>NC_140581.1:468073246-468387211 GCF_964204655.1 Triturus cristatus | reverse complement strand
AAACCTTGTCGTTGCTTCTGCACCATCTGGGTAAAGTCCGGATTGAAACTTACGGTAGTGTTCTGGAATGGCATCGGGCCGGATACCCGCGATGCTTGCAGAATGGCATCTCGATCCCTGAAGTTAAAGATCCTGGCGACAATCGGCCTCGGAGGGGCCCCCACCCTGGGCCTCCCGCCAGGGACTCTGTGGGCCCGCTCGACAGTAAAGAACTTACTGAGGCCTTTGGGCGCCAGATGGTTCACCACCAGGTCCTCCACAAACAGGTCCACCGACTGCTCCTCCGAATTTTCCGGGACACCAATAATGCGCACGTTATTGCGCCTTGCACGGCCTTCGAACTCTTCCAACCGTCGGGCAAAGTGATCATTTGCAGTCCGCAGGGTACGGACTTCCAGCTGAAGGCCGGAGACGTCGCCCAGGAGGCCGGCAGTCTTGAGGTCCAAGGACTGAACCCGCTCATTAGTTTTCCCCAGGTCTGCCCGAATCAGATTGACGTCGATCGATATGGCGTCCACTTTATGCGCCAGGGTCTCAAATTGTTGCCCGATAGAGGACTTCATCCCTTCAATGGCCCCCATGATATCTTGCAGGGTTGGTTCCGCGGAGGGGGGCGACACGTCCTTCAAGGCCTCCAGTGCCTGGCCCGATCCGCCCGGAGACCCCTTCTGGTGGGCAAAGCGGTCCATGTTGTTAGTCTGGGTGTAGCCTCCCCGCCTGGTACTCTTGGGCTTCTGTTTTTCGGCGTCCGATTTGCTCGACATCGCAATCTGCCACGGAGACAACCTCCTTGCCCACACGGAGTAGACAACCATGCAACCAGTGACTGGCACTGCGCACGCCAAAGCCTGGGCGCGGTGGAGACAGGAAAGCGAAAGTGAAAGTGAAAGTGAAAACACCTTCCTTCCGACGACTCGCCCCTCGCACGGCCGCTGTTGTTCAATTAGTGCACGGGCACTGTGCCAACGCAAGTCCCGGGCACCTTTCGGGCAGTAGGCCACAAACTTCCAGGCAGTACAACTTCGGTCTCCGGTGGGCGATTTCGATCCGGACAGCGGCTCTCGCCTCAGCAACGGCTCCCCTCCAATATTCCGGGCGTCGAAAGCAGGATAGTAAACAGGATAGCTGCCGGAGGGAGCGAGGGTCTCGGGAGCTCTAGGCTCACGCGGCCATCTTGATCACGCGCTAAGCTCCTCCCCCCCAACACTGGTAATCTTAATGGTGGCAGTCATTCAGTAGCAGAAAAGCCTTTGAGGAAGGGCGCATGCCCGAAACGCGTCAGGCTCTGCTGACGCTGGTTGCACCTGTGTCTTCCCTTACTTGGAGAGAGCTGACTGGGAGTGCGCGCTGCATTTGGGTGCTTGTGAAACTGACTATATTACGGCCGACCCGGCCGGGGGGCGCACCACCGCGTTACTTAGCGGTTCCACTGCTGGTGTGATTATCGGCGGAATGGATCAGTCTGGCTCAAGATTTGAACGGGGAGGAAGTGTGCAGGTACACCCGTGATTAATAGACATTTTATTGAATTGACTGCCTTCAGCCCACTTGGGATGTATTTTGAAAAGACTACCAGTCCCAGAATTCCTTGGAACTTACCCAGCTGTGATTGTTTGATCATGAATGAAATAAAGAAGGGACAAACACTGGTAATCTTAATGGTGGCAGTCATTCAGTAGCAGAAAAGCCTTTGAGGAAGGGCGCATGCCCGAAACGCGTCAGGCTCTGCTGACGCTGGTTGTACCTGTATCTTCCCTTACTTGGAGAGAGCTGACTGGGAGTGCGCGCTGCATTTGGGTGCTTGTGAAACTGACTATATTACGGCCGACCCGGCCGGGGGGCGCACCGCCGCGTTACTTAGCGGTTCCACTGCTGGTGTGATTATCGGCGGAATGGATCAGTCTGGCTCAAGATTTGAACGGGGAGGAAGTGTGCAGGTACACCCGTGATTAATAGACATTTTATTGAATTGACTGCCTTCAGCCCACTTGGGATGTATTTTGAAAAGACTACCAGTCCCAGAATTCCTTGGAACTTACCCAGCTGTGATTGTTTGATCATGAATGACATAAAGAAGGGACAAACACTGGTAATCTTAATAGTGGCAGTCATTCAGTAGCAGAAAAGCCTTTGAGGAAGGGCGCATGCCCGCAACGCGTCAGGCTCTGCTGACGCTGGTTGCACCTGTATCTTCCCTTACTTGGAGAGAGCTGACTGGGAGTGCGCGCTGCATTTGGGTGCTTGTGAAACTGACTATATTACGGCCGACCCGGCCGGGGGGCGCACCGCCGCGTTACTTAGCGGTTCCACTGCTGGTGTGATTATCGGCGGAATGGATCAGTCTGGCTCAAGATTTGAACGGGGAGGAAGTGCGCAGGTACACCCGTGATTAATAGACATTTTATTGAATTGACTGCCTTCAGCCCACTTGGGATGTATTTTGAAAAGACTACCAGTCCCAGAATTCCTTGGAACTTACCCAGCTGTGATTGTTTGATCATGAATGAAATAAAGAAGGGACAAACACTGGTAATCTTAATGGTGGCAGTTATTCAGTAGCAGAAAAGCCTTTGAGGAAGGGCGCATGCCCGAAACACGTCAGGCTCTGCTGACGCTGGTTGCACCTGTATCTTCCCTTACTTGGAGAGAGCTGACTGGGAGTGCGCGCTGCATTTGGGTGCTTGTGAAACTGACTATATTACGACCGACCCGGCCGGGGGGCGCACCGCCGCGTTACTTAGCGGTTCCACTGCTGGTGTGATTATCGGCGGAATGGATCAGTCTGGCTCAAGATTTGAACGGGGAGGAAGTGTGCAGGTACACCCGTGATTAATAGACATTTTATTGAATTGACTGCCTTCAGCCCACTTGGGATGTATTTTGAAAAGACTACCAGTCCCAGAATTCCTTGGAACTTACCCAGCTGTGATTGTTTGATCATGAATGAAATAAAGAAGGGACAAACACTGGTAATCTTAATGGTGGCAGTCATTCAGTAGCAGAAAAGCCTTTGAGGAAGGGCGCAGGCCCGAAACGCGTCAGGCTCTGCTGACGCTGGTTGCACCTGTATCTTCCCTTACTTGGAGAGAGCTGACTGGGAGTGCGCGCTGCATTTGGGTGCTTGTGAAACTGACTATATTACGGCCGACCCGGCCGGGGGGCGCACCGCCGCGTTACTTAGCGGTTCCACTGCTGGTGTGATTATCGGCGGAATGGATCAGTCTGGCTCAAGATTTGAACGGGGAGGAAGTGTGCAGGTACACCCGTGATTAATAGACATTTTATTGAATTGACTGCCTTCAGCCCACTTGGGATGTATTTTGAAAAGACTACCAGTCCCAGAATTCCTTGGAACTTACCCAGCTGTGATTGTTTGATCATGAATGAAATAAAGAAGGGACAAACACTGGTAATCTTAATGGTGGCAGTCATTCAGTAGCAGAAAAGCCGTTGAGGAAGGGAGCATGCCCGAAACGCGTCAGGCTCTGCTGACGCTGGTTGCACCTGTATCTTCCCTTACTTGGAGAGAGCTGACTGGGAGTGCGCGCTGCATTTGGGTGCTTGTGAAACTGACTATATTACGGCCGATCCGGCCGGGGGGCGCACCGCCGCGTTACTTAGCGGTTCCACTGCTGGTGTGATTATCGGCGGAATGGATCAGTCTGGCTCAAGATTTGAACGGGGAGGAAGTGTGCAGGTACACTCGTGTTTTTTTTTTTTTTTTTTAGTTTTTTTTATGAATGCATATTTTTTATTCGGAAAATGGAGTACAAATCGACAATATGTGAAGTCGATGTTAAAAATTACATGCAATTGCAACATCCAAAGTAACAAAGGAAATAACATACCATCCTGAACCAGAAAGGTCTCCGTACCCAGGATGCGACCTAAGAACCGGGCCAAAGTTGGGCCAGCAAAAAACAAAAAAAAAACAGGAGGTGAACACATGAAAACATTTTTTTTTGCAAATTACAGAAATTACATAAGTTGTGTTAAACATATGTAAAACAAATGTCAAGGTGTCTTAAAATTAAAAGGTGTGCTTTTGTTTTGAACATTTGTGTTTACATCTTTTGACAATAGCTGTAGTGTTCTTTTACCAAGGTCGGCATTACTCCATAAGAAAATTGGACAAAAAGATTTTGTGACGCAAACATGGCGTAAAATTTCCATTAACCCCTCCCATTCAGTAAAACCTATACCTCATTTTGGTGCCACTCCTCCTGGCCCCTCCCACATGTGCTACAGAAACATATACTTATATGTGTGCAGATCTCCGCCACCTTCTCCGCAGAGGAAAGAGAGGAACAGAGGCCTTCCCCCGCAGGTTTATGAAATACATTAAGTAGTAGTAGTGACTAGTTCTACTATAGTACTACTCTATACATTACACAATGTCGTTTGTGACGAGGTCCTTTTTAGGTCTCGCCTACGCAGCGCGCATGCGCCGCATAGGAAAAAGACCTTTAGCCATCGGCACAGCTTTGCGGGCAAAAACGTGCACGCCTTGCATTGCTTCCAATGGCAACGCTTGCACGTCTGGCGATTCCCCTGCGGGAGCGAGCTTTCAAACCATGTGTTAATTACAAACATATGGTTCCTGCTTGCTCCCGCAAGGGAAACAGGCGCAGGCCCCCTCCTCTCTCCCCTCCCCCTGCTGCCTCCTTTCAGTGCGAGACACTCGCGCTTGTCTTTCTTCCTTCTTTTTTTTTTTTTTTTAAATTTCAAAAACCTTTATTGGCAAAAGGAAGATACACAGGGCAGTAGCCCGCCGTTCGATGAACAATGACAAAGGGTCTCCAAACAGGCAGGACCCCACAGTGTCAATAACACAGCCGTTCAGCCGACATCCCAGAGGACCGGCGGCGTCATAAATACCAAATACAAGACTATTGCACTCTACGGAGCCAGGAAGCGTAATGCGACAATGCCTCAGCTAGCCTATATAGTAGTTCGAGAGTAACCCATAGAGCCGTTGGCAGTCATCCAGAACAGGCAGACCAAACCACTCCCATATGAGATCCTATCACCACCCAAACACCCGCCTCCCACCCACCCCTCGCACGCAAAATGTCGATTACGGACAAACTACCCCGCCCGTGTGTGCCCACTTTCACGTCAGGCCCGCTCAGGCAGCTGTGGCACCACGCCACTGTCAGACAGCACAGCACTCCGCTCCGCACATTGACTCTCACTGAACCCCCGCAATAAAGACCCCTTGAGGCCTGCTGCAGGCCCACTCACCAGGCCATCGAACAAAAAAAAAAAGAAAAACCCAGCACTACACACAAACTCGCACCGCTCCGCCACACGTTCACCCTGGGTCTATGTCAGAAGCCAGTGCGCTCTCTGCAGGGACTCGCGCTACGTGCGCCACCTCCTGGGAGCTCCCGCCAGCTGCCTGCACCGAGGCCTCGGCCGCGAGATACGCTCTGTATAAGCCCCAGAAATTTTTAGGACGACTCTTTGGCGGCAATAATTCACTATATATCTCGGCCTGAGTGCTGCAATACAGCAGGTCGCTAGCCCATCGTTTCTTGGTGGGGAGAGGCCCCCTCATCCAACAGAGTGCCACAACTCTTCTAGCAACAAGTAACGCCATGTCAACCAGGCGCCGCAGAGCCACCGGTAGAGGCCGGGAGTACCCCAGCAGTGCCAAGGCCGGGCTGGGGGCAACCACGGTGCCCAGGACCCGGCTCAGCTCCGAGAACACCTCAGTCCAGAACTTAACGACTCCCGGGCAGTGCCAAGCCATATGGATAAAGTCAGCCACCGGGAAATGGCAGCGCTCGCACTCCGCCGAAGTCCGAAGCCCATACCGATGCAGTCTTTCCGGGGTATAATACACCCTCTGCAGGAACTTAAAGTGTACCAACCTGTGCCGACCGTTGAGAGATATCGTCTTGGTGCTGAGACAGCAATACCTCCACATCTCGTCAGTAAGCTCGAAATGCAGGTCATCCTGCCAGGCCAGCCGCGCCGTGACGGACTGACGCTCCGGTTGCCGGTCTACGATTCTTTCAAGGTTAGAGATCAGTTTGTGTGGCGCGGTCGTTTTGATTATGTAGGTGAGTTCCGGTACCTCCTGGGGCTCCGCCATGCCAGGGCCCAGCGCAGCAGATAACGCCAGCCTTACCCTATGAAACTGGAAGCGCTGCAGGAGAGTGGGGGCGGATAGAGCCGGCACAAGTTGGTCCCACGTTTTGGCTATCCCATCCACAAATAAGTCCTCCATCCGCTCAACGCCCAGTGCCTTTAATGCATGGACAACTCCCCTCTCCCTTAACGGGGGGAGCCAATGCACCCAGTCCACCAGTAGCAGAGGTGAGTACAGCAGCGCACAGCCGTGCGCCTTCCTCAGCGCTTGCCATGCATGAGTCGTGGTTGTGAGGGAGTCAAGTCGCCCCACCGAGCGATCCACAGGCCGGAGGGCGACCGCAGGCAACGGTAGCGGATCCGCAAACAGACGTTCCAGGATGACGTGGGGGACATCCGCGCTGGCATGAATCCATGCGTGTAGGTGCGCCGCCTGTGCGACCCTGTAGTAACTCTCCAAGTCCGGGGCCCCTAGACCTCCCCTGTCATACGGAAGAGTTAGCACCCTCCACTGTACTCTAGGTTGTTTGCCCCCCCAGGCCAACTTGATCAGGGTTTGAGTTAGCTGCTTAAAAAAGGCCTTGGACAATACAATGGGGATGTTGGTGAAAAGGAACAAGAATCTCGGTAAGATGACCATCTTCATGATAGCTATCCTGCCCATCAGGGATAAAGGCAGACGATTCCACGACTCAACCTCCTCCTCCAATTTGGTGTACGAGACTCCATAGTTTTCTCTAAGGAGCACCTCAGGGTCTGTATGTAGCCGGATCCCTAGGTACCTGACCGAGTCTGTTGTCCATTGCAGCGGATATTCCATAGGGAACTGGGCAGTAACCGGCGTCAGCGGGAACGCCAGCGACTTGTTCCAATTCACTCTAAGGCCTGACAGCGCGCCGAACCGGACTACCTCTCGTAATATTGACGAAAGGTTCTTCTCCGGATCCCGAACGTAGAGCAGCGTGTCGTCAGCATATGCGGAAATGCCAATTTGGTAAGTGGGGAAATTAATGCCCTCGTACCGGTGGTACTCCCTGATTGCGCACGCCAAAGGTTCTGCCACAAGGGCATAGAGGATGGGAGAGAGTGGGCAGCCCTGCCTAGTCCCCCTGCTGATCCCAAAGGCCTCTGAAACCCGGCCACCCATACGTAGCCTGGCCGCCGGCTGATAATATAAAGCTCCCACCATCTGCAGAAAGGGTTCCCCCAGTCCAACCTTCCGCAACACACGCACCATAAAAGGCCACTCCACGGAGTCAAACGCTTTTTCCATATCAAGGAAAATGGCCAAAGCCTTATTTTCGGGGCGCACATGTTGCATTGTCCCCAGTACTGTACGAATGTTATATGTAAGATTTCTGGCAGGGATAAATCCCGCCTGCTCCGGCGCCACTAGTTCCGGCACCAGCAGCGCCAAACGTGTGGCGAGCACCTTTGCGTATAACTTTGCATCAACATTAAGGAGTGAGAGTGGCCGGTATGACCCACACACGTCAGGTGGCCTACCTGGCTTCAAAATGGTTACTAGAAGCGCTTCGCGCATAGAGCGTGGCATGTATCCCTCCTGGCATATGCTATCAAATAAGGTGATCAGGTGGGGGAGGAGCTGCTCCTTAAAAGTTTTATAAAATGTCACCGTCAGCCCATCAGCTCCAGGGGTGCTACCTGCCTTCATTCCTGCAAGTGCTTCCAAGATCTCATCTTGCTGTATGGGGAGCGACAGGAACTCCCGCTGGGAGTCGGTTAGGAAGGGCATTTTGATATAGCTGAGGTAGTCCTCTATTTCCTCCTCCATCTGTGTCACCCTGGAGGTGTAGAGCCCCGCATAGTAGCTCCTAAACTCAGCGCTGATCTCCGCTTCCCCAGTGACCACTGCACCATCCCCAGTCACCAGCTCGTCTATGACCAGGGGCTTCCGGCTATTGCGCAGTATCCTCGCGAGTAGAGCGCCTGGGCGCTCGCTCTCCCCATATAAGCGGGCCGTAGCATACTTGCCCATATGCCGCACCTCCCTGTCTGCTTCCGCATGATATTCCGAGACTAACTCTTGGATCTGAGCCTCAGCAGCAGGGTCGGGAGACAACCGTTGTCTCTCTACCAGCTGCCCCAACTGGGTCTCTATCACCTTAAGTCTGCCACGTATAGATTTCAGTACCCCGTAATGCTTGGCCATGGCCATGCCTCTGATGTAGGCCTTAAACGAGTCCCAGACCGTATGGAAGCTCTGAACTGAACCCAGATTGGTGTCGAAGAAGGACTCTATATCTTCCGCCAATTCACCCCGGAACACCTCGTCCAATAGCGAGTATGGCGGAAAACGCCACGTGAATGGAGGGATACGTTTAGCCGGGGTGTCTAGTATTAGGAGTAGCGGCGAGTGATCAGAAAGAGTACGCGGGAGGACCGCACAGCCCCTGACTATCGCAAGTAACGACTGTGACAATAGTCAGTAATCAATTCTGGTGTGTACGTCGTGATGTGCGGAGTAGTGTGTGTACCCCCCTTTACCCTGGTGTCTATGTCTCCAGACGTCTACTAAGTCAAGCCTGGTGAGCTCAGCCTGCATGTATAAAGCCGCTGCCGCCGGGCGACGAGTCGGACCCGAGGAGCGGTCCAAAGCCGGGTCAAATGTAAAGTTAAAATCCCCCCCCCACAGCATGCGGGCGTGTGCATAGCGGCGGCAACTATCACCCAGGGCCGCATAGAACTCAGGATTGTCGTAATTAGGTCCGTACACGTTGACTACAACTAGGTCATGACCTTTCCCAGCACACCGGGCAATCAAGTAACGCCCGTCCGAGTCTGCTGCTAGTATAGACAACAATAAATTGGAGCGAGGATTAACCCAGGTGATCACCCCTCTGGAGTGCGAAGTGAAGCCGGCCGCAACGCTGGTTCCCGCCAAGCCTCTCGCTTTAAGCATGTGGCTCGCAAGTGGGAGGTGTGTCTCCTGTAGGAGCGCCAGATCTATATTATGTCTATGCAAGTAATTCAGTACTTTCCTCAATTTACGAAAATCGTTCAATCCCCTTACATTCCATGTCAATGCCCTCAATGATGCCGTGGCTGTGCCACCCGTCAATTCCCCCGGGTCACCCATGTCCAAAACTCAGTGTGACAGTTATAGTGTCCTAATAGGCCAGAGCACAGTGCCATCAGTAGACAATGACCAGTCGCTTCAATCTTGACACCAAGCAAGGTTGTAGACAACCAACAATTCCACAGTGTGTGCGCTCCCCACAACCCCAACCCACCCCCCCACCCACAGCCGACCTCCCCCAACCTGGCCAGACAGTACTCCCACTCACCCCCCCACCCCCCAATGCCAGAAACACACCCCACAAACATCACACCAACCAAACCCCACAAGCTCCCCACTAGGCTACTGCGCTAGGGTCGAGGTTACTAGGCTCTGCAATAATCACAATCTGGCAAGACGCCAGTCAGTTGCGCAACTCCTCTGCCCCGCCCCCAAGTAACCTGGCTGCAGAGCGAGCTACGCTCAATCTCCTGTTGGGATATCTGTGGCCCCCCACAGCACGCAGCCACGGCCATCCTCAGCGCATACCTGGATAACACAGCAAGCCCCGCAAGGCCCGCCCCCCGAGTCCGCCCCGCCAATGATCACAAAGCAACAAGTCCAAACAGAGTAACCCTCAACACAAGATTGATGGGGGAGGGCCGCCGCTCCGTAGCACCCAGCAAGGGGGGCCAGCGAACGGCTAGCCCAACCCAGTGACAGATCTCCTGTGGGCTGATGACCCGGGCAACTTAAGGGCGCAACTCTATTCTCAAAGCGGCAGCCAACGTCTCTTCGGGGGAGGCCCCCCCCAATGCTCAAGTGCCAGTGCCCTCATCCACGATCGTCGTATCAAGCACAGTAATCCCACAGTGTTGGGCGACCCCCGCCCGGCTATCATGGCCGAACAGTCTATTTGTGGACCAAGCCCGAGCTCCCCTCAGCACTTAGTCTTGACCCTCCAAACCCGAGGTCCCCTCCAAAGAGTCACCCAAAGCTCTGGGGCCATTCAGTCGCTCCCTTGTCCATACCTTCAGGGATTTCTGAAGTTCCCTCGGGTCAGTGAAGAAGTGTGAGTGTCCCTGCCGGTTGATCCGGAGCCTCGCCGGGTAGAGCATGGCGTAGTCCAGGCCGAGGTCCCGAAGCTGTTGCTTATACAGTGCGAACTGACGCCTCTCTTCCTGGACCTTCGCCGTAAAGTATGGGTAGATCGAGAAATCCATGCCCTCGTATTGCAGCTTGCCTTTCTCCCTGGCCACCCGAGGGGCCACATCCCTGTCCCTGTAATTCAGGAGCTTCGCAATGATCGGTCGCGCCGGCGCCCCCGGCCGAGGGCGCGGGCCCAGCGACCTGTGAGCCCTCTCGACCACAAACATCGGAGAGAACACCTCCTCCCCCAGCAAGGCTCGCAGCAGTTTCTCAAAGAAGAGTTCCATCTTTCCAGTCGAGGTCGATTCCGCCACCCCCGTTATGCGTATGTTCGAACGCCGTGAACGGGCCTCCAAGTCCTCGGACTTATCCTGAATAACCTGTAGAAGCTTGCTGAGCTGTTTGCGGTCCGCATCCCACTCTGTTTGGGCCTCTTCCACCTGCAAGACTCTCCTCTCCGCGATGTCCAGTCGCTCCGTATTCTTGTCTACACGCTCCGACATACGGTCCATGCGATAGGTGAGCGCATCTAATTTAGCGTCGATTGCGGTCAGGCTGCCCTGCAGGCCCTTCTCCATCGCTACCAGCATCTCCTTAATGTCCGAGCCTGCCGAGGCCCCAACGCCTGCATCGCCAACCGGAGTCTCCTGCGTCACGCCAGCGCCAGCAGCTCCCCTCGGTCTGCGCGGATCAAAAGAGAGCTTGGGCTGTGTTTTGTCGCCTTTCCCCATGTCTATGACTCTCTGTCGCCACTCCGCCAGACCCGCGGCCACCAGTCAGGGCGCCACCGCACAATACGGACACCCCAGAGCAGCAGAAAGGTAGAGAGGCACCCAGACCGTGCCCCCAGGCTCCCACCGGGGCAAACCACACCAGTCTCTCCTGTGTGCAGGGCACGGCGTCTCCAAGGCTCTGTGCAGGGGGCTCACTCGCACCTCACGGCCGTACAGCCGACCCCCGGAGTCGTCCCTCCACGTGTGCCGGGCACCCCGGCTCCGCCGGTCCAAGAAGGGCGTGGCTCCCCCGGGTACAGCCCGGCTAGCAACACTGCGCCTAGTGTCCGGCGCCACCCAGCACTCCCAGGCTTCCGCTCAGGAGCACCCCGGACCACAGGAGGCACAGCGATGTACACGGCCCGAGCTGCCGCCAGGTCCTCCTCGCGCCGTCGGCCCCTGCGCCACCTCCGCTCCCGCTGGTGCCCAGCAGATCGTCGCAAGAGCGACACCAAAGAGCTCCGTCGCTCGCAGTGTTTGCCGGCCCTCCGAGGTCGCACGTCTCAAAAAGTATTAAGGCCTCAAGCCCAACGCAGCAGGGGCCGCAGTCGCCAGACACAGCAGGGCCTAAAAGCACGGGGACAGCGTGCGCTCCGCAGCCCAAGTAGGGGCACCCCTGAGGTGTCCTCACCTCCGCCAAGCCATCCGCCACCTCTCCGCCAATGTCGCCGGAAGACCAGGTTCGCGTCTCTCAGTGCAACCGCACGTCGGCTAACGCAGCACGGGCAGCCTCTAACTCCAGCCCGGGGATCGAGGCCTGGTTCAGTGCGCGCCGCGCCACTCCTCACCGGTGCTCCGGCCGTCGCCTTCGAAGCCTGCGGGGGGCCGCAACACGGGTCCCCAGGTTCCGTTGGGCTTCCCCCGTCAGCAAAGCACGGCTGCCCGACAGCCAAGGATAATTGGGCGGATTATATAAGGAGCAGGACGGAGAGCCTCGCGCTCACTCGTCCGCCATCAGCGCCAGCAAGCTCCGCCCCCCACACCCGTGATTAATAGACATTTTATTGAATTGACTGCCTTCAGCCCACTTGGGATGTATTTTGAAAAGACTACCAGTCCCAGAATTCCTTGGAACTTACCCAGCTGTGATTGTTTGATCATGAATGAAATAAAGAAGGGACACACACTGGTAATCTTAATGGTGGCAGTCTTTCAGTAGCAGAAAAGCCTTTGAGGAAGGGCGCATGCCCGAAACGCGTCAGGCTCTGCTGACGCTGGTTGCACCTGTATCTTCCCTTACTTGGAGAGAGCTGACTGGGAGTGCGCGCTGCATTTGGGTGCTTGTGAAACTGACTATATTACGGCCGACCCGGCCGGGGGGCGCACCGCCGCGTTACTTAGCGGTTCCACTGCTGGTGTGATTATTGGCGGAATGGATCAGTCTGGCTCAAGATTTGAACGGGGAGGAAGTGTGCAGGTACACCCGTGATTAATAGACATTTTATTGAATTGACTGCCTTCAGCCCACTTGGGATGTATTTGAAAAGACTACCAGTCCCAGAATTCCTTGGAACTTACCCAGCTGTGATTGTTTGATCATGAATGAAATAAAGAAGGGACAAACACTGGTAATCTTAATGGTGGCAGTCATTCAGTAGCAGAAAAGCCTTTGAGGAAGGGCGCATGCCCGAAACGCGTCAGGCTCTGCTGACGCTGGTTGCACCTGTATCTTCCCTTACTTGGAGAGAGCTGACTGGGAGTGCGCGCTGCATTTGGGTGCTTGTGAAACGGACTATATTACGGCCGACCCGGCCGGGGGGCGCACCGCCGCGTTACTTAGCGGTTCCACTGCTGGTGTGATTATCGGCGGAATGGATCAGTCTGGCTCAAGATTTGAACGGGGAGGAAGTGTGCAGGTACACCCGTGATTAATAGACATTTTATTGAATTGACTGCCTTCAGCCCACTTGGGATGTATTTTGAAAAGACTACCAGTCCCAGAATTCCTTGGAACTTACCCAGCTGTGATTGTTTGATCATGAATGAAATAAAGAAGGGACAAACACTGGTAATCTTAATGGTGGCGGTCATTCAGTAGCAGAAAAGCCTTTGAGGAAGGGCGCATGCCCGAAACGCGTCAGGCTCTGCTGACGCTGGTTGCACCTGTATCTTCCCTTACTTGGAGAGAGCTGACTGGGAGTGCGCGCTGCATTTGGGTGCTTGTGAAACTGACTATATTACGGCCGACCCGGCCGGGGGGCGCACCGCCGCATTACTTAGCGGTTCCACTGCTGGTGTGATTATCGGCGGAATGTATCAGTCTGGCTCAAGATTTGAACGGGGAGGAAGTGTGCAGGTACACCCGTGATTAATAGACATTTTATTGAATTGACTGCCTTCAGCCCACTTGGGATGTATTTTGAAAAGACTACCAGTCCCAGAATTCCTTGGAACTTACCCAGCTGTGATTGTTTGATCATGAATGAAATAAAGAAGGGACAAACACTGGTAATCTTAATGGTGGCAGTCATTCAGTAGCAGAAAAGCCTTTGAGGAAGGGCGCATGCCCGAAACGCGTCAGGCTCTGCTGACGCTGGTTGCACCTGTATCTTCCCTTACTTGGAGAGAGCTGACTGGGAGTGCGCGCTGCATTTGGGTGCTTGTGAAACGGACTATATTACGGCCGACCCGGCCGGGGGGCGCACCGCCGCGTTACTTAGCGGTTCCACTGCTGGTGTGATTATCGGCGGAATGGATCAGTCTGGCTCAAGATTTGAACGGGGAGGAAGTGTGCAGGTACACCCGTGATTAATAGACATTTCATTGAATTGACTGCCTTCAGCCCACTTGGGATGTATTTTGAAAAGACTACCAGTCCCAGGATTCCTTGGAACTTACCCAGCTGTGATTGTTTGATCATGAATGAAATAAAGAAGGGACAAACACTGGTAATCTTAATGGTGGCAGTCATTCAGTAGCAGAAAAGCCTTTGAGGAAGGGCGCATGCCCGAAACGCGTCAGGCTCTGCTGACGCTGGTTGCACCTGTATCTTCCCTTACTTGGAGAGAGCTGACTGGGAGTGCGCGCTGCATTTGGGTGCTTGTGAAACTGACTATATTACGGCCGACCCGGCCGGGGGGCGCACCGCCGCGTTACTTAGCGGTTCCACTGCTGGTGTGATTATCGGCGGAATGGATCAGTCTGGCTCAAGATTTGAACGGGGAGGAAGTGTGCAGGTACACCCGTGATTAATAGACATTTTATTGAATTGACTGCCTTCAGCCCACTTGGGATGTATTTTGAAAAGACTACCAGTCCCAGAATTCCTTGGAACTTACCCAGCTGTGATTGTTTGATCATGAATGAAATAAAGAAGGGACAAACACTGGTAATCTTAATGGTGGCAGTCATTCAGTAGCAGAAAAGCCTTTGAGGAAGGGCGCATGCCCGAAACGCGTCAGGCTCTGCTGACGCTGGTTGCACCTGTATCTGCCCTTACTTGGAGAGAGCTGACTGGGAGTGCGCGCTGCATTTGGGTGCTTGTGAAACTGACTATATTACGGCCGACTCGGCCGGGAGGCGCACCGCCGCGTTACTTAGCGGTTCCACTGCTGGTGTGATTATCGGCGGAATGGATCAGTCTGGCTCAAGATTTGAACGGGGAGGAAGTGTGCAGGTACACCCGTGATTAATAGACATTTTATTGAATTGACTGCCTTAAGCCCACTTGGGATGTATTTTGAAAAGACTACCAGTCCCAGAATTCCTTGGAACTTACCCAGCTGTGATTGTTTGATCATGAATGAAATAAAGAAGGGACAAACACTGGTAATCTTAATGGTAGCAGTCATTCAGTAGCAGAAAAGCCTTTGAGGAAGGGCGCATGCCCGAAACGCGTCAGGCTCTGCTGACGCTGGTTGCACCTGTATCTTCCCTTACTTGGAGAGAGCTGACTGGGAGTGCGCGCTGCATTTGGGTGCTTGTGAAACTGACTATATTACGGCCGACCCGGCCGGGGGGCGCACCGCCGCGTTACTTAGCGGTTCCACTGCTGGTGTGATTATCGGCGGAATGGAACAGTCTGGCTCAAGATTTGAACGGGGAGGAAGTGTGCAGGTACACCCGTGATTAATAGACATTTTATTGAATTGACTGCCTTCAGCCCACTTGGGATGTATTTTGAAAAGACTACCAGTCCCAGAATTCCTTGGAACTTACCCAGCTGTGATTGTTTGATCATGAATGAAATAAAGAAGGGACAAACACTGGTAATCTTAATGGTGGCAGTCATTCAGTAGCAGAAAAGCCTTTGAGGAAGGGCGCATGCCCGAAACGCGTCAGGCTCTGCTGACGCTGGTTGCACCTGTATCTTCCCTTACTTGGAGAGAGCTGACTGAGAGTGCGCGCTGCATTTGGGTGCTTGTGAAACTGACTATATTACGGCCGACCCGGCCGGGGGGCGCACCGCCGCGTTACTTAGCGGTTCCACTGCTGGTGTGATTATCGGCGAAATGGATCAGTCTGGCTCAAGATTTGAACGGGGAGGAAGTGTGCAGGTACACCCGTGATTAATAGACATTTTATTGAATTGACTGCCTTCAGCCCACTTGGGATGTATTTTGAAAAGAAAACCAGTCCCAGAATTCCTTGGAACTTACCCAGCTGTGATTGTTTGATCATGAATGAAATAAAGAAGGGACAAACACTGGTAATCTTAATGGTGGCAGTCATTCAGTAGCAGAAAAGCCTTTGAGGAAGGGCGCATGCCCGAAACGCGTCAGGCTCTGCTGACGCTGGTTGCACCTGTATCTTCCCTTACTTGGAGAGAGCTGACTGGGAGTGCGCGCTGCATTTGGGTGCTTGTGAAACTGACTATATTACGGCCGACCCGGCCGGGGGGCGCACCGCCGCGTTACTTAGCGGTTCCACTGCTGGTGTGATTATCGGCGGAATGGATCAGTCTGGCTCAAGATTTGAACGGGGAGGAAGTGTGCAGGTACACCCGTGATTAATAGACATTTTATTGAATTGACTGCCTTCAGCCCACTTGGGATGTATTTTGAAAAGACTACCAGTCCCAGAATTCCTTGGAACTTACCCAATTGTGATTGTTTGATCATGAATGAAATAAAGAAGGGACAAACACTGGTAATCTTAATGGTGGCAGTCATTCAGTAGCAGAAAAGCCTTTGAGGAAGGGCGCATGCCCGAAACGCGTCAGGCTCTGCTGACGCTGGTTGCACCTGTATCTTCCCTTACTTGGAGAGAGCTGACTGGGAGTGCGCGCTGCATTTGGGTGCTTGTGAAACTGACTATATTACGGCCGACCCGGCACGGCCGGGGGGCGCACCGCCGCGTTACTTAGCGGTTCCACTGCTGGTGTGATTATCGGCGAAATGGATCAGTCTGGCTCAAGATTTGAACGGGGAGGAAGTGTGCAGGTACACCCGTGATTAATAGACATTTTATTGAATTGACTGCCTTCAGCCCACTTGGGATGTATTTTGAAAAGAAAACCAGTCCCAGAATTCCTTGGAACTTACCCAGCTGTGATTGTTTGATCATGAATGAAATAAAGAAGGGACAAACACTCGTAATCTTAATGGTGGCAGTCATTCAGTAGCAGAAAAGCCTTTGAGGAAGGGCGCATGCCCGAAACGCGTCAGGCTCTGCTGACGCTGGTTGCACCTGTATCTTCCCTTACTTGGAGAGAGCTGACTGGGAGTGCGCGCTGCATTTGGGTGCTTGTGAAACTGACTATATTACGGCCGACCCGGCCGGGGGGCGCACCGCCGCGTTACTTAGCGGTTCCACTGCTGGTGTGATTATCGGCGGAATGGATCAGTCTGGCTCAAGATTTGAACGGGGAGGAAGTGTGCAGGTACACCCGTGATTAATAGACATTTTATTGAATTGACTGCCTTCAGCCCACTTGGGATGTATTTTGAAAAGACTACCAGTCCCAGAATTCCTTGGAACTTACCCAGCTGTGATTGTTTGATCATGAATGAAATAAAGAAGGGACAAACACTGGTAACCTTAATGGTGGCAGTCATTCAGTAGCAGAAAAGCCTTTGAGGAAGGGCGCATGCCCGAAACGCGTCAGGCTCTGCTGACGCTGGTTGCACCTGTATCTTCCCTTACTTGGAGAGAGCTGACTGGGAGGTCGCTCTGCATTTGGGTGCTTGTGAAACTGACTATATTACGGCCGACCCGGCCGGGGGGCGCACCGCCGCGTTACTTAGCGGTTCCACTGCTGGTGTGATTATCGGCGGAATGGATCAGTCTGGCTCAAGATTTGAACGGGGAGGAAGTGTGCAGGTACACCCGTGATTAATAGACATTTTATTGAATTGACTGCCTTCAGCCCACTTGGGATGTATTTTGAAAAGACTACCAGTCCCAGAATTCCTTGGAACTTACCCAACTGTGATTGTTTGATCATGAATGAAATAAAGAAGGGACAAACACTGGTAATCTTAATGGTGGCAGTCATTCAGTAGCAGAAAAGCCTTTGAGGAAGGGCGCATGCCCGAAACGCGTCAGGCTCTGCTGACGCTGGTTGCACCTGTATCTTCCCTTACTTGGAGAGAGCTGACTGGGAGTGCGCGCTGCATTTGGGTGCTTGTGAAACTGACTATATTACGGCCGACACGGCCGGGGGGCGCACCGCCGCGTTACTTAGCGGTTCCACTGCTGGTGTGATTATCGGCGGAATGGATCAGTCTGGCTCAAGATTTGAACGGGGAGGAAGTGTGCAGGTACACCCGTGATTAATAGACATTTTATTGAATTGACTGCCTTCAGCCCACTTGGGATGTATTTTGAAAAGACTACCAGTCCCAGAATTCCTTGGAACTTACCCAGCTGTGATTGTTTGATCATGAATGAAATAAAGAAGGGACAAACACTGGTAATCTTAATGGTGGCAGTCATTCAGTAGCAGAAAAGCCTTTGAGGAAGGGCGCATGCCCGAAACGCGTCAGGCTCTGCTGACGCTGGTTGCACCTGTATCTACCCTTACTTGGAGAGAGCTGACTGGGAGTGCGCGCTGCATTTGGGTGCTTGTGAAACTGACTATATTACGGCCGACCCGGCCGGGGGGGCGCACCGCCGCGTTACTTAGCGGTTCCACTGCTGGTGTGATTATCGGCGGAATGGATCAGTCTGGCTCAAGATTTGAACGGGGAGGAAGTGTGCAGGTACACCCGTGATTAATAGACATTTTATTGAATTGACTGCCTTCAGCCCACTTGGGATGTATTTTGAAAAGACTACCAGTCCCAGAATTCCTTGGAACTTACCCAGCTGTGATTGTTTGATCATGAATGAAATAAAGAAGGGACAAACACTGGTAATCTTAATGGTGGCAGTCATTCAGTAGCAGAAAAGCCTTTGAGGAAGGGCGCATGCCCGAAACGCGTCAGGCTCTGCTGACGCTGGTTGCACCTGTATCTACCCTTACTTGGAGAGAGCTGACTGGGAGTGCGCGCTGCATTTGGGTGCTTGTGAAACTGACCATATTACGGCCGACCCAGCCGGGGGGCGCACCGCCGCGTTACTTAGCGGTTCCACTGCTGGTGTGATTATCGGCGGAATGGATCAGTCTGGCTCAAGATTTGAACGGGGAGGAAGTGTGCAGGTACACCCGTGATTAATAGACATTTTATTGAATTGACTGCCTTCAGCCCACTTGGGATGTATTTTGAAAAGACTACCAGTCCCAGAATTCCTTGGAACTTACCCAGCTGTGATTGTTTGATCATGAATGAAATAAAGAAGGGACAAACACTGGTAATCTTAATGGTGGCAGTCATTCAGTAGCAGAAAAGCCTTTGAGGAAGGGCGCATGCCCGAAACGCGTCAGGCTCTGCTGACGCTGGTTGCACCTGTATCTTCCCTTACTTGGAGAGAGCTGACTGGGAGTGCGCGCTGCATTTGGGTGCTTGTGAAACGGACTATATTACGGCCGACCCGGCCGGGGGGCGCACCGCCGCGTTACTTAGCGGTTCCACTGCTGGTGTGATTATCGGCGGAATGGATCAGTCTGGCTCAAGATTTGAACGGGGAGGAAGTGTGCAGGTACACCCGTGATTAATAGACATTTTATTGAATTGACTGCCTTCAGCCCACTTGGGATGTATTTTGAAAAGACTACCAGTCCCAGAATTCCTTGGAACTTACCCAGCTGTGATTGTTTGATCATGAATGAAATAAAGAAGGGACAAACACTGGTAATCTTAATGGTGGCAGTCATTCAGTAGCAGAAAAGCCTTTGAGGAAGGGCGCATGCCCGAAACGCGTCAGGCTCTGCTGACGCTGGTTGCACCTGTATCTTCCCTTACTTTGAGAGAGCTGACTGGGAGTGCACGCTGCATTTGGGTGCTTGTGAAACTGACTATATTACGGCCGACCCGGCCGGGGGGCGCACCGCCGCGTTACTTAGCGGTTCCACTGCTGGTGTGATTATCGGCAGAATGGATCAGTCTGGCTCAAGATTTGAACGGGGAGGAAGTGTGCAGGTACACCAGTGATTAATAGACATTTTATTGAATTGACTGCCTTCAGCCCACTTGGGATGTATTTTGAAAAGACTACCAGTCCCAGAATTCCTTGGAACTTACCCAGCTGTGATTGTTTGATCATGAATGAAATAAAGAAGGGACAAACACTGGTAATCTTAATGGTGGCGGTCATTCAGTAGCAGAAAAGCCTTTGAGGAAGGGCGCATGCCCGAAACGCGTCAGGCTCTGCTGACGCTGGTTGCACCTGTATCTTCCCTTACTTGGAGAGAGCTGACTGGGAGTGCGCGCTGCATTTGGGTGCTTGTGAAACTGACTATATTACGGCCGACCCGGCCGGGGGGCGCACCGCCGCGTTACTTAGCGGTTCCACTGCTGGTGTGATTATCGGCGGAATGGATCAGTCTGGCTCAAGATTTGAACGGGGAGGAAGTGTGCAGGTACACCCGTGATTAATAGACATTTTATTGAATTGACTGCCTTCAGCCCACTTGGGATGTATTTTGAAAAGACTACCAGTCCCAGAATTCCTTGGAACTTACCCAGCTGTGATTGTTTGATCATGAATGAAATAAAGAAGGGACAAACACTGGTAATCTTAATGGTGGCAGTCATTCAGTAGCAGAAAAGCCTTTGAGGAAGGGCGCATGCCCGAAACGCGTCAGGCTCTGCTGACGCTGGTTGCACCTGTATCTTCCCTTACTTGGAGAGAGCTGACTGGGAGTGCGCGCTGCATTTGGGTGCTTGTGAAACGGACTATATTACGGCCGACCCGGCCGGGGGGCGCACCGCCGCGTTACTTAGCGGTTCCACTGCTGGTGTGATTATCGGCGGAATGGATCAGTCTGGCTCAAGATTTGAACGGGGAGGAAGTGTGCAGGTACTCCCGTGATTAATAGACATTTCATTGAATTGACTGCCTTCAGCCCACTTGGGATGTATTTTGAAAAGACTACAGTCCCAGGATTCCTTGGAACTTACCCAGCTGTGATTGTTTGATCATGAATGAAATAAAGAAGGGACAAACACTGGTAATCTTAATGGTGGCAGTCATTCAGTAGCAGAAAAGCCTTTGAGGAAGGGCGCATGCCCGAAACGCGTCAGGCTCTGCTGACGCTGGTTGCACCTGTATCTTCCCTTACTTGGAGAGAGCTGACTGGGAGTGCGCGCTGCATTTGGGTGCTTGTGAAACTTTCTATATTACGGCCGACCCGGCCGGGGGGCGCACCGCCGCGTTACTTAGCGGTTCCACTGCTGGTGTGATTATCGGCGGAATGGATCAGTCTGGCTCAAGATTTGAACGGGGAGGAAGTGTGCAGGTACACCCGTGATTAATAGACATTTTATTGAATTGACTGCCTTCAGCCCACTTGGGATGTATTTTGAAAAGACTACCAGTCCCAGAATTCCTTGGAACTTACCCAGCTGTGATTGTTTGATCATGAATGAAATAAAGAAGGGACAAACACTGGTAATCTTAATGGTGGCAGTCATTCAGTAGCAGAAAAGCCTTTGAGGAAGGGCGCATGCCCGAAACGCGTCAGGCTCTGCTGACGCTGGTTGCACCTGTATCTGCCCTTACTTGGAGAGAGCTGACTGGGAGTGCGCGCTGCATTTGGGTGCTTGTGAAACTGACTATATTACGGCCGACTCGGCCGGGAGGCGCACCGCCGCGTTACTTATCGGTTCCACTGCTGGTGTGATTATCGGCGGAATGGATCAGTCTGGCTCAAGATTTGAACGGGGAGGAAGTGTGCAGGTACACCCGTGATTAATAGACATTTTATTGAATTGACTGCCTTAAGCCCACTTGGGATGTATTTTGAAAAGACTACCAGTCCCAGAATTCCTTGGAACTTACCCAGCTGTGATTGTTTGATCATGAATGAAATAAAGAAGGGACAAACACTGGTATTCTTAATGGTAGCAGTCATTCAGTAGCAGAAAAGCCTTTGAGGAAGGGCGCATGCCCGAAACGCGTCAGGCTCTGCTGACGCTGGTTGCACCTGTATCTTCCCTTACTTGGAGAGAGCTGACTGGGAGTGCGCGCTGCATTTGGGTGCTTGTGAAACTGACTATATTACGGCCGACCCGGCCGGGGGGCGCACCGCCGCGTTAGTTAGCGGTTCCACTGCTGGTGTGATTATCGGCGGAATGGAACAGTCTGGCTCAAGATTTGAACGGGGAGGAAGTGTGCAGGTACACCCGTGATTAATAGACATTTTATTGAATTGACTGCCTTCAGCCCACTTGGGATGTATTTTGAAAAGACTACCAGTCCCAGAATTCCTTGGAACTTACCCAGCTGTGATTGTTTGATCATGAATGAAATAAAGAAGGGACAAACACTGGTAATCTTAATGGTGGCAGCCATTCAGTAGCAGAAAAGCCTTTGAGGAAGGGCGCATGCCCGAAACGCGTCAGGCTCTGCTGACGCTGGTTGCACCTGTATCTTCCCTTACTTGGAGAGAGCTGACTGGGAGTGCGCGCTGCATTTGGGTGCTTGTGAAACTGACTATATTACGGCCGACCTGGCCGGGGGGCGCACCGCCGCGTTACTTAGCGGTTCCACTGCTGGTGTGATTATCGGCGAAATGGATCAGTCTGGCTCAAGATTTGAACGGGGAGGAAGTGTACAGGTACACCCGTGATTAATAGACATTTTATTGAATTGACTGCCTTCAGCCCACTTGGGATGTATTTTGAAAAGAAAACCAGTCCCAGAATTCCTTGGAACTTACCCAGCTGTGATTGTTTGATCATGAATGAAATAAAGAAGGGACAAACACTGGTAATCTTAATGGTGGCAGTCATTCAGTAGCAGAAAAGCCTTTGAGGAAGGGCGCATGCCCGAAACGCGTCAGGCTCTGCTGACGCTGGTTGCACCTGTATCTTCCCTTACTTGGAGAGAGCTGACTGGGAGTGCGCGCTGCATTTGGGTGCTTGTGAAACTGACTATATTACGGCCGACCCGGCCGGGGGGCGCACCGCCGCGTTACTTAGCGGTTCCACTGCTGGTGTGATTATCGGCGGAATGGATCAGTCTGGCTCAAGATTTGAACGGGGAGGAAGTGTGCAGGTACACCCGTGATTAATAGACATTTTATTGAATTGACTGCCTTCAGCCCACTTGGGATGTATTTTGAAAAGACTACCAGTCCCAGAATTCCTTGGAACTTACCCAGCTGTGATTGTTTGATCATGAATGAAATAAAGAAGGGACAAACACTGGTAACCTTAATGGTGGCAGTCATTCAGTAGCAGAAAAGCCTTTGAGGAAGGGCGCATGCCCGAAACGCGTCAGGCTCTGCTGACGCTGGTTGCACCTGTATCTTCCCTTACTTGGAGAGAGCTGACTGGGAGGTCGCTCTGCATTTGGGTGCTTGTGAAACTGACTATATTACGGCCGACCCGGCCGGGGGGCGCACCGCCGCGTTACTTAGCGGTTCCACTGCTGGTGTGATTATCGGCGGAATGGATCAGTCTGGCTCAAGATTTGAACGGGGAGGAAGTGTGCAGGTACACCCGTGATTAATAGACATTTTATTGAATTGACTGCCTTCAGCCCACTTGGGATGTATTTTGAAAAGACTACCAGTCCCAGAATTCCTTGGAACTTACCCAACTGTGATTGTTTGATCATGAATGAAATAAAGAAGGGACAAACACTGGTAATCTTAATGGTGGCAGTCATTCAGTAGCAGAAAAGCCTTTGAGGAAGGGCGCATGCCCGAAACGCGTCAGGCTCTGCTGACGCTGGTTGCACCTGTATCTTCCCTTACTTGGAGAGAGCTGACTGGGAGTGCGCGCTGCATTTGGGTGCTTGTGAAACTGACTATATTACGGCCGACACGGCCGGGGGGCGCACCGCCGCGTTACTTAGCGGTTCCACTGCTGGTGTGATTATCGGCGGAATGGATCAGTCTGGCTCAAGATTTGAACGGGGAGGAAGTGTGCAGGTACACCCGTGATTAATAGACATTTTATTGAATTGACTGCCTTCAGCCCACTTGGGATGTATTTTGAAAAGACTACCAGTCCCAGAATTCCTTGGAACTTACCCAGCTGTGATTGTTTGATCATGAATGAAATAAAGAAGGGACAAACACTGGTAATCTTAATGGTGGCAGTCATTCAGTAGCAGAAAAGCCTTTGAGGAAGGGCGCATGCCCGAAACGCGTCAGGCTCTGCTGACGCTGGTTGCACCTGTATCTACCCTTACTTGGAGAGAGCTGACTGGGAGTGCGCGCTGCATTTGGGTGCTTGTGAAACTGACTATATTACGGCCGACCCGGCCGGGGGGGCGCACCGCCGCGTTACTTAGCGGTTCCACTGCTGGTGTGATTATCGGCGGAATGGATCAGTCTGGCTCAAGATTTGAACGGGGAGGAAGTGTGCAGGTACACCCGTGATTAATAGACATTTTATTGAATTGACTGCCTTCAGCCCACTTGGGATGTATTTTGAAAAGACTACCAGTCCCAGAATTCCTTGGAACTTACCCAGCTGTGATTGTTTGATCATGAATGAAATAATGAAGGGACAAACACTGGTAATCTTAATGGTGGCAGTCATTCAGTAGCAGAAAAGCCTTTGAGGAAGGGCGCATGCCCGAAACGCGTCAGGCTCTGCTGACGCTGGTTGCACCTGTATCTACCCTTACTTGGAGAGAGCTGACTGGGAGTGCGCGCTGCATTTGGGTGCTTGTGAAACTGACCATATTACGGCCGACCCAGCCGGGGGGCGCACCGCCGCGTTACTTAGCGGTTCCACTGCTGGTGTGATTATCGGCGAAATGGATCAGTCTGGCTCAAGATTTGAACGGGGAGGAAGTGTGCAGGTACACCCGTGATTAATAGACATTTTATTGAATTGACTGCCTTCAGCCCACTTGGGATGTATTTTGAAAAGAAAACCAGTCCCAGAATTCCTTGGAACTTACCCAGCTGTGATTGTTTGATCATGAATGAAATAAAGAAGGGACAAACACTGGTAATCTTAATGGTGGCAGTCATTCAGTAGCAGAAAAGCCTTTGAGGAAGGGCGCATGCCCGAAACGCGTCAGGCTCTGCTGACGCTGGTTGCACCTGTATCTTCCCTTACTTGGAGAGAGCTGACTGGGAGTGCGCGCTGCATTTGGGTGCTTGTGAAACTGACTATATTACGGCCGACCCGGCCGGGGGGCGCACCGCCGCGTTACTTAGCGGTTCCACTGCTGGTGTGATTATCGGCGGAATGGATCAGTCTGGCTCAAGATTTGAACGGGGAGGAAGTGTGCAGGTACACCCGTGATTAATAGACATTTTATTGAATTGACTGCCTTCAGCCCACTTGGGATGTATTTTGAAAAGACTACCAGTCCCAGAATTCCTTGGAACTTACCCAGCTGTGATTGTTTGATCATGAATGAAATAAAGAAGGGACAAACACTGGTAACCTTAATGGTGGCAGTCATTCAGTAGCAGAAAAGCCTTTGAGGAAGGGCGCATGCCCGAAACGCGTCAGGCTCTGCTGACGCTGGTTGCACCTGTATCTTCCCTTACTTGGAGAGAGCTGACTGGGAGGTCGCTCTGCATTTGGGTGCTTGTGAAACTGACTATATTACGGCCGACCCGGCCGGGGGGCGCACCGCCGCGTTACTTAGCGGTTCCACTGCTGGTGTGATTATCGGCGGAATGGATCAGTCTGGCTCAAGATTTGAACGGGGAGGAAGTGTGCAGGTACACCCGTGATTAATAGACATTTTATTGAATTGACTGCCTTCAGCCCACTTGGGATGTATTTTGAAAAGACTACCAGTCCCAGAATTCCTTGGAACTTACCCAACTGTGATTGTTTGATCATGAATGAAATAAAGAAGGGACAAACACTGGTAATCTTAATGGTGGCAGTCATTCAGTAGCAGAAAAGCCTTTGAGGAAGGGCGCATGCCCGAAACGCGTCAGGCTCTGCTGACGCTGGTTGCACCTGTATCTTCCCTTACTTGGAGAGAGCTGACTGGGAGTGCGCGCTGCATTTGGGTGCTTGTGAAACTGACTATATTACGGCCGACACGGCCGGGGGGCGCACCGCCGCGTTACTTAGCGGTTCCACTGCTGGTGTGATTATCGGCGGAATGGATCAGTCTGGCTCAAGATTTGAACGGGGAGGAAGTGTGCAGGTACACCCGTGATTAATAGACATTTTATTGAATTGACTGCCTTCAGCCCACTTGGGATGTATTTTGAAAAGACTACCAGTCCCAGAATTCCTTGGAACTTACCCAGCTGTGATTGTTTGATCATGAATGAAATAAAGAAGGGACAAACACTGGTAATCTTAATGGTGGCAGTCATTCAGTAGCAGAAAAGCCTTTGAGGAAGGGCGCATGCCCGAAACGCGTCAGGCTCTGCTGACGCTGGTTGCACCTGTATCTACCCTTACTTGGAGAGAGCTGACTGGGAGTGCGCGCTGCATTTGGGTGCTTGTGAAACTGACTATATTACGGCCGACCCGGCCGGGGGGGCGCACCGCCGCGTTACTTAGCGGTTCCACTGCTGGTGTGATTATCGGCGGAATGGATCAGTCTGGCTCAAGATTTGAACGGGGAGGAAGTGTGCAGGTACACCCGTGATTAATAGACATTTTATTGAATTGACTGCCTTCAGCCCACTTGGGATGTATTTTGAAAAGACTACCAGTCCCAGAATTCCTTGGAACTTACCCAGCTGTGATTGTTTGATCATGAATGAAATAAAGAAGGGACAAACACTGGTAATCTTAATGGTGGCAGTCATTCAGTAGCAGAAAAGCCTTTGAGGAAGGGCGCATGCCCGAAACGCGTCAGGCTCTGCTGACGCTGGTTGCACCTGTATCTACCCTTACTTGGAGAGAGCTGACTGGGAGTGCGCGCTGCATTTGGGTGCTTGTGAAACTGACCATATTACGGCCGACCCAGCCGGGGGGCGCACCGCCGCGTTACTTAGCGGTTCCACTGCTGGTGTGATTATCGGCGGAATGGATCAGTCTGGCTCAAGATTTGAACGGGGAGGAAGTGTGCAGGTACACCCGTGATTAATAGACATTTTATTGAATTGACTGCCTTCAGCCCACTTGGGATGTATTTTGAAAAGACTACCAGTCCCAGAATTCCTTGGAACTTACCCAGCTGTGATTGTTTGATCATGAATGAAATAAAGAAGGGACAAACACTGGTAATCTTAATGGTGGCAGTCATTCAGTAGCAGAAAAGCCTTTGAGGAAGGGCGCATGCCCGAAACGCGTCAGGCTCTGCTGACGCTGGTTGCACCTGTATCTTCCCTTACTTGGAGAGAGCTGACTGGGAGTGCGCGCTGCATTTGGGTGCTTGTGAAACTGAATATATATATATATATATATATATATATATATATATATATATATTCACTGAAAAAACCATAGGTTTCACACATGTTATAGTTAGCGGAAATTTTACTGATAAAAAACCAATGAAATTCCCCCGTTATAGTTAGTGCAGGCAACTATAACTCACGCGACTGCAATCCTCTGCTGATGCTAATACTGTATTTAGACACTTATTTGCCCATGTCTTCTTCCATACATTTTTAGCTATACATATATTACAAATATTTTTTTTTCATAAAGACACATATGTCATCAGCAGAAGATTGCGGTCGCGTGAGTTATAGTTGCCTGCACTAACTATAACGGGGGAATTTCATTGGTTTTTTATCAGTAAAATTTCCGCTAACTATAACATGTGTGAAACCTATGGTTTTTTCAGTGAATTTGCAAGGTTTTTTAAATGCTAATTCCTAACTATAACGTGTGTGAAACCTATGGTTTTTTCAGTGAATTTGTACGGTTTTTTAAATGCTAAGTTACTTTACGCCATTCGTGGCGTGCGCGCCCACTTAACGCAGTTCGTTCCGTGCGCGCACGGTGCGCTTCGCGCACCGTGCACGCACAGTGAGCACGCGGTGCGCTTCGCGCACCGCGCGCCCACTTTACGCAGTTAGTGCCGTGCACGCACGGTGGGCACGCGGTGCGCTACGCGCACCGCGTGCCCACGTTACGCTAGATGGGCCATGTACGCACGATGCGCTTCGCGCACCGTGCGCACATGGAGGACATATGATGCACTTCGTTTTGAAAGGTAATATTTTAATTTTTCGTACATGTTATAAGCCATGCACAAATGGTGCCCTTCGGGCACCATTTGCACACGGGGTGGAGAGAGTGTGGATAATTTTTTTTTTTAGTATTGTTTTTTTTAATATTTTAGTTTAACTCATCTTTAGTAAGCCATGCACAATTGGTGCCCTTCGGGCACCAATTGCACACGGGGTGGGGAGAGTGTGGATAATTTTTTTTTTTTTATGATTTTTTACCGTACGCGTACGGTAAGCGTAATCGGCGAAATTAGCGAAAAAATACCGTTTTTGGCCTTGGGGGATCTTTGGGGACTCCCTCAACATTGCTATGTGTGTGGGAGCTGTCTAAACAGCCCCTTTACATGTTTTTGTGCTTTATATTTTAAACATCACTCTCAGTGCGAGAGAGAAAATGGCGGCCGCCGCTTCCTGGTTTCGGCCGATTCGAATGTTTACTAAGATCTAAGAGCCAATCAGAATCGCGCTCGCGCACGCCACCGTACGCGTACGGTAAGCGTACCGTAAGCGCACCTTAAGCTGGCTCAGATATATATATTGATTTAAAGGCTATTTTCTCAGAATCTACTGAACAGATTTACACCAAACCTACAAAAGGCACTTCCTTGACCTGAGGACTACCTCTCTGCCAAATTTCTAGTAATTCTGTTCAGCCGTTCGGGCTGTAGCCCTGTCTAAAGGTCCTATGGAAAAATGCATGGGAAAAACGCGTTTTGGGACCCCCCTTTTATCTCAGCCCCCGCTTGACGAATCCCCCCGAGACTTTCAGGGAAGGAGCGGAGCGTAGCGCCCCACCTATTTTGAAAAATTCGCGAGGATTCGTCGACCGGCGCCAAAGTTATTCAAAATAGAATGTTGCGGATTTCCTATGGAAACGTGGTCCTAACTATAACTACCTACTGGCGACCGCCAGTAGGTAATATATATATATATATATATATATATATATATATATATATATATATATATCTTTTGAACTTAAAAATACCCACAGAAATTCACCAGTTATAGCTAGCAAAACTAAGTATACCCTGCTCCTCTGCCTCGCACTACTTATGACCTCACATATTACATCTCTCATGACATGTTCTATGACATCACTGATGACAGCCTCATGGTCGCTCATGGCGGGGTGTTGGCCGCAGGCAATCCTCCATATGCTGCTAACCCCACGTTGTCCACTGCCTTTGACCGTGCGCAGTGGGGTGTTGGTCACAGGGCCACACCAGCGCATACACTAAGACCTCTCCCTGGAATGACTGGTGTGCATAGTAGGGTGAGGGGAGAAAGCAGCCTCTCCGCTATCTCCCCTCTCCTGGATGACGGATGTGCATAGTAGGGTGTGTGGAATGACTGGCCTCTCTGCTGAAACCCGTCTCTTGGATGACAAGTGTGCATAGTTGGGTGTGGGGAGGGACTGGCGTCTCAGCTGAGACCTCTCTCAGATGACTAATGTACATAGTAAGGTGTGTAGAGGGACTGGCCTCTAGGCTGAGACCACTCTATTGGGTGACAGCTCTGCATAAGAGGGTGTGGGGTGGTACTGGCCTCTCTGTTGAGACTTAGCTGTTGATGACGAATATGTATAATACGGTTTGTGGTGAGACTGGCCTCTCCACTGAGACCTCTCTCTGGAATGACAGGTGTGCATACTAGGGTGATGGCGGAAAGTAGCCTCTCCATTAAGACCTCTGTCTTGAATGATGGCTGTGCATAGTAGGGTGTGGGGAGGGACTGGGCGCTCCCTTGACACATCTCTCTCAGGTGACGGGTGAGTATAGTAGGATGTGTGGAAGGACTGGCATCTCCGCTGAGACCTCTTTCTTAGATGACAGATGTTTGAAGGTATTGGCTTCTTCACGAGACGCCTCTATTGTATGACGGCTGTGCCTAGTAAGGTGTGGGTAGAGTCTTATCACTCTACTCAGAACGCTTCCCAAGCTGATGGGCGTAAATAATAGGCTCTGATAAATTCCATCTCCAGTAAAGAAGCCTTGCTACAGTAACAATTGTGCATACCAGACTGTATTCAGAGATCACCTACCCCTTTCGATTTTTCAAAATGCCGCAAGAGTTTTAGGACATTGTAAAAAAATGTTTTAAAAAGAAAAAATATTCTATTCAACACACATCCTTTCAAAAGGCACAATATTAATTTCTCCCAGCAGAGTGTATTAACCACTCACCTACTTCTTTTGACTATTCACTATCCTGCTATAGTTTCGCAAGATCGTAAATCTTTTTTTAAAACAATATACATATACTTTCATCATAGTACTCATACCTTAGGGACCTCCTGTAAAAATCTAGGGGGGCAGGAAGGCTTTCTGCTGTTCCCTTATATAGGTTTTTACTTCATTTCCACAACACCTGCAATTTTTCACACTAAACAGTAATGGTGGCCATTTAATTTTTAAACCTCCAACAGCCAGTCAATCAAAGGGCATGCTCTTGTGGTTGTCTCTCGCTCCTGCGGGAACGTGAAGGCTCACAGGTAAAACTGGCCTTTGGACCATTTAGCTCACAGAACTCTCGCAAGACTTTTGTGGACCCAACGATCCAGATATATAATTATTTTCATTTCTCAACAACTACTAAATTGATTTACACCAAATCACAATGAACACAATCTGTGGACCAAAAGCTTCCTGCCAAATTTGATTTAATTCCGTTCAGGAGTTTTTGTTGTATCCTTGTCTAAAGAAGTCTATGGAAAAGTTTGCGTTTTGGGATCCCCTTTTTTCTCAACCCCCGCTTGATGGATCACCCAGAAACTTGCCATGCACAAACTAGTCGGAAATTAGCACCTTTTTGGAAAGTTTTGTGGAGTATTAGCAACACAGAAAACGCTTTTCCTATGGAACAGCTGACCTAACTATAGCTAGCTAGTGGCACCCGCCACTAAGATATATATATATATCGTTTATTAAACCTGCTTAGGCAATGCACAAATGCCAACGCGTTTAGGTGCTCGCACACACCTTGGTCACGAAGCTGACCATGTTTTACCATACCTTTTTTTTGTACTCTTTTTGTCATACAACAAATTCAACACAATAGATGGACTTCTAGAGGTTTCCTTCTATTTGGTCGCCCTATTGGATTGGCTTTCAATGGACATTAAAATGTTGTTTTACAATTCAAGATATCATGAAGTCTTCGACTGTCTGTCTCCCATTTTGAAAACAGGAAAAGAAAAGTGAAATCAGATAATGTAATCTATGCGATTTGTGATTAACAGCATATAATTTATGTAAATGCAAAAAGAAACTTTTCAATCTGTTTCTGAATTGTGAAACACACATATTCTTTACATTTCAGTGGCAGAAAGTTTTGGAATCTGTGAGAAGCCACAAGTTTACCACCATCCAGTGTCCCCTCAAGTCTTATGATAAAACTGGTACCTCTCTTGAGTGGGTGGGCCTAGTCACTGCGAGAGGAAAGGGCCCAAAACACAATATGGACACATAACCTTTTTCCACTGAAAACCAACCCTTTTTAAACTTTGGGTAGCTGTTGATTTTAGGTCCTAGCTCAGCCGGCTCCTTGGGAAAAATACCAAACCTGCACATTTCTGAAAACTAGACACCCAGGAATTTCCAGGATGGTGTGACTTAAATGGACCTCACCAGATAATTTTGCACAGAAGCCTTTGCAAACCTCAAACTTTGGCTGGAAACTGACATATTATTCACATTTCTGTGATGGAAAGTTCTGGGATCTGTGGGGAGTCCTACATTTCCTACCAACGAGCATTCCCCCAAGTCTCCTGATAAATATAGTACCAAACTTGTGTGAATAGGCTTAGCCTGCGTGAGTAGAAACGTCCCAAAACGCAACATGGACACATCACCTTTTTCCCCTGAAACTCATCCTATTTTATAAAATGTGTGTAGCTGTGGATTTTTGGCCCCAGCTCAGCAGGCACGTAGAGAAACCTACTAAACTTGCACATTTCTGAAAACTAGACACCTGGGAGTTCCAGGGTGGCATTACTTGCATGGCTGGCTCCAGATAATTTAGCCCAGAAGTCCTTGCAAACCTCAAACTTGAGCTAAAAACACACATATTCCTCACATTTCTGTGACAGAAAGTTCTGGAATCTGTGGGAAGTAACACATTTCCTACCACCCAGCGTTCCCCCAAGTATCTTGATAAAAAATACCTCCTCACATGTGTGGGTGTGCTCAGAGACTACAATACAAAAGCCCCTAAAATGCTACTACTTGAAGATATCAGCGATAGGTGTAGCTGCAGGAGTTGGTGCCGTGCATGTCCGCCAGTCATGGGAACCTACAACCACTGACATCTTTTTAAACTAGACACCCTGGGTTGTGTGCCTTGGGTGGATCCCGATATGCTTTCTCACCCACAATGTCCTGAAAACCTCAAACTTTGTCTGAAATCCCATAATTTTCTCACATTTCTGGGACGGAAAGTTCTGGAATTTGTGGGAAGCAACACATTTCCTACCACCCAGCGTTCCTTCAAGTCTCCTGATAAAAATACCTTCTCACTTGTGTGGGTGGGCCAAGAGACCACAACACAAAAGGCCCAAAAATGCTACTACTTGAAGATATCAGCAATAGGGGTAGCTTCGGTATTTGGGGCCGTGCATGTCCGCCACCCATGAGAACCTACCAATCACAAACATTTTTTAAGACTAAACATCCCAAGTGGTGTGCCGTGCGTGGATCCTGTAGCGTTTCTTACCCACAATGCTCTGCAAGCCTCAAACATTGTCTAAAATCACATATTTTTGTTAAATTTCTATGATGCAAACTTCCCAAAAGCAGGAATCCACAAAAGTTCTCAAAAGTTCTACCACCCCGCATTACCCTACTTGTCCCGATAAAAACGCTACCCCACTTGTGTGGCTGGGTATAGTGTCCATTACAGGAATGGATTAAACCAACGTCACTAGAATTCCTTGCAGGTTAATACAATTGCATGGCATGTAGGTGCTTCCTAATAGGAACACTACCAACATTAATAAGCATCATCATCATCATTTTTGAAGCATTAGCTGATTGCATTAGCAGAGTTATGCTGTACCCTCAAAGGAGAGTCTTATGAAATTGAGAGAGAAGATAAGGTGCACATTAAAAGTAGTGAACTTACAGATATACACAGAAAAATAATGCATATTGACGAAGGAGCAGTATTTTATATTGGTCTTGACAAAAGCCTTTGTGAACAAAAACCGAACATGTTATCGTGACATAACTAAAGCATATGAACAAACAATGGCAATTAGGGACTAGAACTTACCCATTATTTTTTATGACCTTCTTAGGCACCCAAACACCACACAGTAAAACCATCAATTAGCACATAAGATGTTGTTGTACCAGACACACATCATGTTCCTTCTGCAGTTTAATAGAAAGTCAAATGTGACAATGTATATAAATCACAAAACGTACGCCTGGTCAAAAGGAAACAGAGGTAAGTGTCTATGTATATGAAAAAACAATTTATTTAGGGCAAGAACCCTCAGACATTCTATTCAAGAAATGGACAGTAACATAATATGAAAGTCAATGGCTGAAAAGGGCTAACCACGCGTCCACCCTTGCTATACTTCTTTGTACCTAATTTCAGACTTTTACGACAAGAGATCTTCCAGCTGACAGCTGAACTGAGTCTAGTGTGACCTAAAATAGGTAAAAATACTATATTAGACCCCACAAAATCATTGACACATACTTCAAGAGAAACCAAGAATGTTGAATTGTCTCATTAACACACCAGCAATAAAAATAGAAATAACTAATAACATTAATAACTGGTACCCAAAGGGCATCCTGAGGTTAATTGGATTCCCGAATAGCAGACCTGCCTTCGCCCAGCATGAATACAAGAAACACAGCTGAGATATCAACAACCTCCAAATATTAGTGCGGCCCAGGGATTTTACATATGTCTCATTTGCATCATCTGTAAACTTGGAGCCAACAAACAAAAACAATGTGGTATGAAAACTCTCCTACATACAACATCAATGAACGCCTTGACTGCTACAATACGTTTGTGCTAAATTCACTGATATGTCCATGCAAAGTAATGTACTAGACTAGAATTCAGAGTATTACAGGGGAATCAATACATTTGATCATAAAGACCTGTTCTCCGAGCAATGTCATAAGACATGAACACTAAACAACGTTCTCATGTTTTACTATTGAAAAATTAGCCAAACCATCAAGAGGGGGGGGGGTGCCATCTGCTGAACTGATCGAAAGTTGTGGAGAAAAGTAAAGTATTATATATAGATTGGAACGGCACACAACCAAGGAATGTGAGGTCCAGCAGCATAATGTGTGTATAATGTATATGCCTCCCTACACTAAGGTACATTTCTAACCCATTTCTGAAAAAACTGTAAACTAATAAAATGTATGTATTTAATTCCCTCCAAACTAATCAGTTACTACCAGATCACTCACTGCTCATACCCTGGGAAACCTAAAGTAGCTTTCTAACTGCAAACATGCATTGATGCCCAGTATATTGTCTGTCATTATGTAGTCATTTCATCCGACAAGTCATAGAGAGACTAACCTCTGTCTTCTTGTACAACAAGATGTCGCTTCAGACGTTGATGCGTTAGCTTACAGAACATTACTCAAGACCTGATCTCTACAAATTCCATTTGAAAGAGCAAAATGTAGTCATAAAAAAGTGAAGTTATCCAGAGGCTTAAGTAGGCTGACCCATTGCTCCATGCTGTAGTGGGCGGAAGCAAGATGTGAATGTCGCAACAACAGAAGAAAGGTGGCTGAAAGGCCCTTTAAGTAGATACGTTATACATATAATTTTAGAAAACTCAAAAGGTCTTGGCTAACGCCAGACCTATGAACACAGACCTGTACACAACATGGTATCATACACCCTCACACATCCCAATACCTCTTCCAGTCTTTGACACAACATATTATCTTCCAATCAATGTAGGTAAAAAACACGCACCTGTCGCAAGCACGGTCACAAAACATTCATACATACCGTTACGATTCAGTATTTGGAAGGGACGCCTGAACACGCCCCTTCCAAGTACTGAATCACAAATCCAAAAATAGAGTTTGATACATGGGAAAAGCCTTTTTGGTGTTCTGCAAATCGGCATGTTTATGGACACAAAATTGCTTGATACATGAACCAAACGTTTTCCTCTCTATTTTCAAGGCGTTTTAAATTTCTCGAGCATGCTCTGTAAAGTATTTTACATTTCATTTGCACTAAATGGCGAGTTTTAACAAGAGCAGAACATTACGAAACAGACCTATTTGTATAAACACACGTTTTCCTGCCAGGGTGTCTATAGGCACTATTGACAAATAGATATTTTATTGTTTCCCAGTCCAGTAGAATACACAGTCTGGGCTTTATGTTATTGTAGCGTTTTTTTAAAAGTGCAAAATGTGCAAATGTCATGTGGAAGTTATTTAAGAGAATTAGGGGCCGATTAGGATGGCGGACGGACTTTAGTCCGCCCGCCACCCTAGCGGTGCTGGGACGGCCGCCAGTAATTAGGATGCCACCACCACCGTGGTGGTGGCATCCTCCATTTCCGGCATTGTGGCGGGGGTGCTCACAGCACAGCCCGCCACAATGCTGGGAATGCACTTTGTGCATTGTCATGCACAAGGTGACAGGCACCGTGAGGTGCCTGCCACCATGTCCATGACAATGCAGGGGGGTACCCTAGGTACCCCCCCGTGTGTATCTCCCACCCCCCAATACCCTGGGGGCTTGCAACGGGCCCCTGAAAGCAGACTCTGCATGGCTTTCCATGGCTCCGCTGCCCATGCTAATATGGATGGCGGTGTCTAACAGACAATGCACCATATATAGCCCCATTTCCGCCCGATCGACCGGCGGAAAACCGGCGGATGGTCTTTCCGTCCGCTGGCGTCTCCCCGCCATACTAATATGGCGGGGGGAAATGGGTGGCGGGCGGGGAAGGATGTAGGGTGGATCGCCACCGCCATGTGGGCGGTGGCGATCCGCCCTACATCCTAACCGACCTCTCAGTGTTTTTAATGATGCAAAGTATTGGCATATGAACTAATGATGCTGCATGTGGAACTAGTTTCCTATGTCACTTAGAAGTTTAAATAATTCTATGAATAGTTTTGCCATATTTTCGTGTAAGATGCTAATATTTCATTTTTTAATGGATGCAGTTTCTTGTGTTCTGCTCAACCTGCTCCTACTCATTTCCTCCTCCCAATCAGTTTTACACTGGGAGCCATCTCTTCCCTTGTTTCTGAGGCGCACTAGGTGAATGACGTCAGTGTATTAGTAAAATACAACAATGTTAGAAAGCATATATTGTGAATAAAGTTTTCATGTGTACCTAATAAAGTATCAATTTCAAGGACTTTCTCTGGAAGTTCTGTTGTAGGTATGCTAAACCTATGAGCCATTGTTCAATCAATCAATCAATCAGGCGAATTGTAAGCGCGCTATTCACCTGTGAGGATCTCAAGGCGTTGAGGGGGGAGGGGTCAGCAGATCGGTTAGTCAAAGAGCCAGGTCTTGAGGGCCTTCCTGAAAGTGTTCAGGGAGGGGGCGCGTCTGATGTCTGCAGGTAGTCCGTTCCAAGTTTTGGCTGCAATTTGAGAGAAGTATCTTCCACCTGCTCTTGCTCTGTGAATCCACAGGGTTTCGGCTAGTGCGAGGTTGGAGGATCAGAGGTTCCTTTTGGGTACGTGGAAGTTGATTCTGTCGTTGAGGTATTTGGGTCCGTTGTGTAGGCATTTGTAGGCGTGAGTGAGGATTTTGAAGGTGACTCTTTTCTCCACGAGCAGCCAGTGGAGTCTTCGTAGGTGTTGGCTGATATGTTCGTGCCGGGGGATGCCGAGGACGAGTCTGGCGGCGGTGTTCTGTATTGTCTGGAGATTACGGAGTAGGGACTTGTTGATGCCGACGTAGAGCGCGTTCCAATAGTGCAGTCTGCTGGTGATGAGTGTGTGGGTGACTGTCTTCCTTGACTCAGGGGGGATCCATTTGAAGGTCTTGCGGAGGATGCGGATAATGTTGAAACAGCTGGATGTGACGGTGTTGACCTGTCGGTACATGGTGAGTGATAAGTTGAGTACGATGCAGAGGTTTTTGGCGTGGTCTAAAGGGGTAGGTGGGCTCCCGAGGGCGGTCGGCTGTCCCAAGCTGAGGGGGTGGTTCCAAGGATGAGGACTTCTGTCTTTCTCGGCGTTTAGCTTCAGGCAGCTGTTGGTCATCCAGGCTGCGATGTCTTGCATTCCTTTCTGGAAGTTGAGTTTGGGGGTGGTGGGGTCTTTGGTGAGGGAGAGGATGAGCAGGGTGTCGTCGGCGTAGGATACAATGTTGAGGTCGTGTTGTTGTACAATGGCTGTGAGGGGGGCCATGTAGATGTGGAAGAGGGTCGGGCTCAGCGAGGAACCCTGTGGGACTCCACAGGTGAGTTTTGTGGGATCGAAGAGGAACGGTGGTAGTCTGATCCTTCGGCTTCTTCCGGTGAGGAACGATCGGATCCACTCCAGGGCTGTTCCTTGTATGGTGGCGTCATGTAGTCTGGTGACTAGTGTGCGGTGGGAGACGGTGTCAAAAGCTGCTGATAGGTCGAGTAGGATGAGGGCTGCAGAGTGGCCTTGCTCCAGGAGGGTGCGCATGCTGTCTGTGGCGGCGAGCAGGGCGGTCTTGGTGCTGTGGTTGCTTCGGAATCCGGATTGGGATGGGTCGAGGATGGCGTTCTCTTCGATGAATCGAGTCAGTTCCCTGTTGACTGTTTTCTCTGCAACTTTGGTTGCAAAGGGGAGGAGCGAGATGGGTCAGTAGTTCTTGAGGTCGGTAGGGTCAGTTGGTGGTTTCATGAGCAGGGGCCTGACTTCTGCGCGCTTCCAGTCATCTGGGAAGGTGCCTGTTTGGAGGGTGGTGTTGATGGTGTGCTGTAGTTCGGGTGCGATGGCGGCTGCAGCTCTGTGGTAGATGTGGGGGAACCAGGGGTCGGTGGGGGCCCTCGAGTGGATGCCTTTTATGGTCGAGGCGGTGTCTTCGGTCATGATCGGAGTCCAGTTGGAGAGGGTGGGCTGGCTGGTGTGTCTGGAGTGCGGGGTCAGCTGTGGCGTTTGGAGGGTGGCTGACGAAGTTGTCGTAGAGGTTGTTGATCTTGAGGTGGAAGTGGGTTCCGAGCTTGTCGCAGAGGTCTTGGGATGGGGTGATGTCTGTGGCTTCGCTGTGTGGGTTGGTGAATTCCTGAATGACGGAGAAGAGTTCCTTGGAGTTGGTGGAGTTGGCGAGGATTTTGTTGTGGATGAAATTCCTCTTGGTGGTTCTGATTTGCTTGTGGTAGTCTGTCATGGCGTCCTTGTAGGTGAAGTAGTTTTCGGTTGTCTTGGTGTTTCTCCAGGTCTTCTCCAGGTGTCTGCCGGTGCGCCTGGCTTCTTGGAAATCGGTGGTGAACCAGGCGGCTTTCCTGGGGCGCTGTTTGTCGGGGTTGCGTAGCGGGGCAAACTCGTCTGCGTTATTGGAGATCCAGGTGTGGAGTTCTCTGGCTGCGATGTTTGCGTCGGATGCCCATATGTGGTTGCCTCGGGTGAGGGTGGAGTTGAGTTGTTCATCGATCACCTTGCTCCAGTTCCTTCGTGGTGGGCGTGAGGCTGGATTGGGTGGCTTGGGTTTGTCGACGGCGAAGTGTACGCAGTGGTGGTTGGTCCACGGTGGTTGCATTGTGTGACTGAAGTGAACGCTGTTCCCTGCCGAGAAGATGGGGTCGAGGGTATGCCCTGCTCTCTGGGGCAGTGTGGTGATGAGTTGTTTGAGTCCGATGTTTGCGAGGTTGTCACAAAGGATGGTGGAGTTGGGGTCGCTGGGGTTGTCGAGGTGGAAGTTCAGTTCTCCAATGAGTATGTAATTCATTGAGGCGATGGCATGGGGGGCGATGAAGTCGGTGATGGTAGTGGCGAAGGATGTCCGGGGGCCGGGGCTTCTGTAGACGAGGGTTCCTCGGAGTGTGGCATTGGGGCTGGTCCGCATCTGGAAGTGCAGGTGTTCAGCGGAGGGGAAGGTTTCGCTGGAGGTGGTGAGGCGTAGGGTGCTCTTGTGGGCAATGGCAAGGCCCCCTACCGGGTGGTTGAGGCGGTCCTTCCTCTGGATCTTGTATCCATCTGGGATGGCGGTGTTGATGTCGGGGGCGGAGGAGGCGTTGGTCCAGGTCTCCGTGAAGAAGGCAATGTCGGGCAAGAGAGAGTCAAGTAGGTTCCAGATTTCTATGGCGTGTTTGTGTATGGGGCGAACATTGAGGAGGATGCATCTTAGGGAGTTGCGTTTTCTGGCGTCGGCGGCGTTGGAGGCCAGGGGGGGTGGTGAAGGTATGGCGGCAGTGGAGGCAGGAGAACTGGCCGTGGGTTGTGTCCGGCAAGACCTGTTGGCAGTCTCAGAGTCTCCTGGGGTTGAGTGCGTGGAGGGTGGTGGTGCCGTAGCGATGGATGGCTGGAGATCCAGGGTTCCTGGCCGCGGACGGGCGCAGACGGGCTTGCCTTAGGCGCGTGGTCACCATTAAGTATAGGGGGTGGGACGCGGGAGCTGGGTGTGAACAGGGGGGAGGGGCCACAGGGGCAGCAGCAGTGACAGGAAACCGGCGAGACGATTAAGCTTCAAGTAAGCTTAATGAAAAATATAGTAAAGTAGACTTCAAGTAAGCTTATTTACAAATAATGGCTCAAGTGTGCTCAGGAGCGTAAGGGAGCCTGAGGAGTACACTGAGGGCGAGGAGGGCGGACTGCTGTAGGCTGCAGGTGCAAACCCTCACCAGAAGGAGGGCTGAGGGCTGAGCGCTGCGGCTAGGCGACTTGCTTGCAGAGCTGTGGGGGAGAGAGTGAGCCCAGACAGGAGGTCAGGGACTTACTCGCGCTCCCCCGCAGCGGCCGCCATTAAGTAGGGGACGGGGCGGAAAGAAAAGTTTCATTATGTGCTGCTTTACAGATGCACTTATATTGTACCCTGGTGTTTTTCTACAAATACGACTGAAAAACAAAAAAAGTGAACTTTTGTGTGGCAAAATCTTTGCTGAGTGAGACTTGAATGGATAAGGTTTGTATAGGAAGAGGATGTGACGCAGTGGCCAGAGCTCACAATTTGGGAGCTGGGGATCCAGGTTTGAGTCTTGCATTATCTCAACATTCTGTGATTCTGGGCAAATCACTTAATCTCTCTGTGCACATGGACAGCGCCTGGATACCCTCATGGGTGATAAGCCGCGCTATATAAAAAGTTTATTTATTTATTTATTTATAATGTATACCTGTGCCAAGATGCGTCTTGAAGGGTTGAGAGAACTGTATGGGCCCCTTTTAGAACAAGGAACATCCCACTACTTCACCTTCCCAAATCTCCCTTGCCTTCAAGAATTATTTTTTTGCACTTCAGTCCAAGCGTCATTTAAATGCATTCCCCTTGAAGATCACATGCGTCAGTAAAACCTATATGCTTCAGGACGGGCATGAAACTATAACTAGAAGACAGTTGTTGCAATGGAGTGTTCTACCCTGGAACACTCAGTGACTCGCAGACATGGAGAATGGTCTTGTGCTTCACTCATACACTCACCCATCTGGCTGATGTGCCTGCCTCACTACTTTGTTTCTAAACACGGCCAATTTCTTCCATCACCAGCTAATGTGATGTTCCTCGCATCTGATGGAAATGATTACATAAAGAAATAATTTCAAGTTCTAGTCCATGAATTAGGGTCCATGAAAAGAACACCAAAAAGGACAGAAATGCATGCTTTTTTAAGCTCTTATTTCCAAGTCAGCAGTTTTTCTTTTGACGTTTACTTGTTTGTTTTCAAGTAGGAAAACTGTCAAATAACAAATGCTGGAAGGTTCTGAAATGTGGGGTGAAGCCTTGTTGTATCTGGCTTAACTTGTTGAGAACTGAGGTTTTCCCCTTTTCCCTGAAAAATCATTTAAAACCTTTGCCGGAATCCCTTTGTCTAAGTTGCAATATTCCTAGGTATTTGGATATGCATTAGGCACAGATTAAATTTGTGCCTTTGAATGTAAGCAGCTGAACCATACTGATCCTAAGGCTGGCAGAGCTTGGGGCCCAGGTCTACTAAAAGCTCTGAGATCAGTTCTTGCAATACTCTCAATGCAAGATTCCCAGTTCTCCTTAATCAGGTCATATCCATCGCCAGATACTGCAGTTCAACCATCCTTTCGCCCACAAAAGGGATTCTGCAGTTCTATCCAGATGTAGCATTAGTATTTATATCAATGTCTGACATGGGCTTGCACTGTATATTCTATGTCCTAAACAGCAGATAGTCATACATCAATCCCGCTAGCATGGTGAGCAGAGCAGCGTGCAAACCCTCGTAAAGAAAACCCAAATCTGTAGATATTTAAAGAATTCTCGGATTGGGACATGATATTATGTAATTATAGAATTCAAAGAAAGGAAAAGAAAGGAAAATAGATCCATCATATAATTGATCCAAATGTCTGAGTGCAGGGCGTGGTTCATAAGACACAAAAGCATTGTGCGCAGAGTCTGGAAATAATGGATTGTGCCAAAGAGAGGTATATCGATTATTTTCAGAAAGGCGTAAATATTGTGTAATTGCTTCCAAACTTTTGCACGAACAGGGGAGGTCTTGAACAGCGGTATTTTAAACTATGAGGGAAGAAAACACCTATGTAAAGACAAACATTTTTTATGAATATGCTTCAGTATGAATATGCTTCAGTAATATTTTTATAATTGAGGTAGTCGAGACTGCTGCCCAGTAATAAAACTTAAAGCAAGGGAGAGACCATCCTCACCGAGAGAGAGGAAGTTTTGCGAAGCGAACTGCCCTGTGTGGCTTTATATATTGCCATTTAAACTGAGATATAGCAGTGTTAAATTTTGCAAAACACATAGCTGGACCAAATAATTGTAGTGCTCTGAACAAGAACACAAAACTATGAAAAATAGTCTTGTTGATTACATTACTTCCTTTGATACCCCATTCTAATCTGTTCCATCTCTTCAAGATGCTGTGGTCTTTTTATACACAGAATCATAATTAAACGGGATTATCCTAACCTCTGCATTGGTAGCTTGAGACATATATCAGGTATCTACACAAGAATTCTCTTAAACAGTATTTGAGTCTTATCTTGATTAAGGTGATACCAGGACATCATCCTAGATTTGTTTGCCTCCTGCTCTATTCCAGATGAGGTATTGATATTGACTATGCTGCTAGTTAAATATTCATGGATGTTTGTATTCAATTTCAAATATTCAAGGTATGATTTGAGATAGAGGGCAAGCAAATAAGGGACAGAGGGCATTCCTGCCATGTTCATCTAACAATAGGAAGACTGGCTGACATAACCCCCATACATGCCACCTCGGCTTTTTAACCCTCGTACACAGAATACATTTTTCAGATAAAGATGGGTCTGAAACTAAAACAATGTAAAGCTTGCCACAGAAAAGGCCAGGAGAACCAGTTTTAAGCCTTTTTGGCATCAAGCATAATCACTGCCTTTGTGTTCCCCATGACTCTAGCAATATTAAGTATGGTATTAGCAAGATCCACGTGCCTAGTTGTATGTCAAGATGGAACAAATCCATTCTGGTTGGGGTCAACCTGTTCCTCATTACAAGGTACAATTCTGCTAGCGAAACTTTAGTGTAAGTGTTTGTATAAGAATTTGAGATTGGTTTATTTGATCCACAGAACCATGGATCTTTATCTTTAAAAAGAATAGCAATATGCGTTAGTGTCTAAGATTGATGTGATGGATTTCCTAAATTGAATGAGTTGGATAGCCTCGATAAAAATTATAGTAAAACTTTAGAAATCCTTTATACATTTCTGATTGAATAGAATCTAGACCAGGAGCCTTGCTGTTAGGTAAATGTTTAATTGTGTTTATTATCTCTTGTTTAGTCATTGCTGGTTCCATCACTCAGTGTCAATAAGATTAGGGAGAGTAATTGCAGCTAAATATGATTCTATATGACTGATATCTGCTGTTACACCATCACAATAAAGTGAGGTGCAATGATCTCAGAACGTAGCTAAGATCATATTTGGATCATGAATTGTTTGACCATGCGAGGCATTTTTTGTAAACTGTTCTTTATTTTTAAGAGGCAAAAGCCCTGCCAACACTTTCATTATTCTGGAAGTACCTGATTTGACTTTGAAAAGTGTTGTGGTTTACTCTACCCCAAACGTTCCTTTTAACCCCTTAACTGCTGCCCTCCCCCCCACACACAATGCTGAGCCCTTTTTTTGTCTATTTGGGGTCGTTTTTGCTTAGGGCTCCATAACTTTTTTTCCACATAAAGTATCCACGCCAAATGTGCGGCCCTTTTTCCAACATCCTGAGGATTTTAATGGTACCCATGCTTTTTGGATTGCCCTGGAGGGGACTGGGAAAACGGCCAAAATATAGCTAAATGTCGGGGGAAAAAGGGATGTACTCCACAAAAAGGTGTCTGTTTTTTCCCTAAAAATTGCAACAACAGAAGGTTTGCTGTTCTAAAGTCACCATCTTCCCAGCTTTCAGGAACATGCAGTGCTGAATCAAAAAACCTAATTTTTGTACCACAGTTTTGCCATTTTTCAATGATGTAGTCCATTTTTCCTATTTTGTGTGCTTTCAACCTACTTCCAGTTTGTGGTGAAACCAGTGGGAAGTCATTGAGTGATCCTGGAGGGTATATATTTAAAAAATTAGACAAAATTCTGGATTGAGAAAAGGGTCATCTGTATAGATCCCTCAAGGTTTTCCTGAATATATTTTTTAAATAAAGACATATTGAAAATGAAGAGAAAAAACTGCCATTTGTGAAATTTTCATCTCTAACTTTTTGTCATAATTGCCGATTCACAGAAGCAATATACCATTACGTTTGCTAGACCCTTCTGGTTGCTGGCATATATAGGGTTTGTAGGTTCTCCAAGAACTCGAAATACCTAGAGCCAATAACTGAGCTGCACCATACAGTGGTTTTTCCTTATGTACTGAGTAAAAAGCAGTTCATATGGTGAAATATGTAGAGTGAAAAATGGGTATCAGACCTTTATATTTCTGAAATAGGCACAAGATATGGAGTTTAGGAGCAGTGGTTATTTGTACATCTCTGAATTTGTGGAGGGCACTTTTCAAAAGGTCTTCTTTCTTACACACTGGTTTATATTTAGAATGCACCAATGCAGCAAAATCCAATTAAAAATGGGACCTCACTAGTGCCTGTGACAGGAACCAGGCCAAAACGCAACAGGGATGCATCACATTTTTCCACTGAAAACTGCCCTTTTTTCATAATGTGAGTAGCTGTAGACTTTGGGCCCTAGATCAGCTAGCACTTGGAGAAACCTAGCAAACCTGTACATTTTGAAAACTGGACACTTAGGGGACTTGCCTGGCTCTTTCCCGGGTTGTTTTCACCTATAATCCGTTACAAACCCCACACTTTGACTACAAAAAACAGTTTCCTCAGATTTCTGTGATGGAACATTCTGGAGTCTGCAGGGAGCCACAAACGTCCTTCAACCCAGTATTCCTCCAATTCTCCCGATAAAAAAGCTACCTCACTTGTGTGGGTAAGCCTAGTGCCTACGACAGTACAGGGTCCAAATGCAACATAGACACATCACATTTTTTGCACTGACAACTGACCCCTTTTTGCAATGTAGGTAGCTGTTGGTTTTGGGCACTGAGTTAGCTGGCACCTAGGAAAACCTAGAAAATCTGCACATTTTTGATAACTAGACAATGAGGGGAGTCCAGGGTGTGTGGTTCTCCCCAGCTAATTTTACCCAGAAGCCCTTGCAAACGTTAAACTTTGGTAAAAAAAAGCCCACACACTTCCCTCATAGTTCTGTGACGAAAGATTCTGGAATCTGCAGAGAGCCACACATTTTCTACCAGCCTAAGTTCAACACGCGTATCCCATTGAGAACAGTACCTCACTTTTGTGGGTGGGCCAATGCCAGTGAATTAATGATTTGCTGAAGCACGGGCCAGGAGTATTGAATTTGAATAGTATTGTAGGAATTAGTCAAAACCTCGCCCAACTGTCCTGTCAAATTAATACTCCACAAATTATGAATAGTCCTTTCCATAAAGAAAGTTCAAGTAGCAGTTTTTGGAATACTCATTTGTCATTATTATTAGTACCATATAGATTGCAAATGGTAGCCCTTCCTGCACATAAACAACCAACGATGGCGATTTGCTATTTCTAAGTGTGCTGCAGAAAGCAGCACACATTGAAGTAGCAAATCGCCATTAATGAATGATTGTTTTTGTGCAGCAAGGGACACCCTCCTGTGCAAAAACAATCATTGATGGTGTTCTGCTCCTATGTGTGCTGCAGAATGCAGCACACACAGAAAGAGCAAACGACGAGGAGAAATAAAAGTTGCACCACTCTAACATCTGCTTTTCACTGACTTTCATTTTTGGCGCAACCTCAGATTTACAGATTCTTGTAAATCTGGGGCAGCGTCAAAACCCACAGCAACATCCATTGCACACCCCCTTCATGCAAAGTGATGAGTGAAAAGGGACCGTATTTACAAGGCGGCATTAAGCCACTCAAAGTGGCTTAGCGCCGCTTTGTAAATATGGAGCAGAGCATAGCACCTCCAGAGCGTCACTTTTACCAAAGCTCTGGCCTTGTAAACATGCCCCTAAGTGTGAGCTCTTTAGCAACGTGATGCCCTTGCTCCATTTTGCAAGGGTGCAGAGGTTGCAGGAATGATTATTTTTGTGCAGGAAGGTATCCCTTCCTGCACATAAACAACCAATGATGGCGATTTGCTATTTCCTGCAGAAAGCAGCACACATTGAAGTAGCAAATCGCCATTAATGAATTATTGTTTTTGTGCAGCAAGGGACATCCTCCTGTGCAAAAACAATCATTGATGGCGTTCTGCTCCTATGTGTGCTGCAGAATGCAGCACACACAGAAAGAACAAACGACGAGGAGAAATAAAAGTTGCACCACTCTATCATCTGCTTTTCACTGACTTTCATTTTTGGCGCAACCTCAGATTTACAGATTCCTGTAAATCTGGGGCAGCGTCAAAACCCACAGCAACACCCATTGCACACCCCCTTCATGCAAAGTGATGAGTGAAAAGGGACCGTATTTACAAGGCGGCATTAAGCCACTCAAGGTGGCTTAGCGCCGCTTTATAAATATGGAGCAGAGCATAGCACCTCCAGAGCATCCCTTTTACCAACGCTATGGCCTTGTAAACATGCCCCTAAGTGTGAGATCTTTAGCAACGTGATGCTATAGGAAAACGCCTCGTCTATTTGGGAGCTAGGATCTGATTCTGGGAGATTAACTTGTTCAACAAGTCTTTTATTTAATGACCAGATTATCTAAGTTTACACCTTCTTCGTCTGATTCTGTTTGCCATGCTCTGAGCTGTCAGATAACAAAAAGAAATCTCAGCAACCTCAGATGATTCAGTATTTACTGAGAAAGGGCCCGCACCAGTAGATAGAATTGATTTGGGAAGGGTAGTTTTCTTTAGTTTCATGAGTCAAATTGCTGAGGTTAGACTTCCTTCAGGCTGTTCAACTTTGGCGGTCCCTTAAGTTCTGCGGCCCCTATATAAGAGCACGGCCGCTAGATCTTCCCCCATTGCTGCAGACCGGATGATATTAGTCTGCACATTCCCTCCTTCATGAGTATTGGTTAACACTTTAACTACATTTGACCCTTTTTCTGCATTCTCCCCAGCTACTGGGGTTTCAATTATCTCAGCCCCCTTGGAAGCACTGTTGCTTTTACATAGTCAGTTTCAAGTTCAAGGGAATCATTTAACTGCTGATTACATGTTCAGGAGAAACCAACAAATTGAAAAGTTACACTTTGATGTGACTGTGAGAAGTGTCGGGAATTTCTATCACCGGGTGGTCTGTGTCTTTGTCAAGGAGCAGGCTGCATCCCTCCCTGTTGTTTCTGAGAAGCCCAGATTGCATGTGGGTCCTGGTTTCGACCCAGAAAAAAATGTTCAAGCACGTGTCTCCTCCACTGGTAAAAAGGTGATGAGTATGGGATTGCCAGTGCTAAATCCACCCCTGCAGTGGATCAATGCTGCAAGGGGCGTTCAGGTTTGACACCTCCAGTTGTGCCTTCAGGGGCTTTGCACTGTGAAGCATAATCTTCCATGGACCGCTATATAAAGCCTTTATCAGAGATGTTTCAAGCTGTCCTCACAAAAGAAATTTAGCCAATAAAGTTAGGTCTCCAACACCGTAGCCCTGCTGCAAACTGGAATTTTAAGCCCAATTGCCACACGAGGGAGGGAGGAAAATAAGAAGCTGGTTATTTCTTCTCATGGTGGGGATTTCTTTTAATCAGGGGGCATAGTTCCACCGTAAAGAACCAAAGCGGCAAGCTTTGCTATTTCCCACCTTGTACTCTGAGGCCTCAGGCTTTGACCATCTCTCATGGGGACAGCAGAGGGACACAAGGTGATTCTGTCAGAGGGATCCAGCCTGTGACTGACCCAAAGTGACAGATTCTTTGGAGAACCAGGGCCTGGATATGTGAGTATAAGGTTGGTCCCTAGCCATTGACCGAGTGATTCCCCTCCTACTGCTGTCACCCACAGAAGACCTAGTGCTGGAGATATAAGAGCACCTGATCCACCAGTAGTCTTTGGGGAAATTTGTTAGTGGGTGTGCCAGGCCAGGACATTACTTAAGGCTACGCGGCGGACAGGGAGAGACGTACTTCGTCAGGCGACAGCTGACCTCGAAAGCAAGAGTGCTAACAGGGAGCTGTTCTCACTCCCCCGCCAGTTCAAGTTTGAAAATGTAATAAACTCGGTTCCTCTCCAAGAGTGAGGGGCTTTACTAAAGGTGACTTCTGTATTTAAAGGAGGGAGGGTGAACACCCAGGGATCACAGTGGTGTGAGTCCTGAAGAAAGCCGGGGTATCACTTTTGCCGGCTGAAACATGTCAACACTTTTGCAGAGTGGAGGGGTTGGTGTCTCATTATAAACTCCCCAACCCAGCATCCACATTTTTTGTTTTAAACCTGGACAGGGTACCTAATATTAAAACTATGATAAGGATTCCCTGATACCAGTTTTATATCACTTTTTCTGCACCTTTTCTCACCTGTGATCTTACACTGTATGTTGTATTCTCCCCTCCCTATTGCTCCACCTCCAGCGTTGGGCTGGTGCAGAGGTGTGTTAGCAGCCCCATGATGAAGCATGACACAGCTTGCTGTGTGTGACAGTTTTACTAATTTGGTGCATTTCCCTTACACTCATCCACCTTTACGCAGTGTTATTATCCCTCTTCTATTTGTGAGATTACATTACTTAGGGCTACCAATTCATGTCTGAGACAACGAGATTTGCGCCCCCTGATTCGTAGCCAGGAAAATGACTTCACTTGGAACAGCAGTCAGGTGTTTGGAGCCTGGTTCATCCAACTCAAGTGGTACACGGTACAAAGGATTGTCGGGCACTCACAGCAGCTCACATCATTTGTACTATACCGGACCATTTTGCACCTCTAGGATGAAGCAGATTAACAACTCCTTGGAGGGTCGAATTGCCCTTCTCCTATGAGAAAGATATGAACCCAACATCAAGACAAGAGCAGTATCTAAATACGCAGGAGACCGGGGATGGTCTGGCCATTCTGTGGCTGCCATGTTCCAGCTTTGCATCAGTGGCCCCATTGTAGTTGTGGCCTCCCGCAGTCCACTATTGGGCTAGTTACAGTATTTTTTCTTGAGTTTATTTTGGTTTCCAGTCTTGGCCTGAAGGCTACTAGGGCTTTGACCAGGACTTTAACTTTTGTGTTTGTAGCTCCTGTTGTCAATATTATTAATTTACCACTGGTGACTGGAGAGGCGGCCAGTGCTTCATCTATATTGGTGGTTGCAGGTGGTGGTCACCAGTACTCATTTTTGGAAACTGGGAGATATTCTTCTTTATCAGACTTTCATCCAGAGCAAGAGAGACAAGCAAAAAAGCAAGGAATAAATAGTGAAAAATAGGAAAGCGGTGACAAGGAGAGATAGCAGCTAAGAAAATAAATACCTGCACAGATGAAATAAAGGGAGCGGAAATGTAGGGTGGTGGCAGAAAGAAGCATGAGGTTGGAATCAAGACTAGACAGTGTGATAGCCTTGGTACAAGACAAGCCTGGCATTCGGAAGCACTGGCATGAGCTCCTAACAAGAACTTTGAGACCCTGCACATATTCTTCTTTCTATATTGATTAATTTACAATTTAAGCACTGGAAGCGGCCCTTCCAAGGGGCTGCCCATCAAGAAGTGATTTGTTTGTTAATAAAGACAAGAATCATAGAATGCAGAAATTCGTGTACGAATGTTTTATGCACAAATACAAGGTAAAAGTAATGTAGATGAGCTGACATGTCTGAGGTTTATATTGCTCCTCCAGACATCCATATTTCATTATTACATTCCTTCTTCTAGACCCTGGTTTACAAAGGCTTCACACCACTGGAAACTGGTGCAAACGAATGCACTGGTATTTACTTTCCAGAGCAAATGCATTTTGCTGCTGGAAAGGTGGCCTTTCTCAGCGCAAAAAGCGATTTTGCACCGTTTTGCGTCGCTTTGCATTAAAGAGGCGTTTCTTGGATGGTTCATGCTAGAGCACCATATATGTACATTTGACATTATAGTCACTGTGCGCCTAACTTCATTAATGTGTGTGTGAAGCATTAAAACGTAATAATGAAATGTATTCACTGTAGAGACTAGATATTTATATACATGTGCACTAAAGTTAAGTTTAACATGAAAGCATGTATTCTTTATTCACGTTTTTACACTTACACTTCAAGTTGTATTTACATATGTAAACATGTAATCTTTTGCTCATTTATCTTTCAAGTTCCACATGTGCATGTACAGCTTAATTAAATTTAGCCTGACTCCAGGCCTCAGTTGAAATGCATTTTGCTTGCTATCATGTTTTTCTTTTCTTGCTTGTTTATTATTTTGTTAGTTAGATAAAAGTTTGTTGTCTGTATTAGACTGCTGATAGAGAGGCCTGGAGGGAAACTTGGCAGTAAACGTGGAGAAACAATGGAGAAAAGAAGCTTTGTGTTCATCATATATGAGGATTGCAAGATTTTCAAGTTTGAGAACCACAGTCCCAGTTTGATGCATTGGGAATTTAGTTATGTTGCAGATGCACTCAAGTAATGTTTTAATTGGTCGTTGGTGGCGTGAAAAGCAGATTAGCATGTTTCTGCAGCTCCTGTTACTTTTAAGTTGGTGTTCACACAGTTCGATTCACAGCAGATTCCCTCTAGCCTTTGAGAGTTACAGATCTCTCTGTTTGCCATATTCTTACAAGTGAAGCTTTATGCTAAGCACTTATTTCCTTTTTCTAAGACTTTTACTGAAGTCTGATCATACTGACACCTTCTATGCTCCCAAATTAGAGACCCTTGTTACATGAACCTTTATTTAAGATATGTTTTGAAGAGAAAAGGAAAGTTTCATTATGGATATTCTGTTTCCTTTTATATTATTCTGTATCATATTCTATTGCATCTCAATGAACTGAGACATTTCGTTTGATTACGTTTATTTAGTCTTTATTTCAAATCATTAAAGACAGCAGTACATCGATAAACTCATGTTATAAAAGATTCCATCACAGACTAAAAAATATTGCAACCCAATCATACAAATATTTTGAGATTGATAAAAACCAATATAAAAATTTCACATAAAACCATAAGTTGATCCATCCTGCTATGAATTAATATTTCCAAATAAAAAAAAAACCAGGAAAATATAAAATCACTTACATAAAAACATAATTAAAATCGTACCGAAGACTAACGTGTTTAAAAATAAATAAAATAAATAACTGCAATGGCCTAGTTATAATGGGGTTATCCCATTACATATTGGCTAAATCCCGAGCCTTAACAATTTTACTGCGGGTAGCCCACATCCAGCCTAAAAATTTTGCTAGGGCAATTATTATAGGCTCGCTTGTGTCTGTCTTTAAAATCCTTAATGCCTCTGTACCCTCCCCGGTACCAAGGTGAGGAGCTTTGTAGGCTGGACAGACAAAAAAAACGTGAGCTATGGTTTCCCGCTGCGATGGACATGTGTTACATTTATCATCATTCTGGGGGTGCCATTTGCAGGTGAAGGTCTTTATTGGCAGTGAGCCCACTCTGTATTGGTGGTACAGTTTCCTGTCAAGTGGTACTGTGATATAATCCCAATAGGGTTCGTAATGGTACTCATATTTCCTCTCCAGGAAATCCCTCGTCAGAGTTGGACTCGTGATGGACGAAAAACGTTTCATCCTAACCATGTCCCAATCGGCTGTCTTAAACTCTTTTTTTGATTGAAGGGGGTTCACTTCAGGGTTTTCCCATAAAACATGCATCCCCATGTCGCTCGAGGTGGTTTTAATCTTAGTCAGCTAAGAAATCGTACATGAGGTGTCAGCCTGCCTGATTTCTAGCAGAGCCCGGGCATACATGGACAGTTCGGGAGTAGCCCATAATCTTCTCCATAATGCCACTGGTCTAAAACGAGCAATATCCTCTAACTGGTTACAACCCAAATCAAGATAAAGGGGCAGCAGGGAGGTTGATGGAGGTAGGGAAAGCAGAGTTCTCATAAACTTGTTCTGGGCTACACTCAGTGGTGTTAAATCTGAAAAGCCCCATAGCTCTGCCCCATAAAGTACTGAGGTACTAATTTTGGAATTATAAATCTTCAGTACAGGAGCCACAGGTTTTGTATGGGACAGTGTCTGCTCCTTCACAAGCAGTTGTTTGAGAGCCAACTTGTTGATCTGGGGTTTCCATTTCAATTTACTTTCAAGGGTAACTCCTAAATATGTAAAAACTTCAGTTTGCTCTAGCTGTACATTGTTCATAAAAACCCTCCCTTTAATGGCCTTTCGGTTGTGGAGAACCATGAACTTTGTTTTCTCCACATTGACCTCGAGGTCATGGTCACGGCAAAACTCCTCAAACCTTGTGAGGGCTAATTGCAGCCCTCTCTGTGTCTTTGATAGTATTAAAGTGTCGTCCGCGAACATTAACAATGGTATTTTCTGACCAGCTATAAATGGAGCATCTGTTGGGTGATTAGAATAGTATTTCACGACCCTGTTAATAAAGAGGGAGAACTAGGAGAACAGGGCCAGGGCAAGCACACACCCTTGACGTACCCCCTTGGTGATGGGAAACGTGTTCGTGACTTCCCCATTCACACCCCAGCGCACCTGAGCAAAGTTAGAATTATGCAGGGTGATTAGGACGGCCAGCAATTCTGGCGGCATCCCCATGTCATAAAAGGTACTCCACATTTTATCTCGGGCACCAAATCGAAAGCCGATTTTAAGTCGATAAAGGCTGCAAATAGCGTGCCGCCCCCTAAGGTTACCACCCTCCAGTAGATGATCGCAAACCTGAGGACTTGATCAATAGTGCCTGTATGCGCCCGAAACCCAGCCTGCATGGATGATAAAAGGCCTGTTTCATCCATCCATGTCTGGATTCTGCTTAATACCAACCTGGCAAAGATCTTTTGAATACAATCAATAAGGCTTATGGGCCTATAATTGCCAGGTTTCGATCGATCTCCTTTCTTAAAGATCGGGATGATCTCAGCTCCTGACCACGTCTCCGGGGTGGGGGCTCCACTTGCTATAGCATTAGCTAGGGTCTGAATGTAACTCACCCACTTATCACTATTGTGCATGAACAGGTCCGCTGGAATGCGGTCCAATCCAGGTGCCCTACCTTTAGGAATCTGTTTGAGGGCTTTTTCGACCTCTTGTATGGAAATGTGCAAGGTAGTAATAGGATTAGGCTTTGGGAATTGGGCTGTGTGATCGCTGCGAACAGCAAACTGGGCCTCAAAATGAGAGGTCTGCGCTTCCGGTGCAACGTGATTAATGGGAAGTGGTTTCAAAATATCATTACCCCATTTAACAAGGTGCCAGAAATTAGCCATATTTTTTTCCTGGCTAGCGCTAAGCAGGTTTTGCCAATGTTGGTCATCCCACTCCTGTTTGGCTCATAATAGAATTTGCTTATATCCAGCCCTTGCCACTCTAATCTCTTCCTTTTTCCTTAGTCTGATTGCTCTCGCTAATCTCCTGTATGCCTCTCTACATAGTTTGTTGTACCATGGGGCTGCCTTTGGACTTAACTTCCTTGCCAATTTCTTTAGCTTTTTTTACAAAAAAAGGTTTAGGTTTGGAGAACAAGTCATTGTGGACCTGCAATATAACTGAGTTGATGTCCTCTTGAGTGTCACAATTTTGGTTAGTTAAAAGGGAACACTCAACCAGTGCCTCCATCTGTTTTAGGTGCCCTTCATTGGCTGCAACCCTGACCCATTTGACTCTCCTGCAATCATTGGTAGACTCCACTTCTGCTACGGCTTTTACTATTTCCTGAGATTCGTGATTATGTAGGCCTGGGACCTGCATAGTCAATACTAAGGGGTTATGGTCACTTTCGAGCCGATCATAAACTTCTATGTCCTGTAAGGATGACCATAGTTCCAAGCTAAGGAAGATATAATCAATCCTACTGCTTCTCGTGCCATTATTAAAGGTGTGTGTACCCCTCCTGTCAGACCGTGACCTCCCATTCGCTTCCCTTAAGCCCCGTTCTAGGCACAGCCCTTTCAGCTGTAGTGCCAGTTCCATCCACTTTTTGATGGGTGGAAGATCAAGCAACGGGATATCCCATTGTACATCCTCCTCACTACTCAGATTGCCATCTTCACTCTCAAGGGGCTCGAAGTTGCAATTAAAGTCCCCCACAATAATCAGGCTACTACGTCCCCTGTACCTATCCAAAACCCCATCCAGTATCGTAACTGTACTTGATTCTTTGCCTCCAGGTGTCCCTCTTACGTATACATTAATGAGCAGTACGTTCAGAACCTTACCCATCCGCAATCTTATGGCCATGAGGTCCCCACTATCTATCTTTATTTCTTCTACTATATATTCCGCGTTCTGTGTAACCCAAATAACTAGACCCCCTTTGGGTCTACCCCTTTGTCCCTTCTGTGCAGGTTTAAAAAAAAATAAAAAACCTGGGTGACAAATTTGGTCAAGCGCCCAGGTTTCTTGAAAAGCCCAGACATCGTATTTATCAATAAATGTTGACCATTCGGAGGAGTGGGTTTTGGTGGAAAGACCAGCAATATTCCAACTTGCCAATATGAGATTGGGTTGGCCATGTCCAAGTAGTGACGTTTTAAATACATCAGGGGGGTTGGATTTAACAGTGTAGTCCCTTGCCCCTTGGATAATTCCATCTCTAAACTCGATAATCTCTACTTGGGGCTAGAAAAAGGGCAGAAAGACTGAGCGGTCCTCATCTGCTACACTTCTCTGGGACACTCCTTCTTCTACATTTCCTGCCCTGGCTAAGGTAATCTCCTCGTGCCCATTCTCTATGTGATTGTTATTCCCATTTAGGGTAGACGTTTTAGTGGAGGGATGATAGAATGCAGTCCCATCCTTCGAAGCACCCATACAATTATTTGTACCTTGAAGTAGTCGGTCGGTACCAAGTCCAAGTCAGTCTACATCTTCCAGAGAGTGGTTGAATGTGGGGATTGCATAACTCGGCTGATTGCACCTATCCCGCGTTTATGACCCTTTGGTTTGAGGTTGGATGGTAGAAAAACCCCAAAGGAAAGATGTTGATATACCTCTCCTTAAATTGTAAATAGCCCGCCCTATCTAGAATATGTTGGACCAACCCTGGGGAGCCAAAGCTTAACACCACACAATCCCCTGGTAGAGATTTATATGAACTACCAATCCATGGTACCCTATGAACCATTTTAAAGTTGGAAAATAGCTCATGCTTGATGCCTGTCCTTGCTGTCAGGAGGTGTAATGCCCTATTCCTCAATGAGGACCAGTGTTCCTGTGCCGCGGGCTGGGTGACTGGAACATTAGCTAGGACCACCGTGTAAGGTGTTGCTTCCGGGGACAAATGCAGCGTGTTGTGATTGTTCGGGGTGAAGCTGGTACTCCTACTCAATGACACGCTGGGACGCCCATCCCCAACAAGTGAAGGGCAATTCGAACTACTACCGCTTTTAGTGTTATTCAGAAGTTGATTGGACCTGGTTGGCACTGTGGCTGGGGCGGGGTATAGCAGAGTGGCATCACGTACCCTGGTGCATATTCGGTTATCATTCTGGGCAACCAATCCTTCTCCCTGTCCCTCATTGGAATGGGTGTTGGTTATCTTGACACTGGATAAAGTCTGCTCTATTTTTGTCAGCCTACCCTCTATCTGGGTCAATTTGTCCAGTAGTGGGTTGATCATGGCCACGAGTTTGTTGCCAATCTGAGTGAGGAGATCATTCCCAGGCGTGCAGGTGGTTAAAGCTTCTACAACGGGTGTGTCAAGAATCGTACTTGTGTTATTGGGGGATGTGCTGTCGTTGATACTGTCTTCGCGCCCATTTTCACCCATCTTCCGTGTACTAGGTTTAGATGCCAATTTTCTGGGCTTGGGAGGAGCCCGGAGTTTCCTTTTTTTTTAGGGTGGGACCCCACTTTGAGGCTGCCTCGTTTTATGGCTTCTCATATTTACCGTGGTAATGGAGGGGACTGGGGCTGATGATACGTTACCCGTATCCGCAGTTTCTGAATTCATTGGGAGCAAGGTGGGTGAAATAATGGACCTGCTCGATAGGGCAGCGCTGTTACCAACGGTACTCTCTGGGGGGGTCGATGACACATGACTGACCAAGGGTTGCAGTGGCTCTAGCGATAATCTGCGTTCAGTAAGCTGTATTTCATGTATCAGAGCAGATTCCGCCCTCAAGAGAAATGCATCCAAAGTACCCACAACCCCAGGGCCCACTTTCCGCCTGTTCATGTTAAGTCAAGTTCAGTAAGCGAACACCACAAAATAAAACACTACAGGTATGCACTTGCAACTTGAATTTTTAGGGGGGTGGCCCAGTCCAGTCTCAGCCGGTCTCGGACGGACTCAGACGGGCCCGCCCTTGGTCCGGGCTTCGTCCCGCACGCGTCCCGTGCCACGGGGGGAGAGGCAGCGCTTTAAGCGCGATGGCCACGCCTCCCCCTCACTCGCGGCAACTGGAGATTGCCTGGTGCACCCTGGGGGCTGTAGTCCTTGCCCCGGATGTTGTGGAGATGAAACCCAATATAGCAGCAGGTTAACGGGGCCGGGCCGGGCAGCACAGCATCCTTAGACAGCCCACCTCCTATTATGAAATGCCAAGAATTACTCCGTCCGCAAATATCAGTAGCAGCAAAAGAAAGCTCCCCTCATATTCTATTGCATATCAATGAACTGAGATATTTCACTTTACCTATTGTACTGATGTACTTAATGAACTTACACTTGGCTTGCATATTTACATTGCAAATCCTGAGCTAGAGAGCACACACTCACCTTTCCACCGTAATGTGTGACTGTACCATGTGGAACAAAGCCTAATTATAGAACCAGTGCTGGAGACGCATCCAGCAGCAGGCCAATGATAGAAGATATGACGTTGCACTGTTTTTCCCCATGCACAACACATTGTATTGCTGCACTGTGTTATGTGACAAATAGGTAAATCTGTCCCCAACTCTTTTTTTCTCGGACGCAGGTATCATGTCTCTTCTCTTCTCCTGTACTAGTTGGCACCATGCCCTCCCACCTATGGATACAAGAAAACAGTTTGGTGGGGTGTGAAGGGGTTTCTATGAGAAGAGGTTATATTATTGCACGCACACACCTTGTTCCATGGATAAACATAACTTGCATTGGTGATTTTATTGATTTGCAATACTCTACTACATCACGTGACTGGGTAACTCCGTGAAATAGAGCGTTGTATCAGAAGATCAGCAACAAATACCTAATTGACACTTAGATTCACAAAGGAGATATTGTTTTGATGTGCAGATATCTTCTTGACATGAACTTGCGTACAATATAAACTTTGTAAAGTGTTTTAAACTTTCCAAATCTACTTAACTTGGGATATGATGGTGATTTCCCAGCTTAACCTTCTAGTACTCTATTGTGCAGGAAATAAGAGCTACAAGGAGCATGGGAACAGACTGCTGCTCATCTGGTTAAACGGTGTTCTTCTGGCTCATCAAAATCCAGTCAAGCGTCTGTATGAAGATCTGGTACGCATAGGATACCCACAGCTAGCTGGTAAGACATGTTTCCAGTTCAAGACATAATGCACATCATAATGGGCTTCTAGGCATGATTATCTTGTCCTTGAAATATTCAGATTGGAAGAGACAAACTATGCTCACGCTGAAGAATTTTTAGGCCTATCCAGCTGACGGCAATTGGTCATCGCCACTAGACACAATCTCAGATTTACTCATCTTTCACTGCGCCATAGTTACAACGATATGGCACTGTTCATCTCTCTCTCTGCCGGCGCACTTGTGGCTACATAGCACCAGCTTGAGCATCCTTGTTCCATTGGAACAAGGGTGCCTGCATTTTGGGCAGGATTGTTTTTGTGCAAGAAGGAATAACTTTCTGCACAGAAACAATCCTTAGAGGCGTATGCCTCTGTGTATGTGTGCTGTAGAATGAAGCACACATGCAAAAAGGAAGTAACAAGGAGAAATTAGGACATTTCTCCTGGTTATCCCAGCCTGGTAGGCGTACCATTTTTACACAAACCCAGGTTTACAGACTTTTGTAAATCTGGTTTTTCATCAAAATACATGGGAATGCCTATGCTCCACGGATATAACGCCTCCGTGCAGGGTAATGCAAGGCAGTGCAACGTGCTGTGTTGCATTACTTCGCAGGTGAAAAGTGAAGCAAAGCCATACTTGATGTCACTTAAGCACTTGTGTTGACTTGCATGATGGTAAGGACAATGAAAATGCTTAGTAAATCTGCACCCAAGTTACCCAAGGCTTCCACCACTTGACTGGAGTATTCAGGGGTGGATCTTCTCCAGGGTAACCAACAACACAGATTCTCCCACCAACGCCAGCAAGTACCATGTAGAACTATTAAAAGAACTGTGTTAGACCAGCACTCCTGGAGAGAAGCTTTTGAAGACTTTATGCTTGGTAGAGGATTCATTGAATTAATTTGGGACTCTCTCCTACTCTCTTCTTACCTACAGGTAAATCACAATCTTGTGCCCACTAGCTATGCCCATCTGTCATGGAAGTGCGACTCAATATTTCTCCATTGTAGTCACCACTATCCCAACTTGTGACAGAATATGGGCCATATATAAACAACACACCCCCCTTACTTCACTATGATGAGATCCCTACCTTTATGAAAAATTGCTTAGCCTTCTCCCCTTACCCAATATTTAATGCAGCAAGCCTCTGTTTTCCCTCTACCATGCTCTACCCCTTAAGAATTGTAAAATTATATTACTAGGTTGCTTTCTGTCATTAACATATTTATTCATTTTTTTGGTGCAATCCTTGTCTATCCTCTTCATTTCTCTTAATCCTCAACCCGGTATGCCATTTTCATCAAGATTGCTACACCCCCGATCGCTGTGGCCTTTACTGCATCCTTTCCTATTCTCTTTCCTTGCCGATACCCTCTTCACTGGACATACTGTTATCACAGAGCAAGAACCTTCCCTGATTGTCTTCCTAGCCTTCTCATTTCTTCTACCACCAATTGCAACTTTCAGTCCCCATGTTACATTCTTCTATGTTCCTCTTAATATATGAAGATTTTGTTTCCCAATGAGTCCCACCGTGCATGAATGAAATCCACAGATTGTCTTCTGTTAACCCATTGGAACATGTAAATCTGGGGCCTAGTTGAACGATGGAGGTAATGACTCAGTGAAAAAACCCTATCCCCTCTAAGCACTCAGGGAATGTCAATGGGAGGTAGTGTCTGGACTTTGGACCTTAATCTTATGGCACCATATGGACTATGCAACTTGGGAATAGGCAACAATATACGGTATTGGTAGGGTAGTGCTTTCCAAACTCAGAGTCGCTAGCTGCCTAACATTGACTTACAGGGGGCCAGAGAATGGACAGTCTGATACTGCTTGCAAGTTCTTTCCAAGTGCTTACCTTTGTTCCCTCTCCCTCTGGATGAATGCTGATAAGTGCAGGAAGGGGGCTGGCTTGCAGACCAAAGTTATACGTAGAAACTCATTTGAATCCTTCTGAACTTTGGTTGTAAAAAGGCTGCAAAAGTGATATGGTCTAGACATCACATCTACACCATTAGCCGAGCAAACCGCTTCACTGAAATGACACAGTATATCAGTGATGTCACTGTATGACAGAGTGATATCACCATGACCAACAATCCTACACTTTCTTGGGCACCCTCGGTCACGTACCCCGAAGTCCTCCACACCGACATAAAGTTCTTCCATGAAAGCATCAACTGACCCAGATGTTGGCCATGCTTAGATTATAAATGTCACATGTCTTGGTTTAAATGTGGCTGTACCATTAGTCATCAACTCGTGCAAGCTATTGTAACCTCACAAAGGCAACTACTAAGATTGACATATAGTTGGCAAACATTTTTTAAATTATTTTCATATGGATAAGTCGCTCCTCCTTCAAATGATCCACTCATTTCATGAAATACAGTATGAAGCTGCCTTACATAAATCTGGGTTTCATCAAATTAATCAAGTATCCATTTGGTGTCCTCAAACAATACTAGAAAGTTGCCATTTAGCCATCATTTTGAAATCTACATCCTTCAAAGTTGGTCTAGTCTTTCAAATGTAAAACTGACAATGTTTTAATGTCATGAATTTGCTTTGTCAACAAATGTTTTCTAAGGAGTCTGTCCGAGAAACTTGCTGGAAACATTAGCCCACATACTTGACCACAATCATTATGCATGCTAGTTAAAACAGTTCCAGCTGGTTTTGTATGTATAGAATAGTCTTGGCAAATAAGACAGTGTCATCTGTATGCATTCAAATATGGATATTCAGAGTGCCTGCAGTTGAAAGTGTCAGTGAGTTCTAGTGAATGGGAAGGGGGCTGTTAAGTTGAAAGTAGACATTTAATAATAAAATGCCTGACATATGTCGTTTCGGAGGTTGGTATAAAGGAGGGCTTAGAAAGAGCTCCCCTTTTATTGCTTATATTTTTGTGCCTTGGTTCACCATACTCAGACTTCTTCAACTATAGTTTACTTTCCTCCCAGTAGGAACTATTTTAGGGTCCCCACTCTTAATTCTGTAGGGTGAAGGGTTAGGCATGTCTTGGTGTTGAGTTTGTGGCTGGACAGTGCACCTGTTTGCCAGACCTTGTGTCAATACTTTTCTAAGTAAATATACATACAGTGGCTTCAGAGGAGTTTTACTTGTTCGCTCTCTCACTACATGCTAGTGGGTGATTGATTTACCATTCCATCTCCTAGGGGGAGCTTCTATTGCAATGCATAATGGATGGTTTTTATGTTCTGGCAGATGGTATTCATTCCTGCTGGGGATAAGTATTTTAAGCTCCTAGTGGCTACTGTGCATACCACTGAGACTGGATATTTCTTTTTATCTTAAGTTCCATTGCAGGTAAACCTTCATTATAATCTTCCTTCTATGTCACAAAAAACAATCTTATCTTCCTTGCACATAGAAAAAAATACAGGACTGTATTTAATGACCCTACTTTTATGGAACCTTCGATTCACTTGATTGGATAGTCAGGGAGCCTTCATTATAGTCTTGATTTTGTTTCTTGTAAAACAAATCGAATGGCATGGAAGCTTACGCCTATTGCCCTACTTTTTGTATTATTGTAATTGTATTTATATAGCGCTTACTACCCCTGATGAGGAATTGAAGCTCTCTTCTGCGAGTAGCACGCAACTCCGGAACCCAAAGTGGATTAGGGGTGGATTAGTATAGGGAAATATACCTTGTTAGTTGGAGCAGTGGACATGAGAGTTTGGTAGTTAGATTGAATAGGATAAAGGAGGGATAGAGGAGCAAGAAAGTGTTATTTGGGAGATCATAGTAATAAAATGAGGTTTGGTATAAGTCAAAGTGGGATAGAGGAGAGAAGACTCTAGAAAGGGTTATTTGGGAGATAATAGTAGTAAAATGAGGTTTGGGATGAAACGGAGAGTGGGGGTAGAGGATATATTGAAAGAGATATAGGATGAGACATAGAGCAGTGAATTGGAGAGGGTTGAAGGTTTTTTCCCCCTACAGTGGGAGTAAATTAATACATATATAGATACATAACTACATACAAGGTATACATATATATAGAAAATCATAAAGAGATATAAAGCTGTATTGTATAAAGTCCCATATGTACATGTATGCATAAAGCTAGTTTTATTTTTCATTATTATTTTTTCTATTATTTTCATTTGTTGATTTAGTTTTGTCATATATTCCCCCAATATGTAAATAGTGAAGCACTTATAGATACAATTGTTGTTTAAATGTATTTATTGACTGCAAACAAGGCACAGTAATGTACATATCCGTGCGCCACCAACCAGGGGCTCGCCACCTTTTCTCATATAGCAACCAACTGTATCGGCTATCCCACATCCCGGAGGTCGGGCATCGCCGTGCATAACTGGTTTAATACCCACTGCTTACCGAGTGTCCCTCCACCTCGACGCTCGTTTGCGGGGCAGTCCCCCTGTCGGCGGCTAGGCTCTAGCGTGTTCCTCCCTCAGAACGTAGGGCACAGTCACGCGTTTGTGGCCGTAAACTCCAAACCCCCTCCTTATAGATACAATTGTTATGATCATATATAAAACAGTGACTCATAAGCATATCATCAAATAACTTATATAATGTATGCACATTGTGATTGATAAAATAAATAAAAACAGAGACCAATGAGCAAATAATCAAATAACCAAATAACTTATATATAAACTATGCAATGACATGTTAAGAAAATAATTATGTATTTTAACCATAAGTAATATATACATATGTTAAACAGACCTATAAGAATATCTATGTATTTTTAAACAATAATTAGTGTATATATATTTTTTCAAAGAAATGCAAATATTTAAATACCTGCATATAATCAAATCATAAATGTTTACATACAGATTGCATATGCTGTACATGTGTGTTTTGAGTATGGTGGTCATGTATCTTTAGTAGTCTTCTGATGATAAGATAGTTATCCGTGGATCTTATGTTTGGGGTAATGAATTCCAGAGTTTCCCTGCTTGAACGGAGAAAAGTGTGCCACCTTTTCTTGTATGCTGGGATTTAGAGGCAGGATGTCAATCTGGAGTGGAGGTTCCTTTGTTGCATGTATTTGATGATTTTATTCCTAATAAAAAGTGGTCCTGTTCCATGTATTGCTTTGTGGGTGATACAAAACAGCTTGAAGATGGATCTTTGGGCAACCGGTTACCAATGTAGGGCCCTCATTGCAGGGGAGGTGTGGGCTTGTGGCTTTACGTGTAGGAGTAGTCTGGTAGCAGAGTTCTGAATTCATTGTGGTCTTATCATAGTTGATAAAGATGATCTGTGGGAGAGGCTTTTTGGCGTAATCAAGTTTAGACAGTAGAAAAGAGATAGTAGCTTGGACCGTGTGTGGAAATCCTAGGTGGGGGAAGATGTGTCGCAGAGTTTTCATATTATTGAAGCTTGATCATGCTAACTTATCACCATGTGCAAGTATTGCATAGCTTGAAGTCCATGGTAATTCCAAGGTTTTTTATTTTCCTGGATACTTTAGGAAGCAGTCCCAGATTTTCAAACCAGGCGCAGAGTGGATCATAATTCGCCACAAATGAGTATTTCAGTTTTGGATGCATTTATATTTAGATGGCTCCATGTCACCCACTGATCAACGGCTTGGAGCCAACTGATGATTTTTGAGTTTGAAATGTCTTTGGGGCTTTCCAGTTTAAGAAGTATTTGTGCGTCATCTGCGTAGTAATAGCATAAGAGGTAAAATTCATTGATCATTGCTGATAATGACATCTTATAGATGTTATAAAGCAGGAGTGAGATGATAGAGCTTTGAGGGAACCCTGCTTGTGTGAAGTACAGTTTGGTTGAGAAAGGGGGACTATGGATGACATTTGTTCTTACGACATTTAAACAAATGTCAGTGTATAATGTAGGCTCTGTTGCTCTCCAAATTTACCTTCACTTGGTCAAATAGGAAGGGAGCCTTCTTTCTGTGTACCATTCTGGTGCTCCATCTGCTATTCTGCATGCACAGGCAATCTCTGGTCACAGGTCAGATACTTCTTCCCTGATTTTTGCCTGCTTTTATTTGCTTTTTTATTACCTTATCCAGAGTCCTCATAGTCATGCAATACTGCACACTTCCCACTGGTGCCTAAATGCCTATGTCTGCTGTTGTAGATGCTATCCTCTTTATTATAGGTTTTAAACTTAGTTGAGCATTTAATGTGTTTTATTGGACTACAAAGGTAAATGTTATGTGCTTTTCTATTCCTAACTTGTATTTCCTTTTTTGCATAACTGACCAGGAACAGCCCCATGTTTTATATTTTAAGGAGGTTTGCTTCTTCCATTGGTTTTATGTATGCCTGCTCTGTCAGTGAGGCGATGGGTGGCTTTTAGGAGTCAAGCATTGTGCATAAGCAATCAAATGGAATCTGCTTGCAGGCATGCACAAGTGATGTTTGTATGCACTGCACATTAATGCCAGACCTATTAGCTTTGTCGCTGCTAGTTAATCTAGACAGATTTAATTTGTGATGTATTATAGAATGTAGCTTCAGTGCTACTAACTGCAACCTGTTGCTGCTATATCTATTTATTCGCGTTTTCACGGTATTTTGGTCTTGGATTCTATGCTGATCTTTTTAATGTTCAAGACTGGATATGTTGTTTATATTATCTAATTAACTCAACGTTTGACGAGATTTGAGATATAACACTGTGGAGCATATTTAAAAGCCCCTATCGCCACAGGAATGTCACTTTTTGCGACTTTCCTGTGGTGATAGGGGCTTTGCCTTATTTACAAGGTGGCGTTAAGCCACTTAATGTGGCTTAATGCCGCCTTGTAAATAAGGCCCACTTTCACGTTAGACTTACCGTGAAAGGGGTGGGCAATGGGTGGTGCAGTGGGCATTCTGCCGCAACAACCATTGATTTTGTTGCTGACCCCTATTTAGAAGGGTGGCGTAAATAGGAGGCAGCACCAAAGTTAAGACCAGGGAAAACCTGGCCTTAAGATGGCTAAATGAGGAGAAATGCTTTATTTCTCCTTGTTTTTGCCGTTTCTATGTGTGCTGCACAATGTGTGCAGCATTGTGCAGCATACATAGACACAGCAAATTGCCATCAATGATTGTTTATGTACATGAAGGGACACCTTCCTGCACATAAAAAAGCATTCCCTCAACACAGGCACCCTTGCACTTACTGAGAAAGGGATGCACTCTTTTTAAAATAATTTTTTTGTTCCTTTCTGTGTCTCCTTTATTATGGTCTGGCTTGACAGCACAGCAGTCACCAGACACTTATGTATACATCACTAGAGAGGAACTTTGGCTCCACCCACATGTTGGGAGTCAGGGGAACATGTTTTGATTGGGCAGAAGTTGTGTGCTTCCACAAAAATAAGTACTTGCCCTCCACCAGCTGTGAATATTTTGTTTGTTTATCAAGCTTGAACTTTAATGGGCACACACATGCAGTGCCTTAGGTCACAGAGCCAACACACAAGGGAGGACATATACTAGATTTAATGTTCACCGAAAAGCAGGTTATAGGAGCAGTGGACATCCTGCCAGTGGGTTGGTCCGACCACCACCTGATCAAATTTCGGGTATATATATATAGTGAGGTGAGACATTTTCTGAGTAGGGACTGGAAGGGGCTCCTGAAAAAGGCAACAATATCCCCTGTATTTCCTCTTAATGGGTGCTTTGATGTAGACAAGCAGGTGGAAGAGAACTATGCGGCCTTCTGTGAACAGATAAACATTAGACTGGACCAGATTGCTCCTCTAAAAAGCCATAAAAAAACAGGTAGACCTTCAGCACCATGGTAAATGAAAAATAAAAAAACTTGAAACAGATATGCAAGCAGGCAGAGAGGAAGTGGAGCAAGGTATATGCAGACGAGGATAAATCTATTGTAGTGATGATCGTTATCTACCTATGTACAACGCTAAGTTAGCATAACCGCGTTTAATGTTAGAAAGCCATCTTGCCGCTTTTGCTGCTTTTGCATATGACACTGTAGTCACATGTTATTAGAATTGAGAAATGCTTACTCGACTTTGCTTCACATGAGAACTGTCTGTTGTTAACATCTTGAACAGTGAATAGCGACCTTGGTCTGTACACAGTGTAACAGAAACAGTCTGGATCGCTAGACGGTGCATGTTGAGTTCAGGTTGATCGGCCCACTAGTTTAGCCATAACACGCACGCAGCTGCAAATACCTGAAAGTCGAATGCTTTTAATATTACAGTGCTACATGTTTTCAACACATTCTGAAGAAGAGCGTTCCTAGGAGCAGAGCATAGCTGATCCTGTGATGTGAACTCTCTGAGCTGATCTATACGGTATGGGGTTCCCCATTCAAGCCTAGAGACCTTTTATTAGTCTAATAATACTATTAGTGTGTTAGAGAAAGGAAGGTGGCCTAGAGCCACTGTCATTTTAGTATGATTGCTCCTTTCATTTTTAATGGTATTGTAACTATGCTGATGGTTTTGATTTTAATCGTTTGTCTGCTAATGTTAGCCAAACTGCTGCATATTAGGACACGAGGTTTATAAAATAAACTCTTTAAACTTTTCCCGTGTCTCTGTTTATTCTGTTGTGGACTGGTACGAGAATAATTACGAAAAGGTGTTTCTGATTCCCACCATTCCTGAGAAATATACTAAGTCGCTTGTTCTGGGTTGTCTATACATTGGGACCGCCGAGCTAAATCTCGGATAACGAATGGGACACTGATGCTGGCCGGATAGGGGTTCTGGGTTCTGAGGTGGGTTTTTGGTACACCGCAATTCACTGAGGGCCTGGGTTCCTGCGCATAGTTCTGCGCATAAGCAGAATCCCTGCAACACTATCTGGAAGGCGGCAATAGTTAACTTAAAAAAATAATTTTTTATAGCAAAAGCAGAGTACTTTGCAGACACCATTTTGAAAGTGCCTAACAGCACTAGAAGTATCTTTAAAATAATGAGTGGTATTGCCAACCCGGATTCTTCTAAAAACAAGATTCATCCTACTCAGTATCTCTGTGATAGCCTAGCGACCTTCTTTGAGGACAAAATCAGAAAAATAATTGATGGACTCAAAATGGGCAATATGACTGAGGAAGAAGATCACATTGGTAGGGCTAGAGGTTCACTACATGCAAAAAGACGAGATGGGCAGGGGCGGGGAACCTGAGCTCCTTAGACCACTTTGAGATACTCTCAGTGGAGACCTCCATGTCTAGTGAGGCAGCTTGGTTGTGCGCGCCTTCCTAGATCTGAGCTGGGGATATGAGAAATAGGTGTGTGGTATATTCACGAACCAGTGGCCAAGGTGTCATCTACACTTATGGTGTTAGCGGCACGCAATGCAGTGAGGAGTGCGTCCCAGTCTTGCGCAATAGGGAATTTTCAGAGCCCCGCTGTTTCTTCTCAGCGCAGTACGGTACTTTCCACTTGTACCCATGTTAGAAATGAGCGCTACCAGCTAGTTATTACTGGAGGATGTGTACTTTTCCAATTCTTGGCGCTTTGCAGTAATTAAGCCTAGATCGTGAAATCTCGAGGCAACCTTGTTTTTTTTAGATCTGGCGTTAATATTACAGTGCTACATGTTTTCAACACATTCTGAAGAAGAGTGTTCCTAGGAGCAGAGCATAGATGATCCTGTGATGTGAACTCTCTGAGCTGATCTATACGGTATGGGGTTCCCCATTCAAGCCTAGAGACCTTTTATTAGTCTAATAATACTATTAGTGTGTTAGAGAAAGGAAGGTGGCCTAGAGCCACTGTCATTTTAGTATGATTGCTCCTTTCATTTTTTATGGTATTGTAACTATGCTGGTGGTTTTGATTTTAATAGTTTGTCTGCTAATGTTAGCCAAACTGCTGCATATTAGGACACGAGGTTTATAAAATAAACTCTTTAAACTTTTCCCGTGTCGCTGTTTATTCTGTTGTGGACTGGTACGAGAATAATTACGAAAAGGTGTTTCTGATTCCCACCATTTCTGAGAAATATACTAAGTCGCTTGTTCTGGGTTGTCTATACATTGGGACCGCCGAGCTAAATCTCGGATAACGAATGGGACACTGATGCTGGCCGGATAGGGGTTCTGGGTTCTGAGGTGAGTTTTTGGTACACCGCAATTCACTGAGGGCCTGGGTTCCTGCGCATAGTTCTGCGCATAAGCAGAATCCCTGCAACATGGCGCACCTAACGTTTGGTCTTTTTATTTGAGACGCCTTAGTAGTGCTTGTATTAGTCCACAACACCCTCACTCTGGTTTCCGGATAACGGGAGTGACGGTTTAACCTACCTGTGTTTCGACTAAATAGGTTCATTCAAGCTTGATCATTAAAAGGTTATTTAATCTGAACCCTAGTGCTACTGATATATTGTAGATTTACTGTTGGAGTCCTAATGGCGGTCGATATTCCGGCTCATAGCCGAGCGCCTCTGAAACGTCATTTGGCGAATTATGGGGTGCCAGACGATGGTATGGCTGTGAATTTTGTAGTGAGTGCCGATGCGTTGTTTCCATTTGAGTTGTTCTACTCTTGGGTTACTTTGCCGGCGATAAGTGATGACGATGATACGTTCCACACTTATACTGCCACGGCGCTACCAGCCAACTATACGCCTTATAGGACTCAGGAAATTCCTATTTCCGCTTGGCAGCATAACATTTGGTTTAATGACGCCCTTCCCCATGCGGTGACACCGGCGAGAATGGGCCCTTTGTCAATCCCAGGGGCCACGTGGCCGGTGTTGGCCGGATTTACGCCTCATCCCCGTTACCTGCAAGTAGCGGTGGCTGAGTTGCGCGTTCTGCACACTGCCCTGATTACAGTGCATAGGGCTCTAGTGCAGTACGTGTCACGCAACATGCAGGTGGTCGCTACTGCTGTTGCGGGACAACCGACGGGCCACCACGCGGTGGTTATTAGTCCTGTTATGGTCAATTCGGTGGTAGGCAAGCGACCCCAGAATAGGGATGATTTCCCTTATTGGCTTGCTGAGAAATTTGATCAAATAGAAGCGGTTTATCCGCGTACATCTCCTGTGGAAAAGCACAGGATCCTTACCATTGCTTTGCCTAAAGACTTAGTCCCAGATATGGCAGATTGTGAAAACTGGTGTAAGGTCTTTGCGGCGACATACTCGAAGTGCTATGGCACTCCGTCTCTGTCGGTACTGCCCTCCGTTATAAAACGTGTTCAGGAGAATCATGGTGCGGAGGCTGCTATTGAATTGGGTATGCGGCTTGTCGGCGTCTTTGATGTGGTTGCTATCATGATATTGGGCAACCTCAAAGGAGATGCTATGCAGTTCCAGGTGCTTAATAAATTAGACGCAGTGGACGAAGACGACAAGCCGAGGGAATTCGCAAAGATTATTGCGATGGCCTATCAACAGGTTGGTCGTAGCGCTTTAGGGGTTAAGCCAACTGTGAAAAATCCTGATTCTCAGCAGACAAAGGCAAATTTGTCTGGTAAGGACGAGCGCCCTAACTTTCCTAAACAAAGTCGGAGGGCGGAAAAACAGCAACAGAAACAGGGGTCCCGTCCTGCCTCTCCTGTTCAGTCAAGTAGTGAACGCACTTATGATTTGCGCGATCGTGCTACTATTAAGTCACCTGATAGATTTCAGGTTTCTGAACAACGCTCTCCTCGTTCTTCACAGGAAACATCGGCTTCACAATCCGGTGGCGGAGGCGCTGGAAAAAGTCGGGGTGCACCGCAAGCACGTGAGCAATCCCGGCAGACTGACGGCAAAGGCAAGCAAGAAGACTGCACGTCAAAGACCCCCGTTTCAGAAGAAGAAAGTTGCTGCTCTGACGGCGAGGTATGCCTCAGATGGTACGGACGCAGCTTCAGAACCTAACATGGGCGCTAACGCTGCTGGACAGCGCGGCGGAGGTTACAGTAGTGCGACAAGCACTGCGTCCATATCTGGTGGCGACAGCAACTGATATATTCGTGAATATTGAAACTGCTGACACTTGTGTGTCTCCCCCTGATAGACTATATAATATAGTTCTTCACATTGAAGGTGACATACAACGTACAATTCAAGGTTTTTTTTGGGATAATCTGACCACTACCTATGATATTTTGTTGGCGGAGGCAGATTGGCCCCCGGCTTTCGTTTTGGCTGCTCCTAGGGGGGAGGAGGTAATCCTCCCGTCCTTTGCGCACACTGTGCCTAAGGTCCTAGCTGATAAGTATGCCGGGGAATGGGCTCAGGTGCAAGCACCTGCGTTATATCGGACTCAGGTGGGCTGAAATAAATTTTCCCCCGGCCATGAGATTCCGTTACGGACTACGCCCCAGCCACAAGCCCAATACCCCATGCGTCGTGAAACTAGATCTCACGTAGCATCTATCCTTGAACAATTGGAATATCAGGGAGTAATCGAAACATGTGTGTCACCTATGAATAATCCCTTGTTTACTGTGACGAAAAAGGTTTAAAACCACACTTGACATTTCCAATGGCTTCTACAGCCATAACCTGTCCTCTCTTAGTAGTGAGTGGACGGCGTTCACCTCTGGTGGCAAACAAAAACAACTCAGGAGATTGCCAATGGGCTATGAAAACAGCCCGGGAGTCTTTGCCGCTCGCGTGGTCTCCCTCTTAGAGGGTGTGGACCCAGATGCGTACTCATACATGGATGACATTTATCTCACGGATGACGAGATGGACCCGCATCTTTGGCACGTTGATCGCGTTATTGTTTTGTTTGCAGACTTCGGTTATAAATTCAAATTTAGGGAAGTCGCACATAGCAGAGTATACAGTGTTGTTCTTGGGGTACGAACTCAACAATGAAGGTCGAGGATTGGCTCTGAAACTTTCTAGAAAAGTGCGCATGCCTCCGTGCTCCTACTTCACTGAAGAAATTGCAATCCCTGCTGGGTTTTCTGAATTTCGGTAGAACTTATATCCCGGATTATGCCCAGCGTATCAAGCCGCTTTACGCCTTGGTACAACCTACTTTTTCCAAATCCTGTTGGCTGCCTGAGCATTCGGCTATATTGCAGTTATTGCAAGCTGATCTTCTTGCTTCTAAGTACTTACTGACACGTGATAACCAGACTAACCTGGTCATAAGAATAGTGCCCGGCGCAGTTGGTTTCACATACTTAACGTTCAATGAGGGCGACACCGTCCCCATTGCTTACAAATCTCACTTGTACACTTCAGCTGAACTGCGTTTTTCCGCTGTCGAGAAAGTTCTGACAGCAGTACAGATGGCGATTCTGAAAGAACGAGCGCTGTCACAAGGGAAACGCATGTTGGTGGTTACACCCTATCCCGCCCTAGAGGCGGTGACGTAAGCAAGTGTACCAAATTCTAAAGCTTTGCATCCAAGGTGGATACAATGGGCCTCTTCCTTGACCTCGCCGGACGTCACTTTTATATTTGAAGCGGCAATTCAGACTCAGGAGTTTTTGCAGTATGAGTTCGTTCATCCAGCTCCTCTGTCCTTGCGCCCGCTCGAGGATTACCATTGTGTCATATACACTGACGGGTCTGCGCAACCCGCAACTGGATCAAAGCACGCCTATTCAGCGGCTTGCGCAATTGTAGTTGTTACTTTCGTGAATGGTGAATTCATGTCCGATGTAGTGCACACGCAGTCATTGGGTGATTGTACCGCTCAGTTGGCGGAGCTACGTGCCCTGGTGCTCGCACTGGAGTTTGCTGATCCACGAGTCACCACCCTTATAGTGAGTGACTCCTTTTATTGTGTTCAATCTTACAACGACAATCTACATTTTTGGTCTCAGAATGATTACCATGATTCCAAAGGTTGCACTATAAAGCATAAACTGCTTTGGGTTCGAGTGGCAGATCTTAAGGACCGTCTGCCTCTCGTGAATGTAATTCACACTCTTGGTCACCAACGTGTTGGTGTCCATGCTGTCGGCAACAGCTTAGCTGACGAGGCAGCAAAAACAGCAGTGGCGACATACTTAGTGGCAGCAGTTACAAGATCCAAAAGTAAGATCGATGATGACATCTTGGCAGCTATTGCTGCTACAGAGCAGGGCACGAAGCCACCGAAAGGTTTCCCTGCTCGTTACCATTATCGCTTAAGTCCTGATAAAGTTCCGTTAGTGAGGATTAATGACGTTGGTGATAGATTGATTCCCAACGCGGACTGCAGACCTTCTTTGATATTAGCGGCCCACGAGGGCATGGCGTCCGCGCATGCCGGCGTTGCGGCTACTATATCTTTGCTACAACAACGTTACTGGTGGTGCGGTTTGTACAAACAGGCCAGGGCTTATGTTCTTAATTGTGATATTTGCCAACAGATTAAACCTTCATCTGCGGCACGCCCACCACAGACTCAGTTGTACATATCTAGTAAACTATTGGGTTGTGTTTATTTAGATCACTGCGGTCCTTTTACCTCTGATACTGCTTTCAAATACATCTTGGTTGCAGTGGATTCGTGCACACGTTTTCTGTGGGTATGGCCACAAAGGAGTGCTGATTCTCGCACTGCCATTAAGGATTTGCGTGTCTTTGTTGGAAGTTTTGCGTGTGATATCTTTCATTCTGATCAGGGCCCGGCGTTCGCCTCTAAGGCGTACAAAGAGGCCATGAGAAATTTGGGGGTCCAAGTCAAATTTTCGTCTCCATACCGGCCTGAGGGCAATAGTGTAGTGGAGCGAATGAACCGTGACTTAAAGCAATCTTTGACAGCCAGGGTTTTGGGTACTGGTCGGAACTGGCTTGCCCACTTGTATGACGTGCAACGTGCACTTAATAATCTCCATAGAAGGTCTCTGGGTGGGCGGACCCCATACATGATGCTCTTTGGTGTTCGAATGTTTGTTCCAGACCTTGATGGTCTAGACATGGCGGCGTCAGCCGCACCCTTTGACGTAGATGAACACTGTGCTGTATTGCAGACTCTACAAGAAGCCAGAAACAGTCTTGTGAAGGAACACGTACCCTCCTCATCTGAAGCTGAGGTTCAGATTCCGGTAGTCGGCTGGCTACCCCGAGTTGGTGATCTGGTCCGTGAGAAGGTGGAGAACAAGAAGGAGTTCGGCCCCTCTTATTGTGCACCGGTTCCAGTGCTTGGAGTGCAGGGTACAAGAACTGTCATTTTGCCTCCTCTTCCTGGTCGAAAGGATAACAGGTACATTTCGATTGACAATGTCAAACTACAACGAGTGGCCGATTCTTCTTAGTATGCCTCCAGCTGTTTCATGCCCTTCGATGCTGAGAAATTCTGTTGTGGCCCGAGCTTCTGACATAGTGCCTGATGTTGCCGTCGAGATGCATGCCGTTACTGGTCCCTTGTTGCCACAAACACCTAGTGGCGTGCTTGAAGAAGTTGAGTATGCTTATCCTGCGGATGTTACCTTGCCTGTTTTACCATCCACCACAGTTGCCCTCTCACAAGACTCTTTTGATTCTCGTTCAGTGACTTCCAGTGCCCCGTCCAAGGTTTCGATTTTTGTGGCTTGGTTCAAGAGACATTTTTTGATACCGTCTTGGACTTACATTTGGCTGGTGCTCATATGTGTTTTTTTGTTTATGTCCATTGGCTTTGTGCTAGTGTTTTTTAGACTTATCAATGGACACTACCTGAATGAACGTTATACAATTCGACTGATTAATGGAACTTTGGCCCCCCACTCCTCATCACACATAATGAAGAGGGACCAGACTTTTGTGAACATTACTGCCTGGCCTGTACGTGATGGGATCGCTTGGGATGCTGTTAAATTTCAAATTCATGGCCCCACTGAAGTAATTAATGTGCCAAATGTATTTCGTGTCTCTATGGGTGATGTTGTTAAACAGAACATTCACTCAGATGATTGGGATGTTCAAGCCATAGAAGCACTGTTTTCTGATTTGAAATATTATGCTGCGTTTGATGCTGAGGATTTGTATTTAGATACTGCTAATTATGATGAACAATTTTGTTATCAACATTATGGCACACATTTCCTGCACAAGGCAAATACGTTTAGAAATTTTGTAAATTTTACACAATGGGAACACTGCCCAGCCCCTAGGATGGGCAGCTCTGCCACGCTAGTGGAAAAGTTCACTTATTTTTCTGATTTTAGTGTAGCCCATCCAGCGTCCTTTTATTTTAAGGTTGCGCCTGAGGCTGTTTCTAAAGTTAGACTGACACACACCAAATTATTGTATTCCAAGTCCTTTATGGACGAGTTGGCAATTGGCGGGTATGATCTGTGGAAAGCTACAGTCGATCTTAAATCGGTTTGGGGTTCCAAACGATGGCAAGTACGGGGAACAGAGGCTTTGCATTGTGCTTGTCTCATCCCGAATCATATGTTATTTTTAAATTCCTCCATTTTTCAGACGACCTGTTTTGGATTGGCTACCTCTAAAAAATTTAATTCTCCCTCCATGCCAGATCTGGGTGCTTATCCAAATTGGGGTAATCATACGGGTCTATCCCTTGATATGTTGCAGACACAGGTTTCCAACACTTCCCTCAATATTTCTACATTGAATCCGAAGGGGTGGTTGGTGTGGCAAACGGGTTCGGACTCCTGTCAACATAGGTTTCTGGATTTGAAGCAGGGGTATACACAGGTTCGTGTGGACCCCCGTTTTGAATCCTCTCACACTGTAACTACCTACTCAGTAGGGAAGTTATGCCAGTCTTGGCTGCAACATTCCACTTTAGCATCTGTTAAGCTCCATTTAGCGCGATTAAATGACAAAATAGATTTGAATGATTTTGTTAGGGTCCTGCTGTTGACAGATCCAAGCGATGGGTGTATGCTATTTATAACGAAGTTTGGAAGTTGTCACAAATTGAGGCTGCTTCCAGATTGCGTGCTATTGATCAGGCCAATATGGAAAAAGTACTGGCTGTTATAGATAATAGCATTAACACCCTGTCTTCCAGAATCTATACTTTAGATAACATTGTTTCATCAGTAGTAGACATTGTGCAGGATGATTTATCTGTATTGTATCATGGTCAGAACCAATTGCGCTCAATTATGCAGTTTGCATGGACATTGCAAACATTGAAGGCAGGGAAAGTCCCTTGGGATTACATGAATACTTCATCTTTATTCCTTCCCTTTAATTTGACTGCGAAACAGCAATTCATGTCCATGAAGGATGCTACATATTCATTGCTGCACATTGAAAAGTTAGAACCTTTGCCTTTTTCTGTTGCCGAACTGAATTCGGCCGTGTGGCTTGTACATGGGTTGATCACTTTACCGTTTCCCTTGTTCAAGTTTAGTTTGTGCATGAAACATTATGCCTTGGGCAGGTACGAACAGTTGGGTACTGCCTTCTTACATGAAGTCTGGTCTCTCCCTTTCACATACAGATGTGTGAGGGACGGCAAGGAGGTTTACTTGAAAGGTGAAGAGTGCACTTCTGCCCCGGATCACTTTGTTGTGTGTAGGCACATTCAATTGCATGGTGCATGTAATGTACATGACCATAATTTAGCTTACGTCCTGAAAGGGATCCCTGTCCCTGTTATAACCCCGTCTTTTACGCTGCTTGCTAACGGTAGTTATTTGCTGTTAAATAATGAAGCTTGCTGTGGGATGCTAGTGGGAATTCCCTACATCGTGACTGTATCACAGAGGGTGGTTTGCTGTAATAACGTCCTTTTCCCACCTCCGCATGGTCGGCTGGATGTTTCCATATGGCCTTCAATTCCAACCTTGAAAGCAGAGTTCAATAAGATGAGCAGAATAAGGGCTCTATTGTCTCAGAAAGAGGTCGCTTTGACTTCATCACGGGAAACATTTGTCCTTCACGTAGCAAACACGCGCACTGAGGTGCAAGCGCTTTTGAATACTGATCTTCCCCTTCATTTTGGGACCTTGATACAGACTATCTTTAATGCCTCTTCTACAAGTGGCATAGCTCATTTTTTTTTAAATCGTGGGCTCCGGCCTCGTGACCTCTTTTCAAACTATTTTTGGAGTGATCCCGGCCTTTTTTTATTCTATTTTTTCCAGTGTCTTCGGAGGTCTCCCTTTACTTCTTGCCCTCGTAGCTGGAACACTATTGTTGATCTGTGCCTTGCGCTATGGATGTACAACTTGTGTGGCACAACATGTCCCGGCTGCACCATCTTCGTAACCAGATGATTGAATTCTATGGCACCTTACCACTGGCGACTCTGAGCGTAGCCTATGGATTGTCCTTCCGGTTTGCCTACTTTACTTGTGTGCAGCCTGTCTTTCATTGCCTAGATTGTCCGTTCCAATGGGCTCTGGATTTGTGTCTGTCAAACCCGGTGTCTCCTGATCCGGATTATGATCGGCTTATGAGCCCCCTAGTGGCCCACGAGTCGGACTGTTCTGGTGTCGGGATTATGGCCTGTGCTGCAGCACATGGAGTTCTTGGTAATTGGGACATCGGAAATGCAGCGATTGACTTCTTGACGAACAGTTATCTTGAGGTACACCCCGGTTGTCCTCGCCAGGTGCTGGAGGCTCCGGTGGTTGAAGAACACGTCTGTTCTTTCCCCGTCCTGAACTGGATGGCCGATACTTTTGTGGAACGTTCCAATGATTTCCTCTTGGAAGCAGTAGCAACGTAGTGTGCATACACTTTGATGGATTGACTTTTGTACTTTCGTTCGGTCCTCAGTCCTTCAGTGATTTTTTCACCTCCCTTCTATGTTTTAACTTTTTCCATTGATTTTTTTTTTTCTTCGTACTTTTTCACTTCCCTTATGTGGACTTCTAGTTCATGCCCTTGGTTCCGTTCTATCGAACTTGAACTCTGCGTTCCTGCTAGTGCGCCCTTAGTGGTTACTGGTCCGATCATGGGGGGGTGTAGTGATGATCGTTATCTACCTATGTACAACGCTAAGTTAGCATAACCGCGTTTAATGTTAGAAAGCCATCTTGCCGCTTTTGCTGCTTTTGCACACAACACTGTAGTCACATGTTATTAGAATTGAGAAATGCTTACTCGACTTTGCTTCACATGAGAACTGTCTGTTGTTAACATCTTGAACAGTGAATAGCGACCTTGGTCTGTACACAGTGTAACAGAAACAGTCTGGATCGCTAGACGGTGCATGTTGAGTTCAGGTTGATCGGCCCACTAGTTTAGCCATAACACGCACGCAGCTGCAAATACCTGAAAGTTGAATGCTTTTAATATTACAGTGCTACATGTTTTCAACACATTCTGAAGAAGAGCGTTCCTAGGAGCAGAGCATAGCTGATCCTGTGATGTGAACTCTCTGAGCTGATCTATACGGTATGGGGTTCCCCATTCAAGCCTAGAGACCTTTTATTAGTCTAATAATACTATTAGTGTGTTAGAGAAAGGAAGGTGGCCTAGAGCCACTGCCATTTTAGTATGATTGCTCCTTTCATCTTTAATGGTATTGTAACTATGCTGATGGTTTTGATTTTAATCGTTTGTCTGCTAATGTTAGCCAAACTGCTGCATATTAGGACACGAGGTTTATAAAATAAACTCTTTAAACTTTTCCCGTGTCTCTGTTTATTCTGTTGTGGACTGGTACGAGAATAATTTCGAAAAGGTGTTTCTGATTCCCACCATTCCTGAGAAATATACTAAGTCGCTTGTTCTGGGTTGTCTATACATTGGGACCGCCGAGCTAAATCTCGGATAACGAATGGGACACTGATGCTGGCCGGATAGGGGTTCTGGGTTCTGAGGTGAGTTTTTGGTACACCGCAATTCACTGAGAGCCTGGGTTCCTGCGCATAGTTCTGCGCATAAGCAGAATCCCTGCAACACTATCTGGAAGGCGGCAATAGTTAACTACAAAAAATAATTTTTTATAGCAAAAGCAAAGTACTTTGCAGACACCATTTTGAAAGCGCCTAACAGCACTAGAAGTATCTTTAAAATAATGAGTGATATTGCCAACCCGGATTCTTCTAAAAACAAGATTCATCCTACTCAGTATCTCTGTGATAGCCTAGCGACCTTCTTTGAGGACAAAATCAGAAAAATCATTGATGGACTCAAAATGGCCAATATGACTGAGGAAGAAGATCACATTGGTAGGGCTAGAGGTTCACTACATGCAAAAAGACGAGATGGGCAGGGGCGGGGAACCTGAGCTCCTTAGACCACTTTGAGATACTCTCAGTGGAGACCTCCATGTCTAGTGAGGCAGCTTGGTTGTGCGCGCCTTCCTAGATCTGAGCTGGGGATATGAGAAATAGGCGTGTGGTATATTCACGAACCAGTGGCCAAGGTGTCATCTACACTTATGGTGTTAGCGGCACGCAATGCAGTGAGGAGTGCGTCACAGTCTTGCGCAATAGGGAATTTTCAGAGCCCCGCTGTCTCTTCTCAGCGCAGTACCGTACTTTCCACTTGTGCCCATGTTAGAAATGAGCGCTACCAGCTAGTTATTACTGGAGGATGTGTACTTTTCCAATTCTTGGCGCTTTGCAGTAATAAAGCCTAGACCGTGAAATCTCGAGGCGACCTTGTTTTTTTAGATCTGGCGTAGAGCCCTAGGAGGCCGGCCTCCCATGACATTGGCAGCTGCATGTCTGTACAGGAGTTCAAAGTTGTGATTACTTCTCGACAGTAATGCTGAAGAGATGTGCAAGCCCACAGCATGTGAAGCAGGTCTGCATTTAGTTGTTGACAGCGTGCACATGCAGAGGTGGCAGTATTAAAGTATCTATTTATCATGTCCGGCGAGAGGTATGCCCTTTGCATGATATGTTTGTATGTTGCAGACCATTTAATGATGGCCCATCATTAAATGGTCTGCAAGCATGCAGTTTGGTTTTACTTTGAATAGGCCCACGAGTTTAGAATAAAGTGGTTTGGTGATGGTGTGGTCTATCTCAATTTTAACTTCACGGGGTTTATCATTTATGTTGTCAGCGGACACATATTTATTTTTTCACTGGTTTTCTGGACACCATTATTTTTTGTGAGATTGCGACCGAGCACGACGTAATAATATACGCATCGTAGGCCTTCCAGAGAAAGTGGAAGGGAACAAAATGGTGGCCTACCTAGAACAATGGCTCCGCACCGAAGTGGCAGAGGAAGGGCTATCTGAATATTTCGCACTGGAGCGAGCGCACAGAGTCCCCGGCAGAGCACCTCTACTGGGACGACCGCCGAAGCCGGTAGTAGCACGCCTACTATTCTACCAGGACAGGGATCATGTACTGCGACAGGCCCGGCAGAAAGGCCAGCTAAAAGTGCATCGTCAGGATCTTCCTGGACTTCTCACGGGAGGTCCAGAGACAGATGGCGTCCTATGTAGCTGCCAAACGAAAGCTGAGACAACTGAACATTCAATACAAGATGGTGTTCTCGGCCAAGCTAAGGCTGTCGATAGCAGGTGGGACCATGTTTTTCACCACGCCACAGGAGGTGCGGGAGTGGATCAGCCAGCAGGACAGAGGAGCCCAAAGGCAAGAGGGTCAAGACAAAAGCAAGACCCGACCTGGAGGTAACAGAGGGAATCCGACGAGTCAGCCCACGGCGGAAGAAACGCAGAGGGAGAGAGACAGCGTGGTGGTGGCGATTGCATCCCTCAGCGCCCAAGGACGAAGGGGCGCTGCTACAGTATCAGGGGACGACCTGAGAGACTCAGACTCTGAACACAGCACAAGTGCAGTGGGGGAATCCAGTCAGGAACGTCCGCACATTACTCCTGGAACAGCAGATGATATCATTTGAAGCCGCCATGGGCCACTCAAGTATATTCAGGCAAAACTGACACACAGGAGGGGCAGCCTAGCACACTGACCGGGCGCACTGAAGGGCAGGGAGAACCCATGAGCATGTTCTGCTGATTCAAACCTACAAGCACTTGGGTGGGAGGAACCCGGTGGGGGGGCGGGGGAGCGTGGCTCCTTCCCAGATAGGCACCAGACCCGCCACTACCAGAACTTTGGACATTTCTTAAAAGTTGCACTTGAGTGCATAGTTTGGATGGGGGAGAGAACCTCACTTGTCCTGGGGAGAGGGTGATGTTCTAGAGTTTTATGTTGGGGGCACTGCAGGCCATTATAAATGGGGCTAGTGAGCATCTACATAGGGCAGACCTATCAACTCCGACTGTTGGGCGACCTCGGCCCTGGGGGTCAGGAGGGAACAAGACAAACAATCACAGATGGGGGATAGAGTAATCTCACTATTTCGGACCACAATCCTCTCCTCGTGAAGTTGCAGGTGGGGGCCCTGCTCCAACCGATTCCAACATGGCGCCTACAACTAGAGGCCCTAGAAGATCAGGTATTCCAACATGTGATCAGGGATCATATCGCCTCTTACTTCACAGATAACACCTGCTCCACGGACTCCAGGCTGGTGGAGTGGGAGGCCTTTAAGGCAGTGTTAAGGGGGAGATGCATGGCAACGTCCATTGGGGTGAGAAGGACATTGCTCGGGGACATAGAAAAAGGTGACCGTGCCCTTAGGGAGCTAGAGGTGAGGTGCACAGAGCACCTGGAGCTCCACCAGGAGCTACTGGAGGCGAAAGAAGAAGTGGCGGCTCAGGAGGAGCGCTTAAGATGCTTCGACTACTAAAAGTATATGGAGCGGACACACGCGGAAGGGGATAGGGCGGGCAAACTACTGGCATGGCTGGCCAACCCTTCCCGTAGCGGGAACACCATGGTAGAGTTAGCTGACCCAGCGGGCTACCTCCTCTACAAATAGGCAGACATCAACAACAGGTTCTTTGACTACTATAAATGCCTATATACGAGCTCTGGACCCCGTGGGGAGGGGGAGATAAGGGAATATTTAGAGAGGATTCCCCTTTCCACTATCTCTGAAGTTGATGCAAACCAGCTGGGGGCAGACATTACGGAACGTTAGATCAGAATAGCTATCAAGGGCCTGGCGAGGGGCAAAACCCCAGGTACAGATGGATTCCCTACAGAATTGTATGTTACCTACGTGGAGGAATTAGCCCCCAGACTAGCGTAACTCTACAAGGTGGCAAGGGAGGAGGGAGTCCTCCCACAGACCACCCGCGAGGCAGTTGTGATCCTGCTCCTAAAAACGGATAAGCCTCCTCTCGACTGCACGGCTTACCGACCCTTGTCGATGCTCAACCTCGACTTTAAAATCCCAAGTAAAATACTGGTGTTAAGATTGCTCCCGTACATGACCTCCCTGATCCATCCCGATCAGGCTGGATTCATACCGGCAGAAATACAACCCAGAATATACAGCGACTTCTCTCAATCCTAGACCTGGGAGGCAGAGCTGAACCGGAGGGAGTGATATTCATTATTGATATAGAAAAGGCCTTTGACAGCCTGGAATGGGAGTTTCTCTATGCTGTGCTGGAAAAGATGGGAATGGGGCAGGACTTCCTGCACTGGGTGAGACTATTGTACACAAGCCCGACGGCAAGGGTGCGCACTGGTCGCACGATCTCAGAGCAGTACCGGGTGGAGAGGGGTACTCACCAGGAGTGCCCCCTCTCTCCCCTGTTGTTCGCCCTGGCGGTGGAACCACTGGCCTGTGTGGCGCGGAGGGGGAACAAATACAGGTGCTGCACCTGGAGGGGCAGGTACACCATATAGCGTTATACGCGGATGACCTCCTGCTGTTCTTGAAAAATCCAGGGGACGACCTACGAGGGGCTAGAGATATGATGGAGGAGTTTGGGGCTCTCTCGGACCTGCACGTAAACTGACAGAAATCCAGACTGTTACCCATGATAGTAGATCAACAACCACCCAAGGGGCTGGGGGACCTGAGATGGGAACCTCACTGTTTCCGGTACCTGGGAGTAAAAATCTACAACTCGCTCCAAGATGTGCAGGAGGGAAACCTAGGCAAGGCACTAAGATCCTTGAAAGATAACATGAGATTCTGGGGGAGACTCCCCATCTTGGTAGCGGGAAGGATTGGCTTGTTAAAAATGGTGGCCCTTCCACAACTCCTATACTTTTTTGTCACACTGCCTGTGTGGATACCCAGGGCGTGGTTCCGGGAGCTCGACTCCTGCATCTCGGTATACATCTGGAGGTCTGGGAGGAGGCAAGTGGCTTTAGCCACACTAAAGAGGCCACCGGCGGAGGGAGGGATCGCGACCTCGGAGTTCGAAGCGTTCTACTTGGCGGGGCAACTGCAGAGATTCAAACAATGGGTGGCGGGGAGGCTCACGCCAGGTAGGTGGTGCACCCCTTTACCCTGGGAAGAGATTAACTGCTCCGAACACTACTGAGGACTGCAAAGCCACACCACATACGCACCAGCGAACATAGAGTGATACAGAGGTGTTGGACCAGGTGCCTTCAAAAGACCCAGGCAAAATACCCATACTCACCTGAACTCTCACTGTCTGTGCTCAGGGCAGTGCCACACAGGGGACAATGGGGAGACATAGGCGACTGGGTACAGGCAGGGGTGACAAAGATAGGGGACCTCTATAGGGATGGAGAACTACTCACATTCGAAGACTTCAGAGCTGACTGGGATGTCCCGCAGGGCCACTTTCTGCTACACAGAGCAGTCACGGGGCGATGAGACGGCACTGGCAGATGGGAACAATAGAACCACCACAACACGTCACATGTTAATATATTGGACTAGCCGGAGGGGTTATTAAAGCAGTCACCTGCCTGTATAGGGCGATAGGTAGAGACTCATTTAGACCACTAGAGGGGCTAAGGAACCAATGGACAGAGGACACAGGACGCCCCATAGAGGATAGGGACTGGGAAAATATACTGCAAAGGGCGCCAAGGGTATCTCCGAACACACAATTAAGGCTCATAAGCTTCTATACGCTACACCAAGCATACCTCACCCAGGAACGAATAAACCAGTACTTCCATAGGAAAGACGCAGAGTGCCCTAGATGTAGAGAAGTAGGAACGAATTTCACCCACATGATGCGGAACTGTCGGGCATTGGCCCATTACTGGCAGGAGGTCACAGGGGAGATGGCCCGGATCACTGTAAAAATAGTACCCTGCACACCGGCACACCCTCTGCTCAACATGTCCCCACACATGGCCAAGACCAAAGTCACTGCCAGATTCCAAGACCTGGCCCTCATATTAGCTAAACGGAAAACCACCAGCAGATGGAAGGCACCGGATGGCCCTAGCATCACTAGATGGAGGCAGGAGCTAGAACGTTGGGCGAGCTGCGCAAGCAGAGTCCTGCTGAGAAACGCAAGGCATGGTATAGGCATGATAGAGAGGGCCCAAGCATGGGAGATACTGGTGGAGGAGATGAGGCTCGCTGGCCAAGAGTCTGGCAACTCCTCCCCAGCAGCGGGATCCAGACAGGGAAGCCCCCAGAGACAGAACCCTGAACCTGACCCGGAGCGGAGACCCGAGGAAAATGCCCTATAGAATTAGAAAAGCAGACTAATTCAAATACATCTAAGAGGTACAGGTCTGAGGACTCTACAGCCCAACAGCAATCATTAGCGCAAACACGGCCCATACTAGAGGGCAAGACTTGAGACGTCCTGCATTGCGAGGGTGGGGGAATGTTGGGGAGGGGGGAGTTGGGGAGGGGGAGTTCGAATGGACTTAATAGCTTAGGGATGCCAAGACAATACCTCAAATACCCAGATAAACAGAATGTAACTCAACAAATGTTAGTCATGTAACATGTGACATGCAATTTCTACCACAGACAGCAAATGTATAAGTATTGCAGCATAACCAATAAAATATGTTTAAAAAAAATGGAGGGGGCATTGGAGAGGCCACTGCTGCATTTTGAAATGTCAGTTCACTAGCATGTGGCGTGTGGGAGGGTAACACTATGTGAAGGCAGCACGTGACCCATCAGAACGGCCTCATTCTGGAACTAAACAACCAAAGAAAACTCTGACTAAACTTAATTTTAGATGGCGCACTGTCTTGAGGGCTTCTTTGCCTCTGCACCCGCGTCTAATATACAGCAAGGGCGCAGAGGCAAAGGGATTCCCTCATTTGCATGAGGCACACCCATGCAAATGAGGGAACGGCCCCTTGAAGATAGCGCTGGAGCTATTGATATTACAGAAGGGGCCGCACAGGCATCTGCGGACCCTTCTGTAATACCAAAGTGCCCTGGGGGCGCACAAAGCCCTTTCTGTCGCAAAGGCACTTTATGTAATATGGCCCCTATGTTACACTGATACAATTAATTGACTGTGTCTCAAAGGAGAGGCTAGGCATACTGGCAAAAGAGTTTTTCTATTTCTCTTTTTGGATGATGCAATCTCTCTTTCGCACCCTTTTTCTCTCTCGGAGTCCTGTAAGCGAAGGCTTACATTTCTCACTGTTTTGCAATAAAACAATGTGACAGTGATACATTGGGGCATTTCTATAGCTATTTTGATTGTGAATTGTGAAAAAATATTTGCAAAACTGTTTTGTTTTTTTTAAATGTATTTTTATTGTTTATCGTCAACAACAGTGGAGACATCATGAAAGTATATAAGGCATAGCCAGAAGCATGTTGTGCACATGCATATTGCATCACTTCATTGCAACATAGGCAGTAACATCCAGTCAGAAGAAAAGGCTATACAATGAAGGAAAAGTCATTTAATAATGAGGGCATTGAGGACCACTGAAAAAACTGTGTGTGGGTCTCGCGATGCGCCACACAGAAGCAATGAACAAGCTGTGAACGCGATGCAGCTACTTGCCCACATAAGGGAACATGTGGATCACCATGTAGTGGAGGAGTGAAATAAACCATATTGCCGAAACTGGACTCGACCCATGGCAATCTTGAAGTAGTACCTTCAGGGTGGACGGGTGTCATTCCTGGCCTCAATATTTACAATGTAAGTGTACCAGTTCACACCCGCCTGGCCCCTAGTGTGCAGCGAGTGTAACACATTAGCCTCCATGCAGGCCCACTGCAGCAACGTGAGCAGCCATGTCTGGGTGTCCAGGACCGAGGGTGCCTTCCACATCATAGCAATTTGCCTTTTGAAAAGAACAAACGCAACATCTTAAACCTATGTAAGTGTTTGTCCCCTTTGGCTTTGGGGTGCAAGCCCAGGAGGCAAAACTCGGGGTGGGTGCTAAGGCGTGTTCCACCAGTTCCGCCGTGATGGGCGTTACCTCCACCCATGTCAGTTGTAGAAGCAGGCATTCCCATACCATGTGGTAAAAACCAGCTTCCACCAACTGGCAGCGTGGACTTTCAGGCATGGATGCAAGGAAGATAAGTTTAAGGTACTGGGGGGAAAGATGTGCATGGTGTGTGTGGTTAAATTGTGTAAAATGGAATCTGGGATTTCTAGACCTCTCCTTCATGTGCTGAAGTGCTTGCACCCAAGCCTTGACCGTCAATGGTTGCAGAAGGACACTGTACCACCTAGTCAGCACACTTCTCGTGTCCTCCAGTGTACCAGATGTCAATGCTAAGTATAACGTGGAGTTAGCTTGATGTGTACCACATGCGTGAGGAGTGTGTGTAGTAGGGTGATGGTCACGCTTCCCCGGCCCTCAAAGTAGTTTGCACTGTGCGCTGGATGGCGTTGTACGCCAAGAAGAGGCCTGCACCCACATTATAAGTGTCCATTTTGTCCTTGAAAGTTATAAGTATATCCTCGTGAAAGAGATCTCCGAAAGTGTCCATCCCTGCCACTGCGTCAAATTATGTCTCCCAGTCAATTCCTGAATACCCAGCAAGATTTTTCCCGTGCACAAACCAATGCCAGCACACCGGTGCCGTTGTCATCAAGCTTGATCATTGTTGCATTTGACAATCTAGATCCGTCAACCAGGTATAAACACTTGTCTCACCTAGTATCGTTTGGATGGCCGTCCTCTCAGGACAAGGCATCACGTCCAACCAGCAGAGTGGCCACTGCAGTTGTGCCACACCATAATACATTTCAAAGATTGGCACGCCAAGCTCTCCCTCAAGTAGGGGTCTCTGTGCTAAGGCAAGAGCCACCCGACGGCGTTAAGCTCAATATCAATTCCAATAGGAGACTATTCAACTCCTGAAAAAAATATTTGGGGAGCATGATGGAAGCACTGCAAAAAACAGTAAAATATGGTTACACTGATTTGTCACTGTTGGCACACAAATTACACCCTCCCACCAAAGTTTACAAATGTGCCTCTTAGAGGCTGACATCCCAATATGTCCTTCTTGTCCCATATGGAAAATGTCCTTCCTTAAAGCTGATGATGGCACAACCTTACCATCCCGAAGAAACAAAAAAAAACATCATTTATTAACTCATTTCACACTTTAAAAAAGACAGCTGTTTCTCCACTCAGTTTCCGCTATTCTGGCTAACCTTCATTCAGGTAGACAAATACCAAATTCATTTCAACATCCAGCCTTAATTGACCTTCCCGGACTTCCTTCGAAATCACACCCAGATCTACACTTGAGTGATCCCAGGCATTGATGTCCTCCACCATGTATGCCACTTATCACCGGAGTATCTACCAAAATTAATGAATATGTTCAGTATTCTGGGAATGGAGGATTGTGGAGCCGCTAGATAGAGGAGGATATCAGCAGCATATAGCGATATTCTGTCCTCCCAATCATCCGTCCAGTGTAGACGGACCCAGGCCGCCAAGTGCTCGAGAATCAGAGCAAATATAAGTGGTGATAGGGGCCAGCCCAGCCAGGTCCCTCTCTAGAGGGGGAAAACTCAGGATACCCTCCCCTGCGCCAAAGGTTTGGCATAGGGAAGTCGCAGCCAGGACAAAATCCCAGAGCCAAATCTCATATGCTCTAACACAGCAATGAAATAAGGCCCCTCCACTGTATCAAAGGCTATGCGTGCATCAAGAGACAGAACTACCTCATCTTCACAGATTCATGCGTCCCATAACTCTGTGGTGCAGTCACAAGTTAAGAGCTGTGTTGCGACCCAGTATAAACCCAGATTGATCTGGATGGACCAGTTTAGAAATGAATGGAATGAGCCAAAGCAGCAAAGGCTTGGCGAGAATCTTTGCCTTTGTATTCAGTAAAGGTATTCAATAAAGAGGTAGGCCACTGGTCCACCCTTTTTGTGTATAACCGCTACAGAAGAGCTTCTCTGATCCTCTGAGGGAGTGTGCCATTTCAGCGGCTCTCCTCGAATATCTTCAGTAGGTATGGCGCTATGGGGGATGCCGTGAGTTTATATAATTCTATTGGTACACCATTGGGCCCCATTGCCTTGCCTGAGTTTATATCTCATCAACTATGAGGCTGCTTATCAAGAGTGCCACGTCCTCAGTTGAAAGAGTCTGAAGCGGCCAATCAGCCAAATAATTGCAGAACTCGTCCTCTGTGGCCTTGTCACCAGAGGAATATAGGCGTGAATAGTAGGTTGCAAATGTATTAGCGATTGCCTGCAGATCGCGAAAACGTTCCCCATCATCAGAACATATAGCAGCCACCCACTGGTTCACTCTTTCACACTTATCTAGCTATGCAAATATTTAAGAACATGCACAACAGTTGCAGGAAAGCAATGGAGACAGGGAGACATCGATGATTTATGCAGTAATGCTAGGAGTAGTTTATATTCAACATTAAAGTAGGGAAGAAGCACTGTATTACATTAAATGGCATGTAACCTGTACCACTTGTGCAAATTTGTGCTCGTGAAAAAGTGAACAGCGCAAACTGACAAGTGAAACCAGTGAGAGGCGGCGCAAAAGAACTGTGATATTAATATTTACAAAAGAGCATTTATAATAGTCCAGTTTCATTTGATAACAACTTATAGATGAGTCAGTTGATTAATGAACCAAAACAAGAATGTGCCAAATAATTGCGCTAGGAAGTCGACAGTGTTTCGACCTGATATTTTTTCACTAGCACAAATTTGCACAAGTGGTACAGGTTACATACCATTTAATGTAATACAGTGGTTCTTCCCTAATGTAATGTTGAATATAAACTGCACCTAGCAAATACTGCATACATCATCAAGGTATCCCTGTCACATATTACCTGTTGAGACATTGTTATTTGCTGTATATACGTATTACCCAGGTCTCAACTGGGTTTAAGGATTACCTCCTGTAGTCTGTTCTTGGTATCTAGCCATGCAAACAGTTTTCCTGCCTTGCCCCCCTTTTCATACACACGGTGCTGATCTGTGTATTCCTGCTGTTTGAGGTTTAGGTTGTGTTACATTTCTCCATGCTCGTCCACCACCAGCTGAGTTTCCAGATCTAAAATGTCTTGTTCAAGCGCCTCCGCTGCAGCTCACTTGTCCTGTTTGTGTCTTACTATCAAAGAAAGTGCTTGCTCTCGGACCACTGTTTTATAGGCCTCCCAGAGTGTCCTAGAGGACTCGACCGAGTGCTCATTTTCTTTGAAGTACTGGTTTGTGGCTTTTACAAGTCCCTCCCTCACACCTGGGACTTTAAGATACCAAGGATTTTTGGTGATTGTCCTATTGGTTTGTTGTATGCCCACGCTGTATCGCGCCCATATGGGGGAGTGATCAGAGATTCCCCTCGCCAAATGTCACACATCTCGAAAATTCATAAGGTGAGAAGCCAACGTTATAATAAAGTCAATATGTGAAAGGCTCCAGTGTGCCCCGAATTAAATGTGTACTGTTGTGTGCTGAGCTTAAAGGCTCACCAACTATCGACCATGCCCTGCGCAGAAAGGAAATCCACCAGTTGGGTGTGGGCGTCAGTTGTCTTAGGGGCAGATGGTCTCTAGTATTACATAGTGCCATATTAAAATCTCCCCCATCAGGAGCCCCCCGACCGGAAATTCAAGCATAAGAGCACCCAAGTTAGGGAAGGTAACACCGTGCAGAGTCTCCCCTTCCCATGTACCAGAGAGGGCTGCGTATCTGCCTAGCTTGTCCGACCAAAGCTTGTCAATAGAAAGGGGGGACTGTTTCTTGAGGAGTATCCCAGTGCCCCTGGAGCCAGAGATGTATCCAGCATGGACCGCCATTTTTTACCTCCAACGATCCAGGACCATGCAGCATTACCCATGAGGTGAGGTTCCTGCAAAAGCATTATGTTGGTGGAGAGCCTTTTGATATATTGGAGCACTACTCCACGTTTGATCTTGTCCCCCAGACCCTTCACATTCCAGGATAATAGTGGGATCTCAGCGATGGAGATTCCTTCCATTGAGGTCGTTCGTAACAAAAAATTGTCCCCTGGGTCTCACACCAGCAGGCTCCCCTAGAATGCCGGGCCAGATTCGAACAGTTATAGTTAGCCATGGTAATTTGATCAGAGTGGTGTATGAAAACTGTCGTCTTTGAGTCAAAGTAAGTGAAGAGATAGAACACATTAAAAAACCCACTTCCTCCTCTTGCCCACCTCCCTTGGTTACCACTGAGAACCATAGTAGAAGTACCAGTAAAAAGACCCCCTCTCCTCCCTGCATGACAAACCTAAAACTGGCCGCCACCCCAAATCTGCAGAGCGCCTGTCACTCCAACCCAACATATTGAACTCAGGTGACTGTTGACCTCCCTGCTAACCCAGCCCCACCCCACCCCCACCCATATATTGAAAGAACACTTTTACCATTAGACCAGAAAGGATAATAATGCAGATTCGAGAATTGAACAAGTCTCATACCCCCAAAGCAGTCTCCATTGCAGAGCTAAAGTAGTCTATGACAGCCAGAGTACCTAATAGATCCCCCCCCTCAGCTACCTGGGCATTCAAAGCATCCAGTCCCCAGACCACAGTACCGTGACGCTACTGTTTTATTCGCCTCCATCAAAGAGGACTAACTCCCCTACATATCTGGGATCAATTTGGACTGTCAAGTCCCCTGTTGTCACAATGTAACCTCCTCCACCTGTGAGGCACTCCCTGTGCATTGTCTGCCGATCGCCACTGGGCTCCTCCTCTGTCTCCCATGTCGTGCTCCTTGACCGGGGCCCCCAACTGTTCCCCATCCCCCGAGCCACTACCAGGCTTCCTCTGGCATTGAGGAAGAACCATGCCTTACCCTCAGATTCAATTCGCAACCTAGTCGGGACAAGCATTGACTACTTCACTCCTTTATCCCTCTGGCCTTTTAAACTTCTAGAATGCTACGTCTTTGCATCTGTACCTTCAGTCGGGGAAAAAGTTTATGGTTGCATTGTCATAAACCACCGGCGGAGCACTGAGGGCTGTCTGAAGCACAATGTCTCGGTCACGGAAATTTAAGGGATGGGTCTGGGTGGAGCACCTGGACAAGGTCATTGGCACTTGATAGGCCTGTTTTACTGAGAAATACTTGGAGAGGCGTGGGTTGAAGGTGCTAAAGGATTAGGTCCTCCACAAATAGATCTGTGGCTTGTTCTTCTGCTCGTTCAGTGCCTCCCAGAATGCGGACATTATTATGCCTGGATCTGCCCTGATAGTCTTCAAGTCTTGCTTCTATGATTTTGTTAGTGGCCTGTAGCTCATGAACCTGGACCTTAAGGACCTTTGTGTCCTGAAGCAGAGTCGCTGCTGAATCCATCTCCATGACTCTTGCCCCCATGTTATGAAGATCAGCCCTCATCAGTGAGACCTCTGTTGTAACTGAGTCTATGCCCGATTCCAGTGCAGTGTGGACCCGTTGTATAGTCGCCATAATTTCATGGAGAGACAGATTGGCACCTCCAGATGCCTGAGAGGTCACGGAGGACAGTTGATCCTGGGAGCCCTTCTGAATCTCTGAACCTTTGGGGAGCGCAAATTTGCCCACTTTGGTGGGATCCACACATATTCTGTCCACCTGTCATTCTGTTGATGCAAGTGGAATGGAGCTAGTTAGGGGCTGAAAGGACACCAGGATACTCACCGCCACATGCCAGCGGGCAAACTCAGGCAACCCACACAGCCTGTCTGGCTTCTCACTACGTGTCTTCTACCCCATCAATGTCCTCAAAACCACAACTATTGGGTGGTGCAAAGCTTCTCCAGGACATGGGGTCCGTGAAGTAAAGGGGTGGGGGGCGGGTAGGTGGTACGCAGGGTCCGGCCCCCCCAGTACCCCTGCAATGAGTGGGTTGTCACCAGGGATTTCAGGGCTCAGATTACAATCGAGGAGACTTTCACAGTCTCCCCCACGTACCTTCTTACCCATGTGTGTAGTACCCACCAAGGCGAATTGTGGTAGGGCCCTGTATGGCTCCTCACTCCTTCCGTTTGGCAACGCGGTCACTGAGGCCTCTAATTAACATGATGCAGGCCGGTGGTGCTGTTCGCTACTGTTCATTGTTTCTGCACTTCCCCAGTGCTCTGCCGATCCACCGCTACACCTCTCACTTCAGGGCCGCCGCAGTCACCAAGAGGTCCGCCACAGCGAGGGACACACGCACTAGTGGCCACCTCCGCATGCCGCACTCCGCCCTGGCCCTCAACTCCTCTGCAGGCCGGATCGATGCGCACGGTCGCCACCTCACAGGTACCGTAAGGTACTCTGATTCAGTCATCGGGGGAGGCCCTCCAAGACAAATAGTACACTACAGGAATGGTGGTCATATTTGTGGGCAGCAGATCTCAGCAGTGCCTGCCTCCAGAAGCGATTCGCAGGCTCACCACCTCTGTCGAGCCGTAACAGAGGTTGGTGCTCTGCCCCAACATAAAGGCCTCAGTGTCACTTCTGCATATGCTGGTGTCGGGATATTGATCTACCCCAGTCTGTGGCATCCCCGAAAGCCCGCAGACCCTGTAGTGGTTTGGGTCATGGCTAGGTGCAGGATTTTGTAGCGGATTTCAGGGAATGCGATGGCAGGATTACAGAGCTGCTGTAAAAAGTGGCCACATTCCTCAGCAGTCGGCCACGCCCCCCCTTTCCAGGCACATATTAAATTCTAAATTGATATGATTGCAATTTTGCAGGCAGTCATGCCAGTCTAGCTTTCAAATACCTGCCCCCCTCCTGGAGAAAAAAACTTATATAAGTGGTTTGTGATCAGTCCTTATCAGAAAATATGTTTCCTATAGAAACTGTCTCAAATGATCTGCAGCCCAGGTGCATGCCAATAACTCTTATTCTATCACAGAATAGTTTTATTTCCGAATTTCTCAACCCTCTGGAGACATATGACACCACATACTCCTCAGATCTATCTTTCTGTAAAAGAGTGGCCCCCAAACCTTAATTACTGGCATCTACAGGAACTATACACTCCCTTCCTAATTCAAATGTTTTAAGGAATGAAGCTTATAGACCCACAAAAGCATTGTTGTGTGCAACCCCCCTCAAAACTTCATTGTTCTTTGTTAACAGTTTGCACAAAAGGCTCAACTTTAGAAGCATAATTGTCCATACATTTATAGTAGAACTCGGTCAGACCCAAAAATGATAGTAGTTGTTCCTTTGGTTTTGGAACAGGGGCATCCTCTGCAGCTGTAATATGATCTTGCTTTGGTTTAATACCATTTTTAGTGATACAGTGACCAAAATATTCCACTTTCTCACACTTCAATCAACATTTAGATTCCTTCAAAGTTAAAGCATTCTGGCCCAAATGTCGCAGAACCCTTCTTAGATTATATAAATGTTCCTCCTCATCCCAACCATACACCAAAATGTCTTCTTGGAACACTATGGCTCCATTAACACACTCCAATGTGTCCATCAATAATCGCTGTAATACAAACGCTGCACTAGCCAATCCAAAAGGCATTGTACTGAATTGAAACATTCCTTCCGGCATGATGAATACAGTCAGATGGTGAGACTCTTCTTCTAACTCAATCTGGTGGCATGTACTGGCAAGGTCTAATGTGGAAAAAACTGTTGCTCCTAGACTAGTTCATGTAAATTGGGCAATGGATGCCCATCAGTCCATGTTTCATTATTCAGACTCCTAAGATCCACACATAAATGGAGATCTCATGAATGCTTCAAAGCTATAATCACAAGTGAAACCCATGGTGATGATTCTATCGGCTGAATTACTTCCTTATTGCATAAATCGTACAGCATTTTTTAAATTTCACTCCATACATAAGAGGGACTTTTCGAATCTTATGCCTGACAGGCGCTGCATTTTCCAACAAAATAATTTTGTGTTTGAATCCAACAAATGTTCCTAATTTGTTACAAAAAAACGCAGGGAATTCTGACTAAATCATTCATAAACAGTTCATGTTTTCCTTCCCCCACAGCGTTCACAGGTGGAATAGTATTAGGGTCTAGTTTCATATCTAATTCTTGTTGATGTGGCCATCCTAAATTCGAACCACCTTTAGTAGCCACAAACATTTTTCCACAAGTTTTCTTTTCCTTAAAACAAATGTTAACACAAACATAACCAAGCAGGTAAATCCTGTGACCAGTATAGTTGCCAGGATGCACATCAGGCTCTATCAACCTATCATTCTGCCAATTCAGTTCCCATAATGCTTTTTGATAATGCACAGGAATCCCCTATAACTGCTACATTTTTTCCATTATATCGACCACACATTTTGGAAAGAAATTCACACTCCTATTCCTAATATGTAATATTGTACTAGGATTCAACTTCTCCTCTTTATCTTCATTCATCAAACAATTGACACTCGTTTCTGGTTTACTTTTGCACACCCTTCTGAAATGCCCTTTTTATGCTTACAGTGGTTACAAGACTCTCAACCACAGGACATCCTTTAAAATCACCAAGATGAAAACTACTGAAACATCTGTAACAATCAGTAAACGTTTTAATTTTGTTAGCAGTAATTTGTTTTCCCCTTACCATTCTTAATAGCTTTGACACCTACGCTGACACCTGTACTAGACTCAGGTTTTTTCCAGTCTCCAGTACTATTTTCACTAGCTCCTCTAATCTCTTTCACAAACTTTTCAGATTGTTCAATACTGTTTGCGATAGTAACAGTGTCACCCGATTGTAGTAAGGAATCCCTTAATACGTACATACATTGTTAAGTTAGCATAACCACGTTAGATGTTAGAAAGCCATCTTGCTGCTTTTGCGCACACGACACTGCATCTACATGTTATTGTTTACACAAACTGCTGACTCGTGCTTTGCCTCACACGAGAGCAATCTGTTGTTACCATCCCGAGCTCTGCGCAGCGACCTTGGTCTGTACATGGTGTAACAAACAGTCTGGGTCGTTAGACAATGCATGTTTTCCACTCCAGGTTGATCGACCCACTATTTAGCCATAACACACAGGCAGCTGCGAATACCTGAAAGTTGGTGCTTTTAATATTGCAGACATCATGTTTAATATTCAGACCGAAGACGAGCCTTCCTGCGAGAAGACTTCTGATGCTCCTGTGATGTGATTTCACTAAGCTGATTTTTGAGGTATGGGGTCCCCTGTTCAAGCCTAAGAGACCTTTTATTAGCATAATAATAATATTAGCTTCTTAGTTAAGGGAAGGTGGTAGTATCCACTGTCATTTATAACATGATCACTCCCTTTATATTCTATGGTATTGTAACGATGCTGATGGTTTTGATTATAATCATTTGTCTGCTTGTATTAGCCAAAGTACTGCATCTTAGGACACGTGGTCTATAAAAATAAACTCTTTTTATTTTCACCGTGTCTCCGTTTATTCTTGTTGTGGACTAATGTGAGAATAATATACGAACAGGTATTTCTGATTCCCACCATTCCTGAGAGTACACTGAGTCGCTTGTTCTGGGTTGTCTTTTCATTGGGACCGCCGAGCTAGATCTCGGATAACAAATGGGACACTTATGCTAGCCGGATACTGGGTTCTGGGTTCTGAGGTGAGTTTCTGGTACACCACAATTCACTGAGGTCCTGGGGTTCTACGCATAGTTCTGTGTATAAGCAGAATCCCTGCAACATGGCGCACCTAACGTTTGGTCTATGAGTTGAAACGCCTTAGTAGTGCTTATATTAGTCCACAACACCCTCATTCTTGTTTCCGGATAACAAGTCTGACGGATTTAGACCTACCTATTTCTGTTGATATAGGTTGTTTCAAGCTTGATCATTAAAAAGGTTATTGAACCCTTGTGCTACTAATTTCTTCGAGTGTAACTTGTCCTTATGGCAGTTGAAATAGCGGCGCACAGTCGGGCAGCTCTGAAACGTCATTTGACGCAGTATGAGGTGCCGGACACTGGTATGAACGTAATCTTTGTGGTAGGAGCCGATGCGGCTCATCCTTATGAGTTGTTTTACTCTTGGGTGACGCTTCCGGCGGTGAGTGAGGACGATAACTCTTTTCATACTTACACTGCCACTGCCGTGCCAGCGAACTATACACCGTATAGGACACAAGAAATACCAATATCTGCTTGGCAGCATCTTATTTGGTTTAATGGCGCCCTTCCCCATGCGGTTATACCGCCGAGAATGGGCCCTTTGTCAATTGCAGGGGCCACTTGGCCGGTACTAGCCAGATATACGCCTCATCCCCGTTACCTGGCGGTGCCGGTGGCTGATTTGCGTGTACTGCACACTGCCCTTATTACAGTACATAGGGCTTTGGTACAGTACGTGTCACGCAATGTGCAGGCGGGGACACCTGCTGTTGCGGGGCAGCCTACTGACCACCACGCGGTGGTCATTAGTCCTGTTATGGTTAATTCTGTTATGGGCAAGCGTCCCCTGAATAGGGATGATTTCCCTTTTTGGCTTGCTGAAAAATTTGACCAAATAGAAGCGGTCAGGATCCTTACCATTAGTTTGCCTAAAGACTTGGTCCCCGACATTGATGATTGTGTAAACTGGGGCAAGGTCTTTGCAGCGACGTACTCGCAGTGCTTTGGCACTCCGTCTATGTCGGTACTGCCCTCCGTTATTAAACGTGTTCAAGATAACCACGGTGCGGAGTCTGCGATAGAATTGGGCATGCGGCTCCTCGGACAGTTTGACCTGGTGGCTACCATGGTAATGTGTAACCTTAAGGGTGATGCTATGCAATTCCAGGTTCGTAATGAACTGAAGAAGGTTGCTGATGAGGATAAGCCGCGGGAGTTCGCAAAAATAATCTCGACAGCATACAGAGATTTGGGTTGTAGCTCTTTAGGAGTTAAACCTGTCGTGAAAACTCCCGAAATTAAGCAGCAGGGTAAGGCAGAAGCCTCTGGTAAGGATGACCGTCCAAACTTTCCGAAACAGAGTTGGCGGTCAAAACAACAGGGAAAGCAGCAGCAGAAACAGGGGTCTCGGCCTGCCTCTCCCGTTCAGTCAGGTAGTGAGCGCACTTATGATCTGCGTGATCGTGCTACTATTAAGTCTCCTGATAGATTTCAGGTTTCTGAACAACGTTCTCCTCGTTCTTCACAGGAAACATCGGCTTCACAGTCCGGTGGCGGAGGCGGTGGCAAAGGTCGGGGTGCTCCACAAACACGTGACCAACCCCGACAGACTGAAGGTAAAGGCAAGCAGGACGAATTTGCACGACAAAGACCCCCGTTTCAGAAGAAGAAAGTGGCTGCCCTGACGGCAAGATATGCCTCAGATAGTGCGGACACAGCTTCGGAACCGGACATGGGCGCTGACGCTCCTGGACAGCGCAGCGGAAATTACCATAGTCCGTCAAGCTCTGCGTCCATTTCTGGCGCCGACAACAAATGATACATTGGTTACTGTTGAGACAGCTGACACCAGAGTGGCTCCCCCTGACAGACTTTACGAAATAGTCTTGTTAATTGAGGGTGACATACAACGTACAATAAAAGGGATTTTTTGGGATAATCTGACTACCACCTATGATATCCTCCTAGCGGAGGCAGATTGGCCCCCAGCTTTCATTTTAGAAGCTCCTAGAGGGGAGGAGGTAATCCTCCCGTTCTTTGCGCACACAGTGCCTAAGGACCGGGCTGAAGTGTACGCTGAGGAGTGGGCACTGGCGCTTGCGCCGGCAGTGTATCGTACTCAGGTGGGATGGGACCGGTTGTCCCCCTGCCATGAGATTCCATTGCGGTCTATGCCCCAGCCACAGCCCCAATATCCTATGCGTCGTGAAGCTAGACCGCACGTCGCTGCAATCCTTGACCAATTGGAATATCAGGGTGTTATTGAAACTTGTGTGTCCCCTATGAGTAACCCTTTATTCACTGTGACGAAGCCTGACGGGTCGTACCGTTTAGTTTTGGATTACCGGCACTTAAATTCGCATTGCCGGACCTGCGCGGTACAAAATACTCACAGTTCGGCTCTTGTCGACAGTCTCGTGCGTAAGAGATTTAAAACGACACTTGACATCTCCAATGGCTTTTTTAGCCATAACCTGTCCACACTGAGTAGCCAGTGGACGGCGTTTACTTCAGGCGGCAAACAAAAACAGTTCACAAGATAAGCCATGGGCTATAAAAACAGCCCTGGCGTCTTTGCCGCTCGTGTGGTCTCTCTCTTAGAAAGAATAGACCCCGACGCATACTCCTATGTTGACGATATCTACCTCACGGATGATGAGCTGATGCCACATCTGTCTCGAGTCGACAATATTATTGTGAGTTTTGCGGATTATGGCTACAAATTTAATTTTGCGAAGTCTCACATCGCGGAATATACAGTGTTGTTTTTGGGCTACGAGCTCAACAATGAAGGTAAAGGATTGGCTCCTCACTTTCTGGAGAAGTGCGCATGCCTGCGTGCTCCTACAACACTGAAAAAATTACAATCTTTGCTGGGCTTTCTGAATTTCGGCCGTACGTATATTCCTGATTATGCCCAGCGTATCAAGCCGCTTTACGCCTTGGTACAACCTTCTTTTTCGAAGTCTAGCTGGCAGCTAGAACATTCTGCTATTCTACAGTCTTTACAGGCTGATCTTCTTGCTTCACAGTACTTATTGACGCGTGATAACCGCACTAACCTGGTAATAAGAATAGTACCAGGCGCGGTGGGTTTCACGTACTTGACGTTCAATGAGGGCGATACAGTCCCCATTGCGTATAAATCACACTTGTACACCTCTGCTGAGTTGCGTTTTTCCACTGTCGAGAAAGTTCTGATGGCAGTACAGATGGCGATCCTTAAAGAACGCGCACTGTCACATGGTAAACAAATACTGGTTGTAACACCGTACCCTGCCCTAGAGGCAGTGACAAAAGCAAGTGTACCAAATTCTAAAGCTTTGCATCCACGGTGGATACAATGGGCCACGACTCTGACATCGCCAGATGTCACTTATATCTTTGACGCCTCTTTGCAGACTCAGGAGTACTTGCAGTATGAATTCGTTCATCTGGCTCCTCTGTCTTTGCGCCCGCTCGAAGACTACCATTGTGTCATATACACTGACGGCTCGGCGCAGCCGGCGATTGGATCGAAGCATGCCTATTCAGCGGCTTGCGCAATTGTCGTGGGTACATTCGTAAATGGTGAATTCCTATACGCATACGCAGACATTGGATGATTGTACCGCGCAACTGGCGGAGCTCCGGGCTCTGGTGCTTGCACTGGAGTTTGCTGATCCACGAGTCACTACTCTTATAGTAAGTGACTCCTTTTATTGTGTCCAGTCCTACAATGACAATTTACACTTCTGGTCTCAAAACGAATATCGCGATACCAAAGGTAGCACAATTAAGCATAGATTGCTTTGGGTTCGAGTGGCAGACTTTAAAGAACGTCTCCCTCTTGTGAATGTAATTCACACTCTTGGTCACCAACGACTTGGTGTCCATGCTGTCGGTAACAGCTTGGCTGACGAGGCAGCAAAAACCGCAGTGGCTACATACTTAGTGGCAGCAGTTACAAGATCTAAAAGTAAGATTGATGATGACATCTTGGCAGCTATTGCTGCTACAGAGAAGGGAAGTGATTACCCGAAGGGTTTTCCTTCTCGTTATTTTTATCACTTAAATCCTGATAACGTCCCGTTAGTGAGGATTAACGACGTTGGTGACAGAATTATTCCCAACGCGGACTGCAGACCAGCTCTGATACTAGCAGCGCACGAGGGGTTGGCATCTGCCCACGCCGGCGTGTCCGCTACTATATCTCTGTTACAACAACGTTATTGGTGGTTCGGTTTATACAAACAAGCGCGCGCTTATGTTCTTGATTGTGACATTTGCCAACAGATTAAACCTTCCACTGTTGCGCGCCCACCACAAACACAGTTGTACATATCTAATAAACCATTTGGTTGTGTTTATCTAGATCACTGCGGTCCTTTTTCTTCTGATACTGCGTACAAGTATATCTTGGTTGCAGTGGATTCGTGCACACGTTTTCTTTGGGTATGGCCACAAAGGAGTGCTGATTCATGGACTGTCATCAGGGATTTGCGTGTCTTTGTGGGAACTTTTGCGTGTGGTACCTTCCATTCTGATCAGGGCCCTGCGTTCACCTCTAAGGCTTACAAGGAGGCTATGAGAAATTTGGGGGTCCAAGTCAAATTTTCGTCCCCCTACCGACCTGAGGGTAATAGTGTGGTGGAGCGAATGAACCGTGACTTAAAGCAATCTTTGACAGCACGAGTTTTAGGCACAGGCCGGAATTGGCTAGCCCACTTGTATAACGTCCAACGTGCACTTAATAATCTCCCTAGAAGGTCTCTGGGTGGGCGGACCCCATACATGATGCTCTTCGGAATCAGAATGTTTGTCCGAGACCTTGATGGTCTAGACATGGCGGCGTCGACCGCACCCTTTGACGTAGATGATCACTGTGCTGTTTTGCAGACCCTACAAGAAGCCAGAGACACTCTATCGAAGGAACACTTGCCCTCCACGTCTGATGCTGAGCTTCAGATTCCGGTAGTCGGCTGGCTACCCCGAGTTGGAGACCTGGTCCGTGAGAAGGTGGAGAACAAGAAGGAGTTTGGCCCCTCTTATCGTGCACCAGTTCCAGTGCTTGGAGTGCAGGGTACAAGAACAGTCATTTTACCTCCACTTCCTGGTCGCAAAGAAAACAGGTACATCTCTATTGACAATGTCAAACTTCAGCGAGTGGCCGATACTTCTTAGTATGACTCCAGCAGTTTCATGCCAGACGATGCAAAGAAATTCAGTGTTGGTTCCTGCTTCTACCACCTTGTCTGATGTTGCCATCGAGATGCAGTCAGTTGCTGATCCCTTGTTAATACCGCCGGCTGGTGGTCTGCCCGAAGAGACTGAGTATGCTTATCCTACAAATGGTCACTCGCCTGTTTTACAATCTACGGCGGTTAACCAGTCACGTTTCTCCTTTGACACTACCTCATTGCCTTCTACTTCCCCTTCGAACATTGCTATTTTTGCTAGTTGGTTCAAAAGACATTTTTTGATTCCCCCTTGGACATACGTCTGGCTAGTGCTTATAAGTATTTTTTTGTTTATGTCCATTGGATTTGTAATTGTATTTTTCCGCCTGGTGAATGGCCACTATCTCAAAGAGAGATCTACAATTAGACTGATCAATGGAACCTTGGCCCCCCACTCCTCGTCCCACATCATGAAAAGGGACCAGACTTTTGTGAATATTACTGCCTGGCCCGTTTTGGATGGAATTGCGTGGGATGCTGTTAAATTCCAAATTCATGGTCCTACCGAGGTCATCAATGTACCTAATGTATTTAGTGTTTCTATGGGTGATGTGGTTAAGCAGAACATTCGTTCTGATGATTGGGATGTTCATGCCATTGAAGCACTGTTTTCTGATTTGAAATATTATGCCGCTTTTGATGCAGAAGATTTATATGAGAATGCGGCTAACTATGCAGAACAGTATTGTTTTCAACATTATGGCAATCACTTCCTACATAAAGCTAATACATTTAGAAATTTTGTAAATTTTACCCAATGGGAACACTGCCCTACCCCATCTTTATACAAGAAAAACAGGAGCAAGCCCGTTAACCCAGCTGAGACCGGGTAAATGTAGTAACAAAAAACAATGTCTCAACAGGGAAAATAAATGAGAGGACCAATCAATACAAAATTCAATCAAGAGAAGGGAAGACAAGAGAGACCAAGGGGTAGAAAAGGAAACAGATTTTATAATTAGATACACAATTGGTATATACAATTCAAAATAACCATAACAAACATATGTGCACTGACAGTGAAGTGAAGAAGTGAACGGCGCAGTGACATAAGTGTGAGAATGACAACAAGATACGGCAAAATAATTCAAATAAATTCAAGGTCGAGGAGAGTTATATACAATGGATAATTTACACATAATCATAAAGGTCTCACAGGACCCTGTAATTAGCCACAAATAATGCTGTCCGGTCGACGACGTTTCAACCTCCTTGCGTTGAGGTCATCATCAGGACTCTGGTTATTGAAATATTTTAAAATACCTATGTGTAAGAGAAAAAAGGGGGGAAGATAATAAATAGAGAAGCCCAGGGAAGCCAATAACGTGCAGCACAAAAAGTAAAAGCATAATGAATAAGTCAAGAGCAAACAAGGGGATAATCGTACCTGTGTCCGTGGTTAATTTAATCACCACCTCATAATTAATTGCAGGATAATGTGGAACCAAGAATAAAGTCCGTCACATTTAGAAGGATATCTTCAGGTGTCTGAAATAATAATGAAGGAGACTATAGGGGTGGTCCACTATATCAATGCATGTAACCTAGTAACGTACGATGGAAGGCGCTTACCTATAAAGGACACCAAAACTAAGGAGGCCCACAGGAACACCAAAAGGCATGCGAGTTGCGCTTCGGAATCGGCAATCTATCATGGAAAGGACATACGGAAATGAAACCGTGCTTTAACCAGCAATGTATAGTGGTGAAAAGGGGGCAGAGACGCTTACCGGGATACTAATGGAGAATCAATTAGTTAAGTGTGGGAAAGGCACAAGACATCCAGCGGTGAGTAATCCGCAGCGTTTGAAAAAATCAATCAGCACTCTGAGGAAAAAGCAGAGAGCGAGCTGTATGAGAGGCGTGTAATGACTCCGCCAAATCATAACGGGAACTGAATAATCAGGCCAATGGAAAGAAACCCTTAAATGACTTACTGAGATAGGCTTGTAAATCGCCAGGTAGCGGGATCAGTCCAAGCAGGGCCACACCGTCTAAACGAGTAAGACGTCTAGCGTGTGAGAGACGCGGACACCGGAAATAAACTAACCGGGTCATGTGACCGCATCAAGGACACAAAGGAAGGACTACAAGGTACGAACATGGATAGGGAGAGAGGAAAGAGGACAGAACAGGTAAAAGTGAAGAGGAACACCCGATCAGTGTAATGACCAGCAATATTAATTAAATTTCTAAAGAAGCATCTTAAAAAAATACAAGTATCACCCACTACAATTCGTAAGTTCAGAACGGACCTATGATTAAAGACAAAACACTTTACAAAACTGAAACATTAATGATAAGACAAAATTGGCAAAGATTGTAATTAATTGGAAAGCATGTAACAAACATGTAAAAAACACAAGACCAATAGCAAATTATGAAAAACACGAATAAACAGAGAGATCATTACAAAGTCACTCAATAAACATTATCTATTACGAAACAATTGAAGGGCAAAAAGGACAGGGGAAAAACAGGCAGGGGGGGGGGGGAGAGGGAAAAAAACAAGGGGAGGGTACGGAGAAAACGGGGGGGGGAAGGGGAAGGGAAACAGGGGGGCGGGAAGGGGGGGGGGGGGCCAGGAGGCGGAAAGGGGTGGAGGAAGGCCGCTGGGATAGCCAAACATTTTTTTAAACAAAAAATGACAAATTGCAGTAAAAAGACTCAAGCAATTAGAAATTTTCACACACTGCCGAAGAATACTACAATCTGCACATCAATAGGACATCGCTGGTAAAAATGAGCAACAACACGGGAAGTATGAATGCTAGCCACTCACGATGACTGTGTTCCATTCATCTAAGGAATTCAATCCATGTGATACAGAGTTACAGCGTGTAATCCAACGACATTCGCATTTATTTAGTAAGGTCTGTAAATTGCCACCACGGATCGGCAATTGTGGACAATCTATGACTTGCCAAGTCATATCAGATTCCGAGTGGTTATGCTCCTTGTAATGCATCACAAGTGGAGCAGTAACGACGTTACATCTAATGCGACTTTTGTGTTGGGAGATGCGTTGTTTAACCATCTGTGTAGTCTGTCCGATGTAAAATAAATTACACGGACAGCGTATCACATAAATAACATTGGTAGTACGACAATTGGAAAAATGTTTCAATTGATAGGTGTGTGAAGGAGTAACAAAGACTTTAGTATTGATAGTCAAATCACACACATTACAATTTAGGCACTTGAAGTGGCCTATTACAGGTGGTAAATTCCATAAAGTAGTATTTACAGATTTTTCTTTGGCAGGCCAGGTAATGGCATGGACAAGCTTGTCACTCAAATTATTGCCCCTCTTATATGATAAAAGGGGGGGATCCGTGAAGTGTGGAAAAGAGCGTAGCAATTTCCAATTGTTCTTAATTATCTTGGAAACCTTGTTACTGCTGGGGCTAAAAGTAGAGACAAAAGGGATACGTGTATTGACACGTTTGATGGAAGGTGCCAAAATAATTTCCCTATGGTTATACCAAGCTCTTTTTAGAGATCTTCTGACCAAATGTGTGTTATTGGAGGTTAATGAGTTACAACGACTCAAGGAATTTGTTCCTTACAATTTGCCACTCACAGAAAAACTGGCTATTGACAGTCTCAGCAGTAATCAAAATTTAATAATAAAACCAGCCGACAAGGGGGGCGGAATTGTCGTGATGGATCGTGAGGATTATGACTCAGAAATCCTCCGCCAACTTGACAACCCCCTGCATTATTGCAAATTGACTTCAGACCCTTTGCGTTCCATCCAAGCTAAGATTGCCTCTGTTACATCTCAGGCACTTTCGAGTGGCATTATTAACAAAAAAGAACATGATTTTTTTAATAGCCCATTCCCTAGAACACCTGTAATTTACACCTTACCGAAAGTCCATAAGAATTCATCGACCCCTCCGGGGCGCCCGATAGTATCCGGGTGCGGATCTGTGTTGGAACCCCTGGGAAAATATATTGACTCTATCCTGAAGGTTTTTGTCCCCTTGACTGACACCTTTGTCAAGGACAGTACACATCTAATCAACATCATAGATGACCTTCCCTTTAACCCTGAATCTGATTTTATGGTCGGTTTAGACATTGAGTCTTTATATACTAATATTCCCCAGGCTGACGGACTTATGGTCATGGAGGTGATATTGAACACTCGCCCTTGTCCTACACGCATCCCTACAGAATTCGTGGTTCAACTGTTGCACATAGCCTTGACCAACAACTATTTTCTGTATAAAGATACACATTACCTTCAGGTTAAAGGTGTATCGATGGGTGCTTGCTTTGCACCGAATTTTGCAATACTCTATGTTCACCATTTAGAGTCCACCATTTTTCTGAATAGCAGTAATCCTTTTCTCATCAACATTACTCTATGGCGCAGGTACATAGACGACATTTTGTTGCTATGGCATGGCACACATGAGAATCTTCTGTCGTTTATTACTTGGTTGAATACCATCCAAAACCATTTAAAATTTACTTCAGATGTGCGTAACAATGATCTCCCTTTTTTGGATCTCACATTACATGCGGAGGATGGTCTAATTGGGACATCCCTATATCGAAAACCTACAGAGCGTAATACTCTTTTGGCCTATTCTAGTTACCATCCTCGAGGGCTTAGAGATGGCTTGCCTTACGGACAGTTCCTCCGTATACGGCGGAACTGTAAGTGGAGAAAAGATTATTTTCGAGAGGCAGCTATCCTCTCGGCAAAATTGATCGACAGGGGCTACCCCAAACATTTGGTCAGAAGATCTCTAAAAAGAGCTTGGTATAACCATAGGGAAATTATTTTGGCACCTTCCATCAAACGTGTCAATACACGTATCCCTTTTGTCTCTACTTTTAGCCCCAGCAGTAACAAGGTTTCCAAGATAATTAAGAACAATTGGAAATTGCTACGCTCTTTTCCACACTTCACGGATCCCCCCCTTTTATCATATAAGAGGGGCAATAATTTGAGTGACAAGCTTGTCCATGCCATTACCTGGCCTGCCAAAGAAAAATCTGTAAATACTACTTTATGGAATTTACCACCTGTAATAGGCCACTTCAAGTGCCTAAATTGTAATGTGTGTGATTTGACTATCAATACTAAAGTCTTTGTTACTCCTTCACACACCTATCAATTGAAACATTTTTCCAATTGTCGTACTACCAATGTTATTTATGTGATACGCTGTCCGTGTAATTTATTTTACATCGGACAGATTACACAGATGGTTAAACAACGCATCTCCCAACACAAAAGTCGCATTAGATGTAACGTCGTTACTGCTCCACTTGTGATGCATTACAAGGAGCATAACCACTCGGAATCTGATATGACTTGGCAAGTCATAGATTGTCCACAATTGCCGATCCGTGGTGGCAATTTACAGACCTTACTAAATAAATGCGAATGTCGTTGGATTACACGCTGTAACTCTGTATCACATGGATTGAATTCCTTAGATGAATGGAACACAGTCATCGTGAGTGGCTAGCATTCATACTTCCCGTGTTGTTGCTCATTTTTACCAGCGATGTCCTATTGATGTGCAGATTGTAGTATTCTTCGGCAGTGTGTGAAAATTTCTAATTGCTTGAGTCTTTTTACTGCAATTTGTCATTTTTTGTTTAAAAAAATGTTTGGCTATCCCAGCGGCCTTCCTCCACCCCTTTCCGCCTCCTGGCCCCCCCCCTTCCCGCCCCCCTGTTTCCCTTCCCCTTCCCCCCCCCCCCCGTTTTCTCCGTACCCTCCCCTTGTTTTTTTCCCTCTCCCCCCCCCCCCTGCCTGTTTTTCCCCTGTCCTTTTTGCCCTTCAATTGTTTCGTAATAGATAATGTTTATTGAGTGACTTTGTAATGATCTCTCTGTTTATTCGTGTTTTTCATAATTTGCTATTGGTCTTGTGTTTTTTACATGTTTGTTACATGCTTTCCAATTAATTACAATCTTTGCCAATTTTGTCTTATCATTAATGTTTCAGTTTTGTAAAGTGTTTTGTCTTTAATCATAGGTCCGTTCTGAACTTACGAATTGTAGTGGGTGATACTTGTATTTTTTTAAGATGCTTCTTTAGAAATTTAATTAATATTGCTGGTCATTACACTGATCGGGTGTTCCTCTTCACTTTTACCTGTTCTGTCCTCTTTCCTCTCTCCCTATCCATGTTCGTACCTTGTAGTCCTTCCTTTGTGTCCTTGATGCGGTCACATGACCCGGTTAGTTTATTTCCGGTGTCCGCGTCTCTCACACGCTAGACGTCTTACTCGTTTAGACGGTGTGGCCCTGCTTGGACTGATCCCGCTACCTGGCGATTTACAAGCCTATCTCAGTAAGTCATTTAAGGGTTTCTTTCCATTGGCCTGATTATTCAGTTCCCGTTATGATTTGGCGGAGTCATTACACGCCTCTCATACAGCTCGCTCTCTGCTTTTTCCTCAGAGTGCTGATTGATTTTTTCAAACGCTGCGGATTACTCACCGCTGGATGTCTTGTGCCTTTCCCACACTTAACTAATTGATTCTCCATTAGTATCCCGGTAAGCGTCTCTGCCCCCTTTTCACCACTATACATTGCTGGTTAAAGCACGGTTTCATTTCCGTATGTCCTTTCCATGATAGATTGCCGATTCCGAAGCGCAACTCGCATGCCTTTTGGTGTTCCTGTGGGCCTCCTTAGTTTTGGTGTCCTTTATAGGTAAGCGCCTTCCATCGTACGTTACTAGGTTACATGCATTGATATAGTGGACCACCCCTATAGTCTCCTTCATTATTATTTCAGACACCTGAAGATATCCTTCTAAATGTGACGGACTTTATTCTTGGTTCCACATTATCCTGCAATTAATTATGAGGTGGTGATTAAATTAACCACGGACACAGGTACGATTATCCCCTTGTTTGCTCTTGACTTATTCATTATGCTTTTACTTTTTGTGCTGCACGTTATTGGCTTCCCTGGGCTTCTCTATTTATTATCTTCCCCCCTTTTTTCTCTTACACATAGGTATTTTAAAATATTTCAATAACCATAGTCCTGATGATGACCTCAACGCAAGGAGGTTGAAACGTCGTCGACCGGACAGCATTATTTGTGGCTAATTACAGGGTCCTGTGAGACCTTTATGATTATGTGTAAATTATCCATTGTATATAACTCTCCTCGACCTTGAATTTATTTGAATTATTTTGCCGTATCTTGTTGTCATTCTCACACTTATGTCACTGCGCCGTTCACTTCTTCACTTCACTGTCAGTGCACATATGTTTGTTATGGTTATTTTGAATTGTATATACCAATTGTGTATCTAATTATAAAATCTGTTTCCTTTTCTACCCCTTGGTCTCTCTTGTCTTCCCTTCTCTTGATTGAATTGTGTATTGATTGGTCCTCTCATTTATTTTCCCTGTTGAGACATTGTTTTTTGTTACTACCCCATCTTTAGGCAGTTCACCTACCTTGGTGGATAAATATACTTATTTTACTGATTTCAGTGTTTCCAGCCCAGCATCCTTTTATTTTAAAGTGATGCCTGAGTCTGCCTCAAAGGTTAGACTGACACACACCAAATTGCTATATAGTCCTTTATGGATGAGTTGTCAATCAAAGGTTATGACCTGTGGAAGGCTACTGTTGATCTTAAATCGGTTTGGGTTCCAAACCGTGGCAGGTTCAGGGAACTGAAGCTTTACATCGTGCCTGTCTTGTACCAAATCATATGTTGTTTTTGAATTCAACCATCTTCCAGACCACCTGTTTCGGATTGGCCACTTCTAAAAAACTGAATTTCCCCTCAGTCCCGGATCTGGGCGCTTACCCAAATTGGGATAACCACACAGATCTGTCCCTTCCTGCTTTGCAGTCATTAGTTTCTAATGCCTCTTTAAATATTTCGACATTTAGTAGTGATGGATGGTTGATTTGGCAAAGCTGTTCCGATACCGGTCAACGTCGTTTTCTGGGTCTAAAACCGGGGTATACGCAGCAGCGCGTAGACCCTCGGTTTGAGTCCTCTCATACAGTAACTACCTACTCTGTAGGGAAGTTATGTCAATCCTGGCTGCGACATTCCACCTTGGCATCTGTCAAAGTTCATTTATCGAAATTACATGACAAAATAGATTTGAATGATTTTGTTAAAGGTCCTGTGGGTGGCAGATCCAAGAGGTGGGCGTATGCTATTTACAACGAAGTATGGAAATTGTCGCAAATTGAAGCAGCTTCGAGATTGAGGGCTATTGATCAAGCAAATATGGAAAAGGTATTGGCCGTTATAGATAACAGCATTAACACTCTTTCTTCCAGAATTTATACATTAGACGATATTGTTTCTTCAATTGTTGATATTGTACATGATGATATGTCTGTATTGTACCATGGTCAAAACCAGTTGCATTCTGTTATGCAGTTTGCATGGACATTACAAACGTTAAAGGCAGGAAAGGTCCCATGGGACTATCTGAATACGACATCATTATTCCTTCCCTTTAACCTCACTGTAAAGCAACAGTTCATGTCTATGAAAGATGCTACATATTCATTGTTACACATTGAAAAGTTGGAGCCGTTACCTTTCTCTGTGGCGGAATTGAATTCAGCCGTGTGGTTAGTACATGGGTTGATCACGCTCCCTTTCGCGCTTTTTAAGTTTACGTCATGCATGAAACACTATGCCCTGGGTAGATATGAACAGCTGGGTACCGCGTTCCTACATGAGGTTTGGTCTCTCCCTTTTACGTATAGATGTACAAGAGACGGTACAGAGGTTTACCTGAAAGGTGAGGAGTGTACCTCGACACCTGATCATTCTGTAGTATGTAGGCACATTCAGTTACACGGTGCATGCAATGTACATGCCCCAAATTTGGCCTGCGTCCTAAAAGGTGTCCCTGTGCCAGTGATTACACCATCTTTCACGCTGCTTGCAAACGGTAGTTATTTAATTTTAAGTAATGAAGCTTGCTGCGGGATGTTAGTGGGAATCCCATATATCGTAACTGTATCGCAGAGAGTAGTCTGCTGCAATAATGTTCTATTTCCACCCCCGCATGGGCGGCTGGATGTTTCCATCTGGCCTTCGATTCCGACCTTGAAAGCAGAGTTCAACAAGATGAGCAGAATAAGAGCTCTATTGTCCCAAAAAGAGGTGCCATTGACTTCCTCCCGGGAAACATTTGTCCTTCACGTGGCAAATACACGCACTGAGGTGCAGCCGCTTTTGAATACTAACCTCCCCCTGCATTTTGGAGCTTTGATCCAAACAATTTTCAATGCCTCGTCAACAACTGGCCTGGCTCATTTTTTTAAACTTGTGGGCTCAGGCCTCGTGACCTCCTTCCAAACTATTTTTGGTGTGATTCCGGCATTTTTTCATTCTATTTTTTCGAGCATCTTTGGCGGTGTCCCGCTGATTCTGGCGCTGGTGGCGGGTGTGCTACTTTTACTTTTCATTCTACGGAATGGCTGCACTTTCTGTGCCTAACGGCAACCTGCCCCGTCTGCATCTTCTTCGTGACAGGATGCTTGAATATTATGGTACGCTGCCATTGGCGACTTTGAGCCTGGCGTATGGATTATCCTTCCGGTATTCCTACTTTACCTGCGTACAACCTGTCTTTCACTGCCTCGATTGTCCCTTTGAATGGCCTATGGATTTGTGCTTGACCAACACGGTGTCTCCGGTGCCGGATTATGATCGACTGATGAGACCCTTAGTGTCTCACGAGTTTGCCTGTTCTGGTGTTCGGATTATGGCCTGTGGTGCGGCGCATGGTATCCTGGGTAATTGGGACATCGCAAGGGCTGCCTATGACTTCCTGGATATGAGTTATTTGGAAGAACACGTCGTTTGCCCTCTGATGGTGCTAGAGGCTCCGCTTATTGAAGAACATGTATGTTCCTTTTCTTTGATTAACTGGATGGCTGAAACTTTTAGTGGCCGTGCCAACGATTTTCTGTTGGAAGCTGTTGCTACGTATGCTGCATACACGTTCATGGATTGAGTGAACTGTCATCCGCTATGTTTTTTCTACCTTGTCCTGAACATTACCTGTGACTTTGGATTGCTGGCTGAAGCAGCATTTTTCGATTTTTTTCCTTTCCCTTTTTGAGGTTTTTTTTCCTTTTCTTTTTTCTTGCTTCGAACTTTCTCTGACCTGATACTTGGTTTCAATTTGAATACGCCTTGTTCTGCTCTGTCGAATTTGAACTCTGCGTTCTCTCATTTCTTCCCTACTGGTTAGTGCTTCGATCAAGGGGGCATGTAGTAAGGAATCCCTTAATACGTACATACATTGTTAAGTTAGCATAACCACGTTAGATGTTAGAAAGCCATCTTGCTGCTTTTGCGCACGACACTGCATCTACATGTTATTGTTTACACAAACTGCTGACTCGCGCTTTGCCTCACACGAGAGCAATCTTTTGTTACCATCCCGAGCTCTGCGCAGCGACCTTGGTCTGTACATGGTGTAACAAACAGTCTGGGTCGTTAGACAATGCATGTTTTCCACTCCAGGTTGATCGACCCACTATTTAGCCATAACACACAGGCAGCTGCGAATACCTGAAAGTTGGTGCTTTTAATATTGCAGACATCATGTTTAATATTCAGACCGAAGACGAGCCTTCCTGCGAGAAGACTTCTGATGCTCCTGTGATGTGATTTCACTAAGCTGATCTTTGAGGTTTGGGGTCCCCTGTTCAAGCCTAAGAGACCTTTTATTAGCATAATAATAATATTAGCTTCTTAGTTAAGGGAAGGTGGTAGTATCCACTGTCATTTATAACATGATCACTCCCTTTATATTCTATGGTATTGTAACGATGCTGATGGTTTTGATTATAATCATTTGTCTGCTTGTATTAGCCAAAGTACTGCATCTTAGGACACGTGGTCTATAAAAATAAACTCTTTTTATTTTCACCGTGTCTCCGTTTATTCTTGTTGTGGACTGATGTGAGAATAATATACGAACAGGTATTTCTGATTCCCACCATTCCTGAGAGTACACTGAGTCGCTTGTTCTGGGTTGTCTTTTCATTGGGACCGCCGAGCTAGATCTCGGATAACGAATGGGACACTTATGCTAGCCGGATACTGGGTTCTGGGTTCTGAGGTGAGTTTCTGGTACACCACAATTCACTGAGGTCCTGGGGTTCTACGCATAGTTCTGTGTATAAGAAGAATCCCTGCAACATGATGTCATGTCAGTTACCACTCAAAGTCTTCCTTGCACCTTTTTACTTTTAGTTCTCATCATGACCTGGTCCCTGAAAACCTAGTCATAAGTTTATTTTTACCTATCTCAATGGTACTCATTTTATCGACCTTGGATGGATGAAAGGCTGAGTGGATCTGCCGGGATTTTAACCTGTGACCATGAGGTCGAACATAGGCCCTTGCAGTGGATGCATTAGTCCACTAAGCCACCAGACCCGGCTACAACATTACAACAAAAACACTGCCATGTACTCATCGTTTCCACATTCATCGCCACCCAACGATATTTGGGCCCTACTACAAGCCTGCTACTTAGTTATAACCCTGACTCCTCACAAAGCCATTAATGAAATGCAGGTGGGGAACAGCGTGCATTGCTCTAGGAGAGGGATGACATGGGAGATGTATGAGGGCGCCAGGTGCCCTGCAGGGTGAGTTGCTGGAACAATGGGTGCATATTGGCTGAGTCAAAAGAGCTTGATATATAAATTGTGCGGACATGATTCTGAACCATGCAATGAATTTGAATACTTCTCTGTAATGGTTGTAAATATGATTCCTAATATATGCGTGCAATACGATGTTAAAGTGATTATTTGTTTTCTTTTTTACACTGTAAGCCAAGTAGCAGTCTAATGGATGAGACCGGAGTTACTATCCACCATTATGTGAATGACCCTCAGCCCTATCTAAAAATGTTCATGTCTCAAGGATGGATTTTTAAAGATTTCCACTGAATGCCGTTTCTTGCTGGCATAGTACATTGATTGGAGCACTGAAATATTCCGCGCAAGCACTACAACCATTTTGCAAGCTAAGAATAGTGAATCAGGGTTGGAGACCCTTCAAATTACTCCTAAAACTAAACGGCAAATCTATCCATTTATTATTGACTGAACTAAATGCAGACGACTTCTTTCTTCCCAAATCTCTATGACAAAGCTCATTTTTATGCACACAACATCAAGACAATAGAGCATCTTTTCTCGCTTACCAGTCAAATAGCAATACTATATCTTGATATAGGCTGCCTCGACTTCAGCATTGCTCGACTCATGAGCATTCTGCAGTCGCTTCCCACAAAGCAGCCCAGCTCATCACATCCAACAGAAAATATACCCACATCTTGCCTTATTGGAGAGAGCAACCTAAACTACAATTCAAGCCCAGAATACATTTCAAGGTCAGTTGCCTAGCCTACAAAGCTAGTCACAAAAAAACACCTTATGTGGTCTAAACTTTAACTATCTCAGAGAACCTGGGAACTGTAAGATACAGTGACCCTTTTTTGCTTGAATCACCAAAATGTACAACTTCCCAAATACAGAAACAATCCTTTTATTGGTGCAGCAACTAACTGCTGAATTGGGCTCCCTCTGGAGCTTTATACTCAACCCATTTTGATGTGTTAATGAGCAATTTAAAAACTCAGGGGCAGATTTAAAAGCCCCTTACGCCACTTTTGTGCCGCCGTTGCGTCACTTCTGTGATGTAGCAGCGGTGTAAACCCAGCACCATGCTGCGGGGTATTTACAACGTGCCGCATCTAGGGAGATGCGTCACGTTGTAAAGCCATGCACCACATGAAACCTGCGTCAGGTCTCATGTGGGCGTTTTGGCGCCGGGGGAGCGTTCTGGCGCAGGAACGCCTCGGAAAAGTGGCTGAGTGAAATCTACAAGATTTCACTCAGTCACTTTTCCGAGCCCCCTGCGTCAAAACCTTGCGCCTGCTTGAAGCAGGCGTAAGGCTTGACACACCATGTCAGACATAGACAGGGTTGTCACAGTGCTGGAGTTGCGTCGCGCCCGCGACACAACACCAGCACTGCGCCAACCTTACGGCAGCAGATGCGACCTGCATCTGCATTTCCTTGCGCCATGATGCGCCGCATTCTAAATGCGGCGCATCCGTGGTGGCGCAAGGATTGAGATGCGTGTCGCAAGTTTCCTGGCGCATCCCTGCTGATTTGCAGGGATGCGCCAGGAAACGTAAATCTGCCCCTCAGTTTTCACCCACTTCTGTCAAAGACTGTACACTGAGCCAGCTCTGAGAAGTTTCTGAAGCATAACTATGATAATTCACAAAACTGTGATAACAAATATATATTTTAAGACCAATTGGCATATGGATTATGGCGCTTTGACCAAGGAATTTAAAAACTAACATAATTGAGAGAAGCAATAATGCCAAAAGAAAACTCTTCCATGTGCTCTCCAAATGAGACTTGCAATGGAGAAGAGGGTGAAAGTCAGTGGTGAGCCAGTAAAAGGTTTGAATCACTTCAGGAGTCTCTTGATTCTCTGATGAATACTATTCCTAATGGCCAAGATCTGAACAATGACCATTGACAGTGGGCCCTATCCAACTATGCAGTGTTGTCTCTGATTGCTGCACTGGTGTCATGTTCCAGGCCAGGCCTCGGGTAGACCTATGTAATAAATTATGTATGTTTCGCTCAAATGTCCTCAACAGTTGGGGGGGGGGGGGTATGTTATACTGTTTGTTTTTTCTGTAAAAATTGAATAAAGAGATATAAAAAAATAAACCTTCCTTCAGTTCTTGCAGTAGCCAGAAGGAACAACGGATTATCACTGTCATTCACAGAAGATTCCGTATAAGGAAGCCAATGCACTTGTTTAATTCACTTTTTCAGGAGGTGAATGGCTTCTTCCAACATTCTTGGACGAGACCGTTTAGCACAAGCTTGAACCATATGTTCAGCATCACCAAAATATTGACACAGCTCAGTCTTGCACCATTAACTGCCCCGACTTACTAAGGCTCTCCTTTAGGCAACAGGTTCATTGAAACGTCAGACTGACCAGAAGAGAAAACAACTGAGAAAATTAGAATAGCTTTCTTGGGACTTCTTTCTTTTCATCTTTCTTTTCATCTTTCTTGTAATTGGCGTTCAGTAACCAGCACTAAATCGATAAGGCCAGAAAATGAAGTAGGACGTTGTGAAATGACCCCCTTGATCCCAACTTCTTCTTTCAAACTACAGTCAAAAAGTCATATGATTTCTTTTAATCCCAGGATTTACCAATTGAAGAAAATGAATCACTTACGTCAGTACATCCATTCCCCCCTGGCTGAATCTCTCATAGTGCTTTCCCAGCAGAAAACTCCAGTAAGGATGTTAAGTCTTCTTCTTAATTGACAGCTGGAAAGTATCACAAGTCTCCAAACAAGCATCTGAATTGGTTGTTAAAGGATTTACAAAGGCCAATGTAGATCCAGTAAGGCAACCAATAGGGTAACACACCTTTACTTGGTCTTAACTAAACTGTGCATGGCAAAAAGTAACGGCATCGTAAAAAAAATGTAAATATTCTCCTTATTTCATTGGCTCTCCAGAAAATTGTAGAGAACTTCAAGGGACTACTGGGATATCTGTAGACCGCAATTCCATGGTCTGCTTTCACATCGAATTTGCAAGACATATTTAATTTAACTCTTGTGCTAAGTCCTGTGAATGATCCATACTTTAAATCAAACCTAAGAAGTCATTTTGGGTATTGCAAGCTGTCAAGGATTGGATGCTGAGAAGGTCTGTTGAGCTCCCTTCTTGACTCGTAAAGGAAAGGCAACCTGAAAGATATCAAATGCCTCCTTAAGAGGGTCCCAGTTAGGAAGAAAAAAACACAAAGGGTAAAAGCAAACCTCCTAGGCAATTTTTAGCTCTTGACTGACTATTAAATCAAAAGTTATCAGGAAAGCACCAAATTCTTGCTGACAGCAGGAAAGAGGAAGAGCCAAGCAAGAGTATTCAGAAGTCAATGCAGTAATAGTTCCAACAGCAAGAAGCAAAAATCAAAGACAAAGATAGAATAAAAGGGTGCAGAACGCAACAGAAAGAACAAGTAACTTACCTTCAGTAATTCTGTTTCTTGTAGAGACTATGTATTCGCAGATTCCTCACCTTTTAAATATTCCCCAGACTCAAGCCAGAAGCTTTTCATCAGTGCCTCTGCACACTGGAAGATGGGATTGTGCAGCTCCGCACTGACACCGTTTTGCTCTGGTAATGATGTGCAGACCAATATAGGCCCCACGCCCATGTGCTGACATCAGTTGCTTGCGAGACTGCCCATGCCCCCAGATGCAGAGCCCCGAAAGCAATTTGGTGGACACTGTGAAGATTCCTCGACTTGGAATCATATAAATGGATAGAGTCCATTCACAGAATGGGGATGACAGGAGTGTTTGTGAATAATCTGTGCCTAGATAGTCTCCACTAGAAAGAGTATTATGGAAAGTAACTTGTTCTTCTGATAGAGACTTCTAGCCACAGATTCCTCACTTTTTGAATGGATACCAAAGTAATACCTATCCGGAGGTGGGTCTGTGAATGGACTCAAATCAGAAAGTATTGTAGGACCAAGCTGGAAAAATGCCTCTTGACAAACCTGGCTGTCCAGGCAATAGTGCTTTGTGAACACATGGAGGGTCGCCCAATAGCTGCTTGGTAAATGTCTAGGACAGGCACTCCATGTGCCAATGCCATGGTAGCAGCTTTGGCCCTGGTATAATGAGCATTCAGTTCTTCCAGAGACTGCTTTTTAGCCAGTGCGTAGCAGAGCTTAATACAGAGCCAGATCCAGCAGAAGGTAGTTCTTTTCTGCACTGCCATGCCCTTTTACACTCCAAAGAATCCCACAAAGAGGTGATTGTTCACACAAGTGGTCTTTGGTACCATCTATGTAGCAGCTCAGTGCACTTCTGGGGTCCAAGCAATGGAGTCTCTCCACCTTCTTAGAGGGGTGAGGCGGAGCATAGAATGCCAACGAGGTTAACCGTTTGATTGACATGGAACAATTTCACAACTTTCAGCAGCAAGGATGCCCTAGTTTGCAGAACCAGTTTGTCTGGGAAGAAGGTAGTGTATGGAGGATTGACACAAAGCCTGAAGTTCACTCAACCATCGAGGCGAGGTGATGGTAATGGGTAACACAGGCTGAATAGTAAGGAGCCTTAAAGGACAGCCTTGAAGCAGCTCGAACGGAGTGCACATCAGGTAAGTCTGGACCAGATTAAGTTCCATTTGAGCATTATGAAGGGGGAAACTTGTTGCAGGGTTTTCAAAAAGTGCATCACAAAACGTGACTTAAACAACGGGGCTGATTTGGTAATCATAAGAAAGCGGAAAGAGATCCATTAACTGTGCCCAAACCAAAGCCTTGCAGGGCAAGAGACAAAACAATTAGAGAATGTCAGATAACTGGGCCTAGAAGGGGTCGATCTGGCATATGCCGCACCAAACGAAAAATTTGTCCAAGGGGCAGGCGTATAGAGCTTTTGTCGAAAGACGCCTGACTGCCAAGATGACATCAATCACATCTGGAGGAAGGTTGAAAGTGTTCAGCTGTAGCTGCTCCATCTTCATGCACAGAAATTCTGGTGGTGGTGGTGAATATATAGAGCCAAGGTTCTTCCTATTCACATGAAAAACGTACATTACTCCGGGTGTAACTTCCATTCATGATCCACTAGGCCCCGATAGCTGCCCCAAACTAGAAGTGATGCATCTGTCACCACTGTCAGTTCTGGGTGGGCAAGGATCTGCGCTGAACCAATCCTGGTCCAGCAACCAGGAATGCCAATTTTTTACAGTCTCACCCAAAAACAGAACATGGTTGGAGAGGTCCCTTTAATGTTGAGCCAACTGGGACTTCAGATACCACTGCAAAGCCTGCATATGCCGCCTGGCATGCTTTACTAGCAGGATGCCATTATTCCTAGCAGAGTCAGAGTCGACCTCACTGAAATCGCTGCAGAGTCTGAAATATCAGGATTATAGTCTGAATGTCCTAGACTGTCGTTTGAGGGAAAGGCATGAAATCAAACTGTGTCCAGAATGGCTATGATGGAGTATCTGAGAAGGAGTCATGTGGGACTTCAACATGTTGATATTAAACCCCATAGATGGTAGAACGTTCGCCATAGTCTGGAGGTGGTTGACAACTGCCTGGAGTGAGCACGCCTTCATCAGTCAGCCTGCGAGGTAGGGGAAGACTGGCACTACTGACCTCTGAAGATGTGCTGCCACCACCGCAGTCACTTTTGTTAACACGCAAGGGGGACTTGTGAGACCAGAGGTGAACAAAGGGGCCTGAAAATGCTCCTCTCCCACCATGAACCTCAGGTAGTGCCAATGGGCTGGCAGGGTGAGTATATGGAAATACGTGACCTGCAGGTCCAATGCTACCATCCAGTCTTCAAGGTTGACGGCAGACAAGTCCTGGGCCAGCGTGAGCATTTTGAATTTCTCTTTCTGGAAGAAGGCATTGAGAGGGCGCACCTGTAGAATAGGCCAAATACATCCTCCCTTCTTGGGCACCAGAAAGTAGCGGACATAACTGCAATGTCCTACTTCTAGCGCTGGCACCCTCTCATAGCGTCTTTGGCCAAAAGGGCTTGCACATTCTGCATCCTGCTGCAAAATGGAGAAATGGTCCTCCATTAGTCGCCATGGGGACGGTGGACGGTGCAGCAGGGAAGAAAGGAAGGGTAAGGCATAGACCTTTAACAAAATAAACAGAATCCGAAGTTATGGCTTTTTAGCCTGGGTAGAATCAGTGAATTCTGTCTCCTAACGAGTGGCTGTGCTCCTTTAAGGGCACCCTCAAGAGTTTTGGCAGGTGGGACTGCGAACTGAGTGGTTTGCGGACCTTGACCTCGACCACAAAACTGCTCCGTTCCTTGTGGAGGCTGGACAAGCTGGCTGTAGGATGTAGCACTGTCAAAGCCACAAAAGAGCAGTGGAACTACTGTGGTTGGCAAGGAGGAGCACAAAGGCCAAAAGAGCGTGAAGTAGCCCTCCTCTCCTTAAACTGCTGTAAAGCGGAATCAGCCTTGTGCCTTTTGGGTTCATCGACATGTTATGTTATGTTAATTATATTTCTTAAGTTCAACGGTTACCTGAGGGTGTCCTGGCACTTGCTACTGCCCTCTGAACAGAGGTAGACATGGGAACCTATACACTGAAGAGCCAGTTTTTCAATATTTTCCTAAACGCCATTAGATCAGTGGCATTCCTAATAGAGGTTGTTCCTTCCAAGCCCGTGCGGCACAGGTGGTGAAACGTCTCCCTCCCCAGTTGAATTTTTTGAAGGAGGGTACTAACACACTCTCAGCTCCTAGTGAGCGAAGGGCTCTTTTAGGGACATACCATTGAAATCGATGTTTTAAATATTCTGGACGTGTTCCTTGAAGGGCTTTAAAGACGTTGCACAAGGATTTAAAATACACCCGTTGTCTAACTGGAAACCAGTGCAACCTTTTCATTTCCTTGGTAACAGATACAAAGTTGAAGTTTGTTTAAATGTCGCTTTTGAATATTCAGGTAGCGGCTCTTGCAATCATCCACCCTCAATAGAATGAGAGATGTTATGACTACACGTTTACAGTCCTCTGGCAGGAATGGCATTATTTTCTTAATCATTCTAAGGAAGTGGAAGCTAGCAGATGCAACTGCTTTTATCTGGTCCCCGAAGGTGAGTTTGTTGTCACATGCATTCGTTGCAGGTTTTGAAGCCGTGGCCCAACCCCACACATCATCATCATCATCACCAATTAGCATTTGTAGAGAAAGGCACTAACACCCCTGGAGGTATCTGGACGCTGGGGTGAGAGGTCTCTGCTGAAAAAAGCCAGTCTTGAGGAAATGGCGGGAAGAAGGAAGAAATACAAGCAAGCAGCAAAGGCAAAACAGGAGGTAGAAAAACAGCAGAAAAGTCAAAACAGAGGGTAGAAAAACGAGTACAAAGGTCAACTAGAGGGCAGAAAAACCAGCAGAAAAGGCAAAACAGAGGTCAGAAAAATGAGCGAGTAGAAAAGGCAAAACAAAGAGTAGAAAAACAACCAGAAAAGGCCAAATGGAGTGCAGATAATAAGCAGAAAAAAGCAAACAAGACAGAAAATCGAGCATAAAAAGGCAAAACAAAGTAGAAGAGGGCAAAACAACGAGCAGAAAAGACAAAGCAGAGGGCAGAAAAACAAGCAGAAAAGTCAAAACAGACAGCAGAAAAACGAGCAGAAAAGTTCAAATAGAGGGCAGAAAAACTTGCAGAAAAAGGCAAAACAGGGGGACAAAAAACAAGCACAGAAGGAAAAACAGCAAAAAAAAAAGAGCAGACGACGCACAGAGGGCAGCAAGTAGACAGGCAGCAGAGGGTAGCGGACTGCAGGTGAGCTGAACAGGAGAACTGTCGCAGGGGGAGCCGGCATGAGGACCTGCTCCCCAGACACCACAGGTATACCTGGTGGTGATCTTCGACAGAAATTCGTTTTTGACTCCCTACAGGGCTTAAAAACTGTCGTTTTAGGGGGTGACATCCCTTATACACTGGATAACGTTCAAGAAAAATATCTAAGAGACACTGAAAAAGGTCCAGATCTGCGACTGGTGGTGCGGAAAGAAAGGAACTGATATCACCGTTTGAGAGTGGCACCTATATAGGCGCTGCATGCACTTCATTTCCGAAGCAGAACAGCATTGTTGCGGAGCCGCAGGGCGCAACCTTCCAAAGTGCAGATCTACTGCTGAAAAGCTTCCGGATCCAGACTGAGGCCTGGTGACTATTCAAAAAGTGAAGAATATGAGTTTAGAAGTCTCTATAGAAAACAAACATGTTGCGATAAATCCATCACTAGGAAATGTCTCCTTTTATATCATTCAAACAGAAACCGACAAGACAAGAAAAGATTCTAGTTCTTCTTGACTTGTGAACCTCAGAGTAACCTGGACAGAGCACCATCTTGGAGCTGACAGTTAATAAGGCTTGAGCACACCCCTTTCCTGAAACTGATGGCGTCGTGTTGGCACACAAAAAACCCCAAGTTTGACATCCTTTGCCCAGCTCTGAATTTAGCAGTTCCGCCATCGCCTTTCTTAGCTGACACTTAACGCCTCCTGGGTGACCTTGAGCGTGGGAAAGCCAGTGGGGTCTGGATGGTGAGGTCGCCTCACCACATGCTGAGCGTCGCGTCTCGTAACATGATGCCTGACTGAGCAAGGACACCTGTGACTCCGGAGTGCTTGCTGTCTCTGGTAAGCTCTCGGCACTGGTGTAACAATCTTTTGGACTGACAGAAACGTCTTCTGGCACCGATGGGCCTTCCTCCGCAGTGCACATTAAGGAAGGCTTTTAAAGATGTGTCATTTTTTATGTTGCACATTCACATATGAAGTTAAAAGAAGCATTTATGGAATTACTGCTTTATACCTAGAAGATCAATGAAAAATCGAGAATCCCAGATCCTAGGCTCATTGGTGGTAGACTAATCATTCATTTTCTTTAAAAACAATCAATTCGATTGTAGTCCATCTATACAATTCATATCGACTAATGTACATTTTATCCCAGTACAATTTAACTGTCAGCATGGAGATCAATAGATTTATCTGCATTGATTTTTCTGTAGCAAGTTTGACCCTTTGTGTAAGTTTTTAAAGTTTGTGTTGAATGCAGCTAAAGAAAGAAGTAATTGCACAACATAGATTTTTGAAGCAAAGAAAAACCCCACTGTACATTCATAGTAACAGAATTAATCAAGCTTCATGACACAGATGCTTTCTCGAGTGACATTTGCATATATTTTCTGTTTTATACTCCTACACGTTTCCTTTATCTTGCAGAAAGCTTCAGATCTGAAAGCACCGGGGACACAGATTCCAAGAAGTGTATTGTTTCTTGACATACCCGGAGATGAAACGGATGACGGCGGCAGCGGAAGTGCAATTGTGCTATTCTCAGGATCCAGACGACAAGATGTGAGCTCCAGCAGATGATGCCTGCACTTTTAGAAGACATTATATCATCGTCTAAATGAAGAGGCTGTCACGTCTGTTTTGGGCAAGAATCCATCGCAGTCATTTCAAACGAACTCCAGCCACAATATCTTGTTTTAATATGAAATTTAAAAAAAAATGTATTGTCGGTGCGACTGCACCTTGGGATAAACAATTATCTTGATTGAGGTTTATGCTAGATTAGTCACGCTTTTATTATAACTGAGAGACGAGTCTCCCTAAAATGTCCTGTTTTCATTTCCTATTACAGTTACGTTCAGATGTCACAAAATGACAGGCCTACTTGCTTGTGACAATTTATTACACGTGCGTAGTGATGTCAGCACACTCACTTGTTATGCAATCGCATTTAACAGATGGCTGCCTCATACAGAAAGCGCGAGTGGCAGCCCGAACACGGACACTTTAATTGGTCCCTGCCATTGCTGGCACAGTGTACAAAAGAACAGTGGCCTGGCAGGGAGCTCTGGATACCTGACATAATTGCTCTGCTATGGTTCTGGAGACATGACGTCCTTGCTCTGCTATGGTTCTGGAAACATGACATCCTCGCTCTGCTTTGGCTCTGGAGACCTGGCGTCGTTGCTCTGCTATGGTTCTGGACACATGACATCATTGCTCTGCTATGGCTCTGAAGACCTGGCATCCTCGCTCTGCTATGGCTCTGGATACCTGACAAAATTGCTCTGCTATGGTTCTGGAGACATGACGTCCTTGCTCTGGTATGGTTCTGGAAACATGGCATCCTCGCTCTGCTATGGCTCTGGAGACCTGACATCATTGCTCTGCTGACCTGGCATCATTGCTCTGCTATGGTTTTGGAGACATGACATCCTTGCTCTGCTATGGCTCTGGAGACATGACAGCCTTGCTCTGCTATGGCTCTGGAGACAGGACATCCTTGTTCTGCTATGGCACTGGAGACCTGGCATCATTGCGCTCCTATGGCTCTGGAGACCTGACATCCTTGTTCTGCTATGGCTCTGGAGACCCGGCATCATTGCACTGCTATGGCTCTGGAGACATGACGTCATTGCTCTGCTATGGCTCTGGAAACATGACATCCTTGCTCTGCTATGGTTCTGGAGACATGACATTTGTGTTCTGCTATGGCACTGGAGACCTGGCATCATTGTGCTGCTATGGCTCTGGAGACCTGACATCCTTGTTCTGCTTTGGCTCCGGAGAACAGGCATCATTGCACTACTATGGCTCTGGAGACATGACATCCTTCTCCATCCTTGCTCTGCTATGGCTCTGGAGACATGACATCCTTCTCCATCCTTGCTCTGCTATGGTTCTGGAGACATGACGTTCTTGCTCTGCTATGGTTCTGGATACCTAACATAATTGCTCTGCTATGGTTCTTGCTCTGCTATGGTTCTGGAAACATGACATCCTCGCTCTGCTTTGGCTCTGGAGACCTGCCATAATTGCTCTGCTATGGCTGTGGAGATCTGGCATCGTAGCTCTGCTGACATTATGGCCATCTTGCTCTGCAGATGGGCAACGTGAATAGATCCTAAGCACTTAATTCTTCTCTACAGGAGATAGTCAAAACATCTGGAAATTTCTGAGTTATGAAGGACACAAGTTGTTTCTGTATTTGGAAGATACAATACTTCAGGGAAAATATCTGTATTATATCCGAAAATAGCTTAAAGAAAGTCCTGTGACTGCACAAATGTCAAAAAACTGGTGAGTACAGAATCCTTTCCTTTGAGAAAGGAAGGCAGAGAGCACTGTTAATGTTAATACAAGAGTAGACGTGGGCATCAACTACAATGGCTATCATAGGTGGCAGCATGGAACTACTCTCCGAAGGAGCAACTGCTACCATGGAGCAAGCGCGAAAAGACAAATGTGTTTCAAGGGCTTAGCAAGTGATGACAGTCAATGTTGAATTACATCATCCGTTGACCTACAAGCCGTACAGGACACCCTTGTACATCCGCAATAGATTAAAAAAATGTTACAGTGCCACTAAAGCAGACTGACTCGCATCAAATTGATGGTCAATGTACAAAGGAGCCTTGAAGTCTTTCTCTGATTTGGAAAGCAGGACTGATTGATGGTTAGCCTCCATTTCGTCATCCAATCAAACCAGTCGAGTGGCCTAGAGCATCCTGCAGCTGCCTGGCACTGAGGTTACACATTTCAAGACCCTACCTGGTGCAGGGAGATAGGACAAGCTCCCCCAAGTAACAGCATGTGCAGATGCATTCTAGAGTTTGCAACAATCTTCGCAATCATTACAAATGTAAATCAATGGCAATCCTTTTTTTAACTTACTAATATGAACACTTCTGGTAGTTTGTCCATTAACGAAATAAAAATATTGAACTATAGAGGGCAAATTCAGATACCCTGCAGTAGCGTAGAGCACACAACTGCCCGTTTTTATTAGGCACCCAACAAAACATGACAGAAACATTAAGGTCACTCCCCTTTTCATTATCTTATATTTCCCATTCTGGTTGAAGATACCTATATTCTGTGGAAAGTGTAATATACCATACTTTTTATAACTGCCATTGTTTTTTTAGGATGCTGGAAATGTTTGACTTGCATTCAAATAAATGTTTTACTTTTGTGTTCCTTTTATTAGCGTCTAGCATGTCTTTGTTTTTCTTCCATGCTTGCCTCTTCCCTTGGAGACTAGTTTTGCACACAAATTTCTACTTATCTAAAAGTCTGGATTTAAACCTGTATGGGATCCAAGATGGCAGTCACAGTATCACGGAGGAGCTGGGCTTCCCTGCCACACTGAATGAGACCTATCTTGGAGGAGTTGCTTTCTTTAAGCACGAATGTCCTTGCCTATTCATTAGGGTTCCATCACCACTGAAACCCAGAAACTCCAGGTTATCAATGATATGTGATTCCTAATCCTCCTTGACCTTGCGGTGCTCATGGACTCAGTTGTTCCTATATTCTACTTAACTCTATTTACATCCTCTTAGACATTACTCAAACAGAGCTCTTCAACTTTGTCTCCCTTCTAGCTGCCAGACAGAAATTCGTCCGTCCAGATAGAACTTTCCAAAGTTCAAGCTACCAGTGTAATGTGGATTGCTCTAAAGTACTGTCATTACCCCAATGATCTTCAATCTCTACATGGAACCTCTGAGGGCCCTACCCATCAAGCAGGACATGGCCCTTCATCAATAGGAGGATGATATGGAGCTGTACCTTAATGTCAGTGGTATACCACAACCGAAACTGAATTCCTCCTCCAACAGTGGGAAGGCCCAAACCCAAATGAATGACTGCTTTCAAAGCAAACAATTGATTCATTTGTCAACTTCCCTCGCTTTCAATGCCAAGTCCATGGGCATCTATGTCGATCCACACCTTTCCTTCAAAGGGCAAATAAAGACGAAATCATGGACTGCTTAGTCTCACCTAAGTCTCCTATGAAAGGATAAAACCTTTTCTCTGAACCCCACCTGCCACTCATCAGTGATCGCTCTCCATCTCAAATGTTGACAGAGGCAAACCCTGTTCACTGCCCTTCCTGACTCAAATATCGCGCCCTTGAAGTTAATCTTCCAATTTATGTTGTGCCTAATCACATGCATTTATGTCCTGGTATTTATGTAGTGCAAACCTAATTGCAGAGCACTTAATAGGCAGCCTTGGATATGATTCGTAATGGTTTACAGTGAGGCAGGTAGACAGAAAGCTCCTATCCTGTAGGTGGTAGTGCTCCCTAAAGAGGTTGGTAAGTAAAAGACTTACCTTCTGTAGCAAGGATTCAAGTTTACTAACAAGAGACAGGAAAATCCGCATGTCTCCTGAAAAATATTTCAGGAGAAGAATAGAGAGGATTCCCATCCATTCACCAGATGTGCAGCAGAAAATGTGACATTTAGTGTGGAGACTGTGTTTGATTGACACTTGGAGTCACATTGCCAGTTTATGCTGGGAGGGAAGGGGTCTGTTACTCAGGAATATAGTGGCTGGTACAGTCATTTCTGATTTAACTGCAGATTCTTCACCTTATAAATAGTCCCCGGGCGTCAGACTGGATGTGGAAAACTCAAAACCAGTATTCCTGCACTCCGGTAGGTGAGGTCTTGTGGCTAAGTGTTAATGTTGTTCCACTTCAAAAGTGACACTGGCAGTCGCACATACACACAACCCACATGTACTGACATCAATTCCTTTTTTTTCCACATCTTCGAACATGGACACACAGTTTTTCCTAATGTTTTCGTAATTTTTTTTTTTATCAGTTTGCAAGAGAAATAATCCCTCCTAAAAAGACAGGATTTAAGCATTGTAGAGCCTGTTGCAAACAGATGTCTGTGACTGATCCTCCGCAGATATGTCTCTGGTAACTGGAGTTTGAACACAACTCCAGGACCTGCCATGACTGCTCCCAGATGAAGCCAAAGGCCATACAAGATTGGGAGATGCTCTACATTGCTACACGCCATAAAACTCCATGCCATGACCAGTCAATGTGGAAAGGAAGGTCTGGGTCCCACTGCTGAAATCGTTGCCATGGCAGATCCTCGCTGCGGCCAAAGCCTTCGAATAAGTCCAAGAAGAAGTGTACAAAACCTGTGAAAAGTGGGAAACTTTTTAACAGAAAAACTGCGCGATAATATCCACCTCAGTGGTATATGTGTGAAGAAGCATAACGCACCTGATATGTCTCGAGCTAGTCTGTTGTATCACATCAAAACTATCTTAGCCATATCCGCAGCAGCCCAAGGCCGTTTAATAACCCTTTAACCACTTGTACACCACCACTTCACCTGGAGGGATGCAATTTAGATACAATTGGCACAGTGCAGGGATGACTGAGCAGTGAAATCAGTGAAAATTGCGAATGCCGCTGTCATATTGCCAAACTACGATACCTATTAATGGCATGAGATCTTACAGTTTCTGGATAAACAGTCTGACGATTGCCAAGCAGGAAAAAAGCTATTTTGTAGGAGTAAGTACTTACGACGGTGCCCCCTCATCAATGCCTTGCTGGATTATTCCAACAATGCTTTCCATTAAATTCCCACATCTCCACTCGTCAAGCAATATGGATGGCTCCATAATACTTCCTTCAGAATACAATCCAAGGTCTAAAGCCTTTGATGGTAAGCACCTGTTTGGCAAGGATGGAGATGAAGCCTTACAGGCAATCAAAAAACATACAGACAGGCCAATTCACGGGAACTCTTCAAAAACTACAAACATACCAATACAGAAGACAATTTTACGGCCCAAGAGGTCGATACCAGGGACTAATTTTCACCAATACAGGCAAGTTTACTACCAACAAAGACAATCCTAATGTCAATGCAGGAAACACTGCAAGCTTTTAAAAAGAAAACACAGGAAAAGACAAACTGCCTCTTCCAGCAGAGGCCAAGATCAACTATGATGGACATGTCTCTTCAGCGTGCTCTCCCTTTACCATCCCTACCAGAAGCAGGGAGAAATTCAGGCATTTCTTCCTGCCCGGTGCAACATCAACTCAGAGTGCTTGGTTTTGGATACTATCCACTAAGGCCATTCAATGGCGTTCACTTCAAAACCACCCCCACACCCTCCAAAGAAAGAAAAGTATCTTCATCTGGAGGCACAGCAAAAAAAACTCAAGTCCTGAAGCTCCTCCTCAAAAATGCAGTCGAGTAAGTTCCAAAAGCCCAGCTGAATCAAGGATTCTATCTGAGGTTTTCCTTATCAAGAAAAATGGGGGGGGGGGGGGGGGGAAGAGATTCGTATTTCATACTTGATGCTCTTGCCAAATTCATCAAAAGACAAAAGGTTCAGAATGCTACCGTTACTACATATGTTTCAATCCACTGATGCAGGAATTTCATTGCGTCCATAGACTTGGAGGATGCATACTTCCACATACCAATCTATGCTCACTTTTAAAGGACTTAAGGTTCATGATCAATGTTACCATTTCTAGGCCCCACCACTCAGCCTTAGATCTGCCCCATTGTCTTTACAGAAATCCTATCCCCAGTGACAACTCATCTAGGTCAGTGCACGTGTTTTCCCATATTTGGATGATTGGCTAGGCAAAGCGCCCATGATGCAGGAACTAAACAATGCAGTTGCACTTAAGGAACAGTTGTACCTTCAAAGGCAGCAACTCAACAATCAATAGACTGAGCTTGTACTGATAACTCCACTAAAAGAGAACTCTGTCTCGGTGGATGTTGTAGGAACACATTGTTGCAGAACACTCAGCTTCAATTAACTATGAATGCCTCCCTAAAAACTAGTTATCGAGAACAAAAGACAAGGGAACCCTACTCACAGGGAGCCAGGGCAGTTAAATTATTAGCAGAGAAACATTGACTCCTGTGGACTGATGAAAACTTATTCTTAATAAAGCCTGCACAATGGCAATGCACAGGGTTAGATTGAGGTCAAAAAGAGAGCAAGCCAAATACACCATGGATTTGATTAATGTGGACAATTATTTATGCAGTGAGTTGAAAGAGGCAACAATACATACATAGTGTTTCAAAAAAGAAAAGGTCATTGCACCGAGCAGAGAGACACACGCTCTTCTGCTCTGAAGTATCCCAGGAGCAGGCACATCATTATCCAGGTTTCGGCTAGATCACTGCCATTGGATGGAAGCCACTTAAACATACGTTGAGACGGTGTTCGGCCTCGCTCCCACACCTCCAGCTCTCAGACACACCCATACGGCGCTCATCATTACCGCACTCCACGTGCCTTCTGTATTGCTGTGGTTTTTACCGGCTGTGTCATCCATTTCTGCCTGCCTACCACTACCCTCACACGGGCGCCAGGCTGGGTCCCCTGTGAGTAATTTTCTTCACTGTACTCACGGTGACACTCTTTCTACACTAGGCATTGCAGGCCATCCTTCAGGTGTCCCTACACTCCTAGATCCTGAAGAGACCCTATATTGCACAAAGGGTCAAAACGCCGTTGACTGTTTACAAAAGCGAACCATTATCCAGCACTTATCATTGTATAAAGTGTTGATTAACACAATGTATACCTCCTAATGGTCGTCTTTATGTTTTAAAGGAAACCTTGTACATATGTCACAAAATATGTCACCATTAGTTTAGGTTCCAATTTTTTCACTGGGACACCTCTCACTGTTGTTTAACTATCATTTTGAAACTAAGTATGTTAATTCTTTTCTTTTTTTAAACACTATGTCTGTATTGTTGCCTCTTTCAACTCACTGCATAAATATTTGTCCACATTAATCAAATCCTTGGTGCATTTGGCTTGTTCTCTTTTTGACATCGATCTAACTCTGTACATTGCCATTGTGCAGGCTTTATTAAGAATACGTTTTCATTAGGCCACAGGAGCCAATGTTTCTCTGCTAATAATCCCTAAAAACTAGTGGCACACTTCTTCGGCAGCTGGCATGGAGTGCACTCTGAAACTAACAGCAACAGTCTCTACATAATGCATTAGAATAAAGCATGGTAAGAATACCATTAAGAGACTCAATAACTATTGACAAGAATAGACATTTCCACTACAACGTCAAGCAAGGAAAAACAAGAACAAAAATCCTACTGCAGGAAGCATGATGACTATCAGATTGGGGACTGGGCAATAGGATCATGCTAACAGTGCAACACGTACTAGGATTACACAAAGTGTGGGCAGATGCTCTAAGCAGAAAAGACAGAATGCCATGAATGGCAGATGGGCTCAAGCCAACTACAGTTACTGTTTGAAAGATGGGGAACTCCACAGTTAGACCCCTTCGCAACACTGTAGTACTCAAAATGCCCACTCTTCTCAAGCAGGTGGTTGTGACCAGAAGAACCAGAAATCAAGGCCTTTCCATGCCATGGTCAGGGATATTTGCCTACCCCTTTTTCTCCAATTCCACTCACCTCCTGGATCCTGCGGCCTCATCTTAGTAGTTCCGGTCAGACAGTTCTGGTACACAGATCTATGGGACCTATTGGTGGACCAGCTAATTCACTTCAAGACTGATACAGACCTCTCGATGAAGGACCACCGCCAAGTACTACATCACAACCCAGCCTCTCTCAGATTGATTGCTTCAGACATAGACATTCTGGAGGCACATTTGTTTAAACCTCCAAATTCTGAGGGTCCTGTGGGCGAATAAAACATACACTTTTAAGTGAAATAGATTTTACATTTGGGCAAATGAATATGACTCAAATCCACTTCAAATGGATCCAAAAGATTTCTTACAATGCTTGCTTCATTTGGTCCATCAGGCCTCTCATTTTCTTCAATAAGGGGACACTTAGATGCCATATCCAGATTTTTACTTTTCCCTTCTTATTTTTCACTGTTCTCCGTAAGAATCATTAAAGAATTGAGAAGTTTGTTATGTTATGTGATGTGTATTTTATAGCACACTATACCCATGAGGATATCCTGGTGCTTTACAAGTGTAACAGGGGTGAAGTGGTTGGTGAGGCGTCTGTTGATGACTTTTTCTAGGATCTTGGAGGGCTATGGTATGAGAGAGATACGTCTGATGTTCGCAAACTTTGCTGTTTCTGCTGTGGGCTTTTTCAGGAGGGCGTTGACTGCTGTGTGCTTCCAATCTTCCAGGAAGGTGGATGGGTTGATGGAGATGTTGAGGATAGGGGCAAGATCTTCGCATATGGGGTTGAACCTTTGTTGAAGGCAAGTGTCTGACGAGTGAAATGGACTTCATGATTGCTGTGGTTTCCTCTGTGGTGATGATCTTCCATGTAGTCCAGGCGTTGGCTTTATCTGATACTGGTTGACTTTTTTGCAAGGTTTCTGAGGTCCGGTTGTGGAGGTCCGGTTGTGGGTTGAAGTGGTTAAATATGGTTGTGATTTTGCTGCAGAAAAAGCCATAGAGGTGGTTGCTATAGTTCTTGGGTTGGTGTGATGTTGCTTTCAGTTGCTGTGGGTGCAGTGAAATTCTTGATGGCTACAAACAATTTTTTGCTTTTGTTGATGTGTTCGGCTTGGTTCTTCCTCTTGGTTTCCTGTATTTGCTGGTGATCGTGTCGCTGGGCAGATTTGAACGCATCCTTGTCTGATTGTTTCTGATTCGCTATCTACTTCCTTACTTTTTGCTTGCAGTGCTTTTTGATCTTTCAGAGTTCTTCCGTGTACCAACTGGCCTACATTCATGCTCCTGCTAATTGGCTTATTTTTCAAATGGCCAGGGTATCAGCATAGGTGGTGTTCCTATCATTAAAGTTGTTTATGGACGACGAAAGCCCAATCCACCTCAGATGTGTTGCCTTTTGCTGCGGTTCTTCTGTCGTGGAGGACTTGGATTTATTGTTAAACTGATGATAGTGTGGTCATCTAGGCAATGGGTGTGGGTGTGTTTATTGTAATACCATTGAATAATGTAAAGATAGGGTACAGGATGTGTCTGGTGGATTAAGTGGGGGTTGAGAAGTATTGGGTGAGTCGAAGGTTTCCAAGTTGGGGGTCGGTCAGGTCTTCCAGATGAAAGTCGAGGTCTTCTAGGAGGATGTAGGCACTTGGGTTGGTGACTAGTGGGGTGACTAAGTCTGATGTTAATAGTGAAGTTGGCGCTAAGTCCAGGGGGAGGGGGGGGGGGGGGTGGTAGACCAGGGTAAAGTCGCCTGTGATTTGTAATTTGAGGTGAAGTGTTCCATGTTGTAGGTTCCAGTTTCAGTGAAGCAGCTGATGGTGTCATTAAAAATGGTGGTGACTCCTCCTCTGGGTCTGTTTTGACAGTCTGGACTGACTATCTTGTATCCTCTGGGGATGGCTGTGGCAATATCGGGTGTTGATGTTGTGGCTAGCAATGTTTCGGTGTGGAAAAGGTCTGAGGTGGCATCATCCAGCAGGTCCCAGATCTTCGTGGCATGTTTGCTGTGTGATCGGGTGCCGAGGAGCATGCAAGAGTGGTGCATGGGTGGGTGTTGGTTCAAGAGTGCTTGAGTGTGGGGGGTGCTGTTGGGGTGGGTGTTGGATCAGTGAGTGTGGTGCAGATACAGTAGAAGGAGGAGCAAGTGAAGCCTCCTTTGGTGTTGTGTGGTGCTGCAGCAGCATGACAAGCACTTGCTGAGGTGAAGGGCATGGAGAAGCACAGCGGGTAACGTGGGGGTGGGGTAGGACCAGGATTCCTAGTACTGGGCTCGGTCCAGATGGGCTTGCCTTCAGAGCACCAGCAATGTGGTCACCATTAAGCAGGTCTTTGGATGGGGAGGCACGCAGGGGCAGTGAGCAGGGCAGGAGAGCAAGAAGGAGATGGAGGCCTGAAGAGCAGATAAGGAGTGGTGGGGAGGAGAGTGAGAGTGCAGAGAGAGCAGGAAAGGTACTGCAGGAGGATGCAGGGGCAAGGTATAGTCATGGGCAAGACAAGAGTCAGAGTTACGGGCAAAAGGAGATGAACAAAGGCACAATCAGGGGCAAACAAATGGCAAAAACAAAGGCACAATCATGGAAAGTATGATTGAGGGGCCACAATGGCACAAAGAGAGAGACAATCACAGGCAGGAGGGATCCGACAAAGGCACAATCACAGGAAACAAAACAGGTGGCACAGTTCTGGGAAAAATAAATAGCACAGTCACTGCACAGAGAAGCAGTGGCACAGAAAAGAAATGTGGAGACAAAGGTCACAGAGGAGACAAAGGTTGCAGAGAAGAGACTAGAACATGAGGGAGAGCGAGAGTGCAGTCTCAGGGTGCAGGAGCTGGTTCTAAAAGGGCCTTGACCGGTCAGAGGACTGGTCACAGGTAAGTCCTTGGAGCAACAAGAACTATCCCTTGCTAGTTTATACAGACTTTATCCTACATGAACCAACAAACCCATGCTTGGGAGTTGAACACTGTTTTAAAAACCCTCATGAGAGACCAGTTATGACTCTATTCAGTCATCCTTACAAATCAATCAATCAAGCATTTGTAGAGCGCACTACTCACCCGCGAGGGTCTCAAAGCGCTGAGGGGGGGTGGTGGTAGCTGCTTACTGCTCTTACAGCCAGGTCTTGAGAAGTCTTCTGAAGGTCAGCAGGTCCTGGGTCCGTCGCAGGTGGATGGGGAGGGTGTTCCATGTCTTGGCGGCGAGGTGGGAGAAAGATCTGCCGCCGGTGGTCGTTCGGTGGATGCGTGGAATGGTGGCAAGGGCAAGGTCAGCGAAGCGAAGCTGGCTGTGTAGAAGGTGAGTCGTTTGTTGAGGTATATTGGTCCGGCGTCGTGGAGTGCTTTGTGAGCGTGGGTGAGGAGCTTGAAGGTGATCCTCTTGTTGACGGGGAGCCAGTGCAGGTCTCTCAGGTGGGCAGTGAGTTTGGCCGTGGTTCCTGCGTAGAGGGTGTTGCTGTAGTCCAGCCTGCTTGTGACGAGGGCCTGGGTGACCGTCCTTCTGGTTCCGGTGGAGATCCATCTGTGATCTTGCGAAGCATGCGGAGGGTGTTGAAGCAGGAGGAGGAGACGGCGTTGACTTGCTTGGTCATTGACGACAGTGATGAGTCCAAGATGAACCACCAGGTTGCGTGCGTGGTCGGTGGGTGTCTGCGCAGCTCCCAGCGAGGCCGGCCTCCAGGTGTCATCCCAGGCGGAGGGGGTGGAGCCGAGGAGGAGGACCTCCGTCTTGTCAGAGTTCAGTTTCAGGCGACTGTTCTTCATCCATTTAGCGACGGCCTTCATTCCTTCGTGGAAGTTGTTTTTGGCGGTGGTGGGGTCCTTGGTGAGGTAGAGGATCAGCTGGGTGTCGTCGGCGTATGAGATGATGTTGAGTTCGTGCGATTGGACGATGTTGGCGAGCGGTGTCATGTAGACGTTGAAAAGGGTCGGGCTGAGGGAAGATCCTTGTGGTACGCCATAGGTGATCTTGGTGGCTTCGGATCGGAATGGAGGGAGACGGACTCTCTGGGTTCTGTCAGTGAGGAAGGAGGTGATCCAGTCATGGGCTTTGTCGCAGATCCCTGTGTTGTGGAGGCGTGTGCGTAGGGTGTTGTGGCAGACGGTGTCGAAGGCGGCCGAGAGGTCTAGGAGGATGAGGGCCGCGGTCTCGCCGTTGTCCAGCATGGTCCTTATGTCGTCGGTGGCGGTGATGAGGGCGGTTTCGGTGCTGTGGTTGCTGCGGAATCTGGATTGGGACGAGTCCAGTGTGTTGTTCTCTTTGAGGAAGCGGGTCAGTTGTTTGTTGACGATCTTATCAATGACTTTCGCCAGGAACGGGAGCAGGGAGATGGGCCGGAAGTTCTTGAGGTCCTTTGTGTCTGCCTTGGGTTTCTTGAGCGTGTTTCCAGCTCTCTGGGAAGGTGGCGGTCTCGAAAGAGCTGTTGAAGATCTTCCGGAGTTGGGGTGCGATGATGGAGCTTGCTTTGTTGAAGATGTGGTGAGGGCAGGGGTCTGATGGTAAGCCGGAGTGGATGGTGTTCATGGTTTTGAGGGTGTCTTCGTCATTGACATGGTTCCAGGAGAGTAGGAGGCCGGTGTGGCTGGGGGGCGGTGAGTCTGAGGTGTTGGCGGCTGTCGGGGGGGGGGAGGTCTGAGTGTTGAAGCTGTCGTGGATGTCTATGATCTTGCAGTGGAGGAAGGTAGCTAGAGAGTCGCAGTGGTCTTGTGACAGCGGGATGTCATTAGAGCTGGGGTTGGCGAGTTCCTTTACGATGTTGAAGAGCGCTTTGCTGTTGTGTGTGTTGTTTTCGATGCGTTCCTTGAAGGAGGTCCTTTTGGCGATGCAAATGAGTTGGTGGTGCCTGCGGCTGGCATTCATAAGTGCTGCGTGGTTGTCCGGTGTCTGTTCGTGGTGCCACTTCTTCTCGAGTCTTCGGCAGGTCTTCTTGCATGCCTGGAGGTCGGGGTGAACCAGATGGCCCTTCTGTCGGTGCGTCTGTTTGAGGGTTTCTTGATCGGGCGAGAGTGTTTGCGCAGTCGTCGATCCATTGCCTGAGGATACGGGCGGCTGTGTCAGTGTGGTCGGTTGGTGGGTCTCGGGCGAGGGCAGTGATTAGCTGGTCTTCAGTGACCTTGTTCCAGCTGCAGTGGATGACTCCTTGCGGGTGGTTGTGAGTGGTGTTTTTCTCGATGGAGAAGTGGATGCAACAGTGGTTGGTCCAGTGGAGTTCGGTGGTGTGGTTGAAGGTGACGTGGTTGCTGGAGGAAAAGATGGGGTAGAGCGTGTGTCCGGTGGAGTGGGTGGGTGTCGTGACGAGCTGTTTGAGTCAGAGGTTGGTGAGGTTGTTGAGCAGGGTGGTGGAGTTGCTGTCGTTGGCATTCTCGAGGTGGAAGTTCAGGTCTCGGAGGATGTAGTCTGTGGAGGCCAAGGCGTGCAAGTTCACGACGTCGGTGATGGAGTCGCTGTACTGTGGCTGGGGTCCAGGGGGTATGTAGATGAGGGTTCCTCTGAGGGTGGTGTTGGGATCGATGCTGAGGGTGTCTTTGTTGCTGGTCGAGATTCTGAGGTTATTCTTGTGAACGATGGCGATTCCTCCTCCCGGTCTGTTGGTGTGGTCCCTGCGGGTGATCTTGTAGCCATCCGGGATGGCTATGGCAACGTCGGGTGCCGATGAGGGGTTCAACCAGGTCTCCGTCAGGAAGGCGACGTCCGGGGAGGATGAGTCGAGCAGGTCCCAGAGTTTGACGGCGTGCGTGTGAACCGAGCGGGTGTTGAGCAGTATGCATCTGAGATGGTTGTGGCCTTCCCTGGTGGAAGGGGCAGGTCGTGCTGGTGTATGCTGGCTGGTGAAGCTGCAGTTTCGGCAGGTGAAGGGTCTGTGGGTGCGCTTCGGGGTGGCCTGGAAGCAGGTAGATGAACGGCCGGCGTTGAGTGCGTGGAGGAGGTTGGCATCGTAGCGGCGTCGGGTGTTGTGGCGCTCGCGGGGGTCAGGGGGTCTGGGCTGGGCATGGTCCAGGCACGGACGGGCGCAGACAGGCTTGCCTTAGGCGTGCCTTCAACGTGCCCGCTGCGCGCAGCCGCCATTAAGAAGGGGAGGTGGGAGGGAGGATCAGCTGCAAGGCGGGAGCGGGGAGCAAATGGGCGAATGAGGGGGGTGGGGCCGCAGCGGCGGGAAGGGTAGGATGCAGAGAAGGGGAGAAATGAGCAAAAGAAGCAGAAAAAGGAGAATAGAGCAATAGGGGTGCAGAATGAAAAAAAAAATGAAAAAGTAGAGAAAAGTGGAGAAAAAGCAGCAGACAGGCAGAAGGGAGAAAAAACAGGGCAGAGGGCTGGCACGAACTCGCGGCAGCAATGAGGAGGAACACAGGCACAATCTGGTGGGGCTGTGGGGCGTGGGGAGCGACCTGCCTGTAAACAGGCTTTCTCAGCTAAAGCACCTTTCCTTAGGTTTTCCAAGGACAGTCTCTTTAGCCTGAAATCCACGCTTCATTTCAAAAGGGTCTTCTTCATTCCATTTACATGAAAAAGTCTATCAGCTGATATTCTTTATGACACCAGTAACCCTGGAATAAAGAATATTGCACACTTGATTTCACGCGATGCTTAAAATTCTATATGGGCAGAACAAGTACTATATGGAAGACTGGCTATTTGTGGCAATCAATACTAAATCTAAGAGTGATAGTTTCAAAACAGAGTATTCCTAGATGGATTTCTTCATAGATTACTTTTTGTCAGTCCAAATCTGGTAAACCACAGTGCAGAGTGAAAGATCATTCGACAAGAGGCAGCTACATCTGTGCTGTTTTCAGGCTTTTTGGACTCAATGGTGGTGACAGCTTAACTCTTAGTGAATGGAGTTGTGTTTACTAGTCTTCAGGAGAGATAAATCCTGGCCTCCGCTCGTTAAAAGGTTCCGCCAGTTTCCCTTATCTGGGATCCTTCACTTCCACATTTGGGAGTTAGGAGTAAAAGATGGATGTGGACTGTTTAAGGCACAGGATGAGTGTGGAGCTTCTGCGCATGTTTGACAGAGTGCAGTGTTTTGCCTTACTCCTTTGAGGCCCCATAATACATCTTTCCTTGTGATGGTCCTCATTTTGTAAGTCTTCACATATGTTGTATGATGTTTAAATACGGTTGGCAATTTCATTTACATGCATTTCCAGTATAAAATGTTTTATTATATTTTGGTATGTTATTATTTCATACCAGTATGACATTTGAACAAAAGCATAGTGGCTTTGAATGATTGTGCAGGGGAATTCACATGCTTCTTTTCTCACCTTACAACAGAGATCAGAGGGTTAATTTTCCCCAAATAAGGTTTAAAAATATTACCTAAATCATGTTCATGAGCTTCTGGAGGTGAGAGAAGCTTCAGACGTTCCAGAAGGGACATCTATAACAAAAAGTCTGCATCAAGGTTGCATTTTTCCCACTATTTTGTTCTCTTGGGACCAGTGACAAAAGAGAGACAAAGAATGCCATGCCTACGAGCAGACAGCAGAGTTGAGAAATACAAGCAATAAGAAGGTATGCATGTGTGCCATCTAGGGAGCTCTCATTTTTATCAATCCTTTGGTGCTTATGAAGACATTATCTAGGTTTATGACGAAGGAATTCCATCAAAGATTGCCACCTATTATACTGCCAATATTTATATTGTTTACATGTTGTGCCTTTATTTTACTCGCCATAATGCTTATATCGGCAGTCAAGCTTTTATATATAGATTCTTCTCTCAAACTGGGCTTTAATATTTTAATAACACTGAAATAGTGAGTGTGCATCTTTTGGATGAAAGTATTCGAGTGACCCACTATAAATAAAATGTGATCCTGACAGTCTGGCAGGATTGGATAGTTGCTCAACATGCATTATCTTCAGGTAAGCTGTGGGGGATGTGTGGGTCACAGCCTATCCATTTTGTCTGCTCATGCTGGTAAGTTGGTTAAAACCTGCACTTGGCTAAGGGCAAGAAGAAACTAATGGGTCGCGGTTACAAGAAATGGGCTTGCTATAGAATTTTTTTTTGCCCTAACAATAGTAGTGTCAGATTCCTCTCAGTGTAGATGCTTTACAGGGTCCTCTCATAGATGTGCCCTCTCTTCCTTCCTGATCTGCTTTAAAATGGTTAGACCCAGCTCAGGAAGGGCTTCTCTTGCCTACGGTGCGGACATGAGTTTATCATGGAGCGATCATATAGTATTTCTTTGGAGGAGCCTCTAAATAATTTAAGTGCAGGAGAGGTGATCTGTCAGCTAATGGCCAGCTTGACCTGTGCTTTGTTCTAAGATCCCATACTGACCAAAGAAGGAGCTGTAGGCCAGACCAGTTCAGTATCTGCTGAGCTCAATAATCAGACTACTGTTGTCCTACCAGACCACGAAGCGTTTCTGAACTGTCTGTAGTTGAGAAGCATCCTGTCTGTTGGGAATGAGGTTGCTGGATTGAATCCAACTGGAGCGCCTGCCTGTGAGGCGTTCATCAGCCTAGATGTCTGAGGACCTTTGGGGGCTGTACTAAGGTCTGTGTCACCCAAAGACCCACTATCTGCTGTTGGCGCTGCCTGAGGCATGGAGGATGGACTGTTGCCTGCAGTGTTGTGAGTCAGTTTCTTTCTATGTGTATATCCTCAAGGCAAGACTTTTGGGGGAAAATTCACATCATAATGATAATTTGTCAGGTCAGTGCCAATAATTTAGACATAGCCATCCATGCTAAATTGTACAAAAGTATAAACTTAAATGTTCAGGTTGTAATTGTGAGGCACAAAAGCACCAATTAAAGTCTTACTGGTTGTATCATAGCATTAGAGGTTAATGCCAAGGCAAGTTTTTATTATTATTACTTTGCTTCTGTTATCTAAAATTATACATTAGCAACCATATAAGACGATGGGGATTTGACCTGCTATGGCCCCAATTATTATTATTCCTATATTGAGAAAGGACTACATGTTTCAGCTGTCACAAATGCCAATTTAGGCTAATTACTTTCTTCAGGACTGGGATACAGACTACAACGTTTACCCTGGTCAGAACCCCTTTCAGAGGGCTACGGGGAAAGCAGGGGTTACTGTGCCCAATCGTGGGGGGTTGTGGCCTTGTACTCCTGCTGTACTGTGGCCTGACTTACTATGGGCTCACAGTAACTGAGTCAAGTGATCAACGGGTAGTACTTGGCCCAGTGGTAGCGCGGGTTGAGCTCTTCAGGGGGAGGTAGGTATAAAGTATGCATGGGCTCATTTCTCTAAAATCCCCCAGTGACATCCGTAATATAATTTTGCAGTCTAATACTTTCTTTTGGTAAGAAAAGCAGTATTTATTCTGCATGCAAACAGCACACTAAATAAGTGACAGAGAATGGCTGATGTGGAATCAAACATCTGTGATGTGCAGAGGATACTCTGCTCCTCTTCCATCCCAGCCCTCAGGAATGTCATCACTCTACATGTCCTGCCTGGTGGTTGCAGTCCTCACCTCCACTAGCCTTTCCAGGCCAGGGGCTTGGAAAATGGAACCTATAAGCCTCCATGTTATGTACCAGGCACATGTACACATACATCCCAGGACCCATCCCGGTCTAACAAGACCACATCCCCATGCGACAGGCATGGGTTATGGCGCACATGCATGATCCGTGTTTGCCCGTGACCAAAAATCAGTGCCAGGGTTCCAGATTTTCATGCAGCTGGGGCACTCAGGGCAGTCGTCCATGCCCATCACCATGTAGAGGACTTTTCCATCCCAACACCCTGTCTCAAAAAAGTAACCATTCATTCAAAGACAATCAGCCTGCTACTTTTGCAGTTGTCATACTTAACATGGTTGGTTCTCCTTTATAGCAACCTATTGCAGAAGAGGTAGTACAAACATGATTATTAATAGACCTGTCTTCTTACCTCCAGCCCCCATAGAGTTATGTTATTTAATTTGTAAAGCGCACGAATACCCGAGGGTGTCTTGGCGCTAATTGGATATGGCAGTATTGGCAAGACCAGGAGAGTACTAGGCATTGAAAAGTGAAGTTTTTAGCAGTTTCCCAAAACTCAGTAAGGTGGGAGCTGCTTTGATATTTATAGGCAGACTATTCCAGAGTGCCGGGGCTTTGGAGGAGAAGCAACTGAACCCCTATTTAAGTCTCTGGAAACTGGGGTGGGAGTCCATCAAAGAATCTTTAGATCGTAGGTCTCTGCTGGGTATGTACCAAGAAAGCGATTGTTTAAGGTAACAAGGACCTGAATTATTCAAGGCCTTATAGGCAAGGCATAGCACCTTGAATTTGATTCGGTTGTTCATTGAAAGCCAGTGAAGTCTCTTAATGGAAGCCGAGACAGGATGGAACTTGGGCAGATCAAGAATAAGTCTTGCTGCTGCATTTTGAACGGTCTAATTTCTTCACGTACTGTTTCCGGAGCTTAACATACAGCCCGTTACAATAGTCCAATTTTGTGAGAATAAGTTAGGATATGACTGTTTTTCTAGAGGTAAGAGGGAAGAATCTTCTTAATTATTCTCAAAGTATTGAAACTGGAGGGGACAACTGAACTGATATGCATATTGAAATTCAGCTTGTCATCAATAATTATGCCTAGTTTTCATGCTTTTTGGACTGGGATGGGGAGAGTTCCTAACTCTGTTGGACAGCATGCTGGACTCCAAAAATGTGATTTGTTACCGACAAGAATAATTGGGGTAACAGGGGCGCACCCTCAGCTAAATACAGAACCCACTTGTTTTGGAAGCATGCCAAACGCTGTACCATCAGAGTCTGTTTCACAAATATGACGTCATCGCACAACTTCACTTTAGTTGCAAGACTAGAACGTACATGGTATACCATCATTAACTAGCTGTAGACGATATCTCAAATATAGTTGCAATGGATGTGAAAGTACATAATCCTAGTGGTTAACAAAAAATAAATGGCTCTAAAGTTGTAGTAGATGAGCAAGCTACTGTAAGTCAGACAAAACAATCCAATATATTGCCTTCTCATAAACAGGCCTAATAATGTTGCAGGGGACTGTGGAATGTAGACTAAGCACTGATGTGAATGAGATTGGAATTTTGTACTGGAAAGGGTAAAATAAAATTGTATGTTAAACTCTATGAAGTAACTCATCTTAAACACGGTGGGTGCTTCAAGGGGATACCATTTTCAGGTTGAGCCTAGAGTCAGTGCGCAAGCACTGCTCTGGTGAAGATCTGCTGTAGTTCAGTACGTGTGAGAAGCCCCGCCCATATTTTGTATTGGCTTGTGTCTTTGTCCTTCGTAAATCCTGGCTGCTGATTCCTTAATAGGCTTGTTAGTCCCTCCTTATTACGGCCATGTCATAATTTGTATCCTCCCATGGCTACTGGCCCCTTTACTTGCTAGATACCCAGTAGGTGAACTTTTTCTTTATTGAGCCTGGACAATGGCAACCACATGTTTTTTAAACACACGCAAGGGTTTGGCAAGGTGTGTTGCAGGACACCCTTGGCGATGCACCCCGGGACAGCGGAGGGACACTGGCTCCTGTTCCTGCATTAGACGGTCTCCGAGCATGGAGGAGGCGGGCAACAGGCAGCAGCAGCGCTTCTCTGCTGCCCGCAGCGGCATGGAGGAGTGGGCGGGCAGGTCACTCTGCAGTAGCAGCATCCCCAACTATGTAGCGGAAGGGCAGGGCTCGAAGGAACACACAGCCGCCGCCCCGGCAACGCTCTGCCCGCTGCAGGAAACGAGAGGCCGGCTCTGCCATGCAGCCGGCACTCTCCTCCGAAGCCTAGGCAGAGCAGCGCTGGGACCTCTGCTCCACAGGGATCGATGTGTCCGAGGTGCCAGCAGAGCCCCTAGGAGGCATGAGAGTGGTTCTTCCTGCCGTGCGCCCCTGGGAGAGGGAGGGCGCCGCAGCCGCCAGGCCTGGGCAGGAAGGGCCTGCCGCCCCCGGGAGTGCCTGTCCGCCTCCACCGATGTGTGTATGGTGAACCGGCAGAGAAGCTGGAGGCCAACATCAGGGACCCTAAGTCCCCTATCAATGTGGAGAGCCTGCTGGTGAGTGCTGCACCCCGGTACAAATATTTTTTCTTTGTAGGAGCGTGAACCGTAGGGAGTGCGTATGTCAGATTTTAGAAGGTGCTCTTTCGTGTAACTCTGCTCCTAGGCTATTGGTGAGAGATGTCATATGCCTCCTTCACAGTCATTACATCTGTCATTGTAAGGCACTTGATCACTCCTAAAAAGGGGTTGTGTGTATGTTAATGAAAAGGCAGTAAATATCTCCTGAAATTATCCTGTGTAGGGCAAGTATAGCCAGTTTAAGCATAACAAAAGCATATGAGCGTACTGCTTCTGCAGCCCTATTCTTTGTAACATTTTCAAATGCTCACCTATTGGCTTTTTAGTCTTCATTGAATTACTTTTATTTCAGTATTTGTCAGTACTTCCGGTCTATTCGCCTATTCTTTAATTATGTTCATAACTTTTTTTGACGTAAGAGATCAGCTCTCAATGCGGTACATATTGCATGTCTGGAGCTACTCCAGGCAAGAGTTCAGGCCTTATTCATCCTTTGAATCAAAACATATATGTGTGGACTATTCAACGAGGCCTTTTTATGCTTCATTTTTCTTTTAATAAATGAGTGAACTGTTCCATCCCTTTAGCTCGTGCGGTACGTGAGTCTCGGTGCTGCAACGTGTTTTTCCATTATTAGGTCTCGGCCTGACGTAAGCAGCGCATGCGCTGCTCTCGTCTTACGAGACATTTTGGAATCTATACGATTCCAAAAGCCTCGTCCCAGCTCCGCCTTCAGTTGTGATTCGTGAGTGTCGTTTGGCGTCACTTTTTATGCCAAAGACAGTGCAATGATTGCACTGAAGGCATGTCACTCACTGTTTGTTGCCACCCTATCTCCTTTGATCCCCGCTCACTGGGATTGGATCGTTTACGGGCGGATTTACACTATTTCCTTTAAAGGACTCAAAGCACTTTTTTTCTCATTAGCAGCGCCGACCACACGCTTGTAATGACCCCTCGGAGAGCCTCTCCTGCTTCAGCCCCCCACCCTCGCAAAATGTGGAATTCCTGCTGCTTACTTTAAACTATTCAGTGTGGCGCCCATTTCATGAGCGCCGTGCTGTTTCTATGTTTTTTGTGTGACTGCTCCTCACGTAATGGCAGAGCCGAGTAACGAGCTCTTCACAGCACAGATGGACTGCCTTTCAGTGCTCTGCTCGGAACTCAGCTGTGCCATTATTTTAATATCCACTTTGAGCAGCGTCTGTTTACGTCTCCCTCCCCTTATCTGTGTGGACTGCGTCCCCGCATTAAAAGCACCCCCCCCCATGCCTACGGATGCCTCCTTGGTATTAGTATGGCTTGTCAGGAAATGTAGTGGAGTGGGGCGCTATGGCGCCCTGGGTTTCACCACACATGAACAAGAGCTGTATTTCTGATTTCTAGGGCCACACTGTACCTCCTTGCCGGTGGCCCTCTGTGGTGCAGGCTCTTCTAGTAGAGCAAGGGGACTTCTACAGCACAGTGCCATACCAAACTTAATCTATGGGCTCCGAAAGTGTTCTGCCTCCTCCATGTTGCAGATGTCAGCAGGGTCTTCTAGACGTCAGCAACATTGAGGAGGCACAACACTTTCGGAGCCCAGAGATTAACTTTGCTACCAAGGAGGCATCCGGAGCTCAAAGTGGATACATTGAAATAATGGCACAGCTGAAGTCAAGGTGGCTAATAATGCCCCCCAACTCAATGGGGCTTGTATGATTAGCTTTAGAAGGATGAATAGCTGTGTTGGCCCTAGTGTGAATTGAATGTGTGATCCGCAGAGGGTGAAAAGCCCACAGAGCTACCTCCGTGTTTGATTGGAGCAGAATGAGACAGACTGCAGGGATGAAGCACGACCAGCTCGCAGGATGCAGAGTTCGAGAGGGACGGCTCCGAGGTGACAGGAGAGAGATTAACAGAGTTAAATATATATGTAGAACGGTCGACAGAGCTCGAGACAAGAGCAGCCGGGAGGAATCCGAGCCGGGAGCTGGGGCTGTGCATGCAGCTTAGTGCCTGCATAAGCTGAAACCAGCTGGTGATAAATCTAATAAAGATCACATTAAACTGTAAATAAGAACGCTAATTCGATCCACATAAGCGCCGTTAATGAAGGGGAATGGTGTAAAGTGCTGTCAGGACAGATGTGCAGCTCGGATTCGCCCTGCCAGTATACTGTCCGCCCCCGCCACAGCTGCAGAAGGTTCATGGCAGGATTAATGGAACTACAGATGTGGCAGGAGACATGCGTGACTACGTGTCCCCCGTGTTTGTAGGGCTTGATGCATATGTACTGTGTGAGTGTGTGGAGAAGGTGTGTGTGGTTTGCGTGAGGATGTGCACATCTGCCATCATTGCTCGTCTGTGTGGTGTGTCGGTGTTTCTGTGTTGATATTTCATGTCTGTTGTGTTTATGTATGGTAGTATCCGTGCATGAACTGTGTGTGTTTGTTGGGTGTGTGTGGTTTTGATCTTTATCGGTGGTTTATGTACCTGTGTGGTGTTTATGTTTGGTGTGTAATGTAAGTGGTGTGGCATGGCATGTCTTTTGTATATGTGTACTCTCTACTACTCTCTACTACTCACTCTCTACTACTCACTCTCTAATACTCACTCCCTACTACTCACTCCCCTATCTACTACTCACTCTACTACTCACTCTCCTACTACTACTCACTCTACTCTTCTACCTACCTCTCTCTACGCACACATATAAATATACGCATATGCATTTATATATATATATATGTGTGTATATATACATAAACATATATATACACATCTGCATATCTATATAAATATAAATGCATACATATGCATGTTATGTACATGAAAGTTTGAAAACACTAATAAAAGCAAAGCTAAAAAGCCACCTAATTACAAACAGAATTGCTTTAACTTAAATGAGGGCGAGACCTATTGCATTTTCAATGCTTGTTTGATATGTGGTTCTTCCGGTTTCTTATCCCCTTAGGCTACAGTTTGAGCCTTCCGTACTCGAGCAGATAATTCAGATCTGCTCACCAAAGAGCATGCCCTGGAGAGGTGTTAATCCCTGTGCTGGGCAGCTGGTGAGGGTCCGGCTGCTTTGGGGCTCCCACACTGCACTCTTCTCTCCGCCTTCCTAAGCTGGGGAAGCAAGTCTCCTCTGCGGCCCCCCCATGCTGATGTCAGCAGAGCCAGTGGCAGGTAAAACATCACTGTGCTGGATTCTCTGCTGTGATGGGTTCCCTTTTAATATCAGTCCAAAGACATGTGGTGCAAGGCACCATCTCTCTTCTAGTCCAAGCACTGACAGGGTACCTACTGTGTCTGTGTCCCTAGAGAGATCATCAGGGCAGGACTGGGAACTGAATGCAGCCCTGGCAAATTTAGCCCGACCAGCCCCCATCTGGTGTGCAGTGAGCGAGCTCGACTAGTACTATGGGAGTCAAGAAAATTTTGGAAAAGGAAAGACCAAATCAGTGCATTTTACAACACATTTTTCATTGCATATTTAATTGTATTTACTTTAAAAGAACAGTAAATAGTAGATGATTGACCATAAAGAGCACCAGGTTACCCAGTCATAGGTACCCATAGACATTCTTACAGAGAGCACCAAAAACAGACACAAGAGTAGTGAATCAGAGAGTGAACCTGACCACTACAAGGGGGGGTTCTCTCCCAAGAAACTTTTGGAGTCAGAAAGGCCAAACCAAGGCATTTTTCAACACATTTTTCATTACATATTTAATTGTATTCACTTTTAAAGCATAGTAAATGATGACCTTATGGTATACCAGGATGCCCAGTCATAAACCACAGACATTCCTACAAAAAACAAGAAAAAAATGAAATGTCGAGCTCGAAACATGAATTAAAATATAACAGATTTATTCTTAATGTTAACGCACTTAACCTCAAACAATTGTGCAACGGTTTAGAGGACAATATATACAAGACAAACAACACGCTTCAGGCACTCTTGTCTTTTCAGCCAAAAGTGCTATTCGTTTTAGGCTTTTTTTTTTAAGACTGTCTCAATGCCATAACTTTACAGCATAAGAACTACACTCTGATATTCTTTTTTGTATTTTCGATTGTCACTCACATTGTCAAACATTAAGCACTGAAATGTCACACATGAGCACCCAGGCCAGTAAGCATGAAAATGTCACACATAAGCACCCTGGTCACAGAGGCCAGAAACTGTGGAAATATCACACGTAAGCACCCAGGCCACTGAGGCCAGAAACTGTGGAAATGTCACACATAAGCACCTGATAAGCACCCAGGCCACTGAAGCCGGAAACTATGGAAATGTCACACCAGGCCAGAATCCATGGAAACATCACACATAAGCACCCAGGCCATAAATTGTGGAAATGTCAAACAAGCACCCAGGCCACTGAGGCCATAAACTATGGCAATTTTATCACACATAAGCACCCAGGCCAGAAAGCATGGAAATGTCATACATAAGCACCCAAGCCAGATAGCATGGAAATGTCATACATAAGCACCCAGGCCAGATAGCATGGAAATGTCATACATAAGCACCCAGGCCAGAAAGCATGGAAACGTCACACATGGCTAGAAAGCATGAAAAGTTCACAAAAGGCACCCAGGCCAGTGGCGCTGGAACACTTTTCAGAGTGTGGTTGCTGCATCGATGTTGCATCACTGAAGTCATAAGATTGTGAAAAATTCAAAAATCACACAAAGAACAAGGGTAGCAAATGAGCCTCACCTATTCAGCGGAGGTGGTGAGGGTGGGGTTCAGAGTGGAAAGGGTTGAAATTTCATCTCAGCACATAACACACCCCTTCAGCCCATTGCAGAAAACGACATAAAATGCTGTGCTTCTGTTTACAGACAGTCATCCGTCCTACCCCATGGTCCACACAAAGTATTATACAGTGTTTGCCCTACTCTGTCCCACGGCAGGTACCATGCAGCTTCCCATGTCCTCCGTTTCATGGACAGGAATCGCAGAACCCGGATGTGCTTCGGTCCATGGGCTGTTAATAAAGGGTCTAGTCCCACGATCCACATACATATCTCTTACTGTGTCCTAATCCAGGGGCGGAGTTACAGGCCCTTGGTGCTGTCACCTGTTGAAGGCATTAGAACCGCCACCTGCACATAGGTGGGTGTTAATGAGCCATGCTGTGCTTCAATCCATAAGGAAAATCACTGGTGAGGCCCATATTGGCTGCAGCTGACCTGTGGTTGCTTGTGTTCCCATTCAGAGGGGCTGTGGTCGGACAGTAATTGCTAGACAGTTCAGCTTGGAGCAGAACGAAGGCTGGTTTGCTTAGACCTAAGCCCTATCAGCTGTGGCACAATAAGTCAAGCCAGTGGTCTGGAACGCGTTAGATCGTAAGGTATAGCGACTACCATTAAATTGAGCATTCCAGCTATCATGTTTCACCTTATGCAGCTTGCCAGACCGTGACATACAAGCCTGCGAGTGTGTTCCAACTCCAGACTGCCTTCTTGCTGTATTTCTTTGACCTATTGGTATTGTAATGACAATGCCTTTTATTATTGCAGGTGTTTTTGTTTTTTTAACACATAAACAAATGGCATTTACAATGCCGATAGGTCAAAATCTAACAACAGCGAGACCTTTTGCATTGTAAATGCTTGTTTTACCTATAGGAGTCTATCGGATTTCATCCCTCATCCCAGTTAGGAGTGCTAAGTCTGTATATCTGTGGTTGTTCTCTTTCTAATAGGAGTCGTGAGTAGTGAATGGAGTTTCCAGGTCAATGACAACCCACTGAATGCAATGCTCAGTATGCTCGGATTCCAAAAAATGGTTTGATATTTTTACTGGACACTTGCTGGAGGCAATAAGGCACAAACACTGACTGCGGATCCTTGATGAATTGAGAAATGCTGACTGAGAAAAGCAAAGGATATTTCATTAAACTGGTTGGGCGTACTTTGAGAATCAGTGACCTTCCTAACTCTCAGTTTAATCCCTGTGCCTTCAGTGTTTGTCTACAGAAGGTGGTCTCCTCTGTGCTCCCATGGACCGAGCTAACAGTGCTATTAGGGTAAGCCCTTACATCATAATATGGAACGATTCTGAATATAGAAGTGAATGTGTATGTACGTGTGCTTCACACGAAGGTTGACAAGAACCCATGTGCATGCCCATTAATAATAAGTTTTGTACTTATCTCTTCTCCCAATACGTAGCTACAAAAGAGAAACAACCATGTTAGTATATAACCAGCAGGATTAGAATGCCGTTCAATGATTATCTGCGAATGAATGATTAATTTAGAGACAGAGTAAACTTTATAATCTGGATCCTGCTTCTGAAGAAAGCCATTGACCTATAGCGCCATTGTGATGGCTATAACATGTAGACATTACTTGGTGTAGAAATAATAATTCTTATACATTACACATTTTTAACCTTATCCGTGGGACCAACAATCCACAATAAAAATAAATAATCTTAGAATTCCAAAGAGATAATTTTATTTTTTTCCTGTCTATTTTTCCATGTCTAGAGCTCCCACATCAGGTTGAGCCTACCCGGACAATCTATTTCAGGATGAAGACGGGACACAGGTGATGAAACATGCCACAAAATGTGGGTGAGGTTTCCAGTGCATAATAAATACATCATCATGTAGGAACAAGAACCCAGTACAACTCTTTATTTCCATCTGCTATACCTAATAGATGGACCACCAAAACAACTGTTACATTTTTGCACATCGGTCATCACATCAAGGGCCTTCCTTTCCATTCAGTCAAAATGTCGATGATATGGGACATAATGATCTCCCATAGAACAAAATACTGATCCACAGTAGAATTTTTAGTTTGTGATCAGCTTCTCATCCTTAACATTACAAAACATTTTGCATAAAGTGGGGCTCTTTATTGTTCTATTAAGGGAAGGCCTAAGAGTACAACAACTTATTTCTAACAATAGATGCCACTGTAGAACAAGTTACTTACCTTCGGTAACACTCTTTCTGGTAGAGACTATCTGGCTGCAGATTGCTCACCTTTTGAATATTGCCCAGGTACAAGACTGGAGGATCTGGAAACTTTTCAGCAGTGCGTGCCGGAAGGTGGCTCTGCACGGACGTTGTTGTGCTCCAGAAATGACGTGTGGGGGCTATTTAGACACCACTCCGGTGCCCTGTCAGTTGCTTTCAAGATGGTACGCGCCCCCAGAGGCAGCACCCCAAAAGCAAACTGATCAACAGTTTGCAGATTCCTAGACTTTGGATAGATGGAGTCCAATGACAGAACGGGGAGGGTTGGTGAGGAATTATCAGCTAGAGTTTCTACCAGAAGGAGCGGTTCTGAAGGAAGTAACTTCTGATGGAGACTTCTAGCAGCAAATTCCTCACCTTTTGAACAGATACCAAAGCAATACCTATTCGTAGATCAGCCTGTAAATGGAATCAAACCAAAAAGTCCTGAAGGACCAAGTGAGCAAAATGCCCATACTGGCAACCTTGACTGTCCAGGCGAAAATGCTTTGTGAACGTATGGAGGGATGCCCACATAGCTGCCTGGGAAATGTCTAGGACAGTAACTCCACCTGCCAACACAGTAGTAGCAGCTTTGGTCATGGTAAAATGAGCATGCAGTCCTTCCAGAGGCTGCTTTTTGTCAAATGAATAGCAGATCTTTTTTTTTTTTTTTTTTTTTTTTGAAAAACCTTTATTGACATTTCAACCAATAACAAGTATGGGCCTACAACCCCCGGGGCCAGCCGCTAAGCAGTCAGAGTAACAAAAATCAATATTTATCACAGGCGGCACCTCGGGGAGCAGAATCTCCATGCTGGTATACTCTCGGCCATTACACAGCCCAAGTAGGAGACCATGATACAAAAGGTTTTCATTTTATAATAAGGGAGAATAGAAGGATCAGGTGCCAAACAGTTTCCCAGCAGCAAGAAATGGCAGGCAGAATAATAAACGTCCACAATAAACAGCAATTTATCTAGTCAATGGCGCTGAAACAAGAAGTTCAGGATGTGGAGAAATATCACGGCCATTTGCACCTGCAGTCCCCTGCCCTAAAACCCAGAAAACACCACGGAAATTGTGGCACACATGAAAACGCAGCGATTAACGACGAAGGAGTTCTACCATGCTGATCCCAGAAAAGAAAGACAAAGAAGAATAAGAGAAGAAAAAAGAGGCCATGGAAAAAAGGAGGTTAAAGACTAAAGGATCCCCTCCCCCAACCCCCCACCCTGCACCTCTGCAGATGAGTACGGCCCCCCCCCCCCCCAGCAGCGTGCCTGTCGCCCCGGAACCAGACCCGAAATATAGAAGAAACAGAGAAAGAGGAGTAGGAAAAGAAACCCCACCAGACGGGGGGGGTAGAGAGAATATTAATAAACTGGAGGAGGGCCTTCAAAAACATGCCCCCGGCTTCTCCCTCCCGCACAATTTGTTCTCCCCTAAAGCAAACATTAAGCAACACAGAATCGACCAAGTCAAATAAGAATGGGGAGCATTATGCGCCTAATACACTGACAGTTATGCCGTGAGAGCACGCAACCCCTGAGCCCGCCCGCCCACCTATTAGATGACTACCTCTGAAGGATCAGCCTTATCCTTGGCCACTCTTTGCGAATCTACCCATGCATACCCATCGACCCAGTGCCATGTCCCATGCTACAAAGAAGAGGAGCGTCCAAAAGAGAACAGGAAGCGACACACACAGGTAGGGTGGAAGTCTCTGATCACCGACACAGTCAGCAGTATGGAGAGTCATCTTTCCCAGTGCTGCCCCAGGATCTGCACCGCACACAAGGTCCAAGAAAGCGAAATCAGCCAGAGCAGGCGACCGTTGCTTGAATGTTGCCTGGGTTGCCGGAGGCCGCGCACGGGACAAGGCCACCACCCCCCTCTCAGGTCCAATACCTCCGGAACAGACCAGACCCACAGCCAGCCAATCACACGTTAAGATACTGTCCGGAGTTTCCAGCTGGTCACTATCCACAGGGGCGGCCACGACACTGTCCTCCTGTGTGCGGTGTAGGAAGTCCCCGTGTACCTGGGGACAGGCAGGGAGCAACTGTTCCAACGCTGATGTCACCCCATCAAGCTTACTCCCCAATACCCAGGCGCCGTGAACCAAGGTGGAATGGAGGGCACCGAGAGCCTCGAGAAGATCACCATACCCCAGCACAGCTCTCGGCGCTCGCACCTCGATGCTCCTCATAGGCGCACACTTCCAATCGTGCTGCGACCCAGTGTACAGGATAGTAGACTTCGTCCAGTCAAGATGGCCGCCGGGTAGGTCCAACCCAGGTTGGGACCAGGACTCAGGGACAAGCGCCTCAGGTTCCATGTCACTGGAATCAGGGTTTCGGGGGCGGGCAAAAAATATATCCGGCGTGTGGTCACGGGCAACAGTCACCCCCTCCACGGACCTGCGCCCGCGAAAATCCGAGAGCAGTCCGCTAAAATCCGGGCGAGTTACGGGCGACGGCCGGGCGGCTCACCGGCGAAGGCAGAGACAATCACCGGGGAATCTTGGATTAGTCACCTCGGGCATGCACTCGTTCCGCTACGCTTAGTGGTAGGAACGACCTCGGCGAAATGTAGGCCGATATTCACACCGCTCCGGCTAGGCCGATTCCACCCAGTCATCAAAGGCCGCTGTTGTTGAACTGCCGCCCGGCCATGTTGTCCACTCGAGTTCCCGGTTCCAGGGTTGCACAGGCCGCAAACTTCAACTGGACATTTCTCCGGCGATACCGCCGCCAGAAACTTCGGAGTCACACGATCGGTTGCCGCTATCATTCACCAACACGGGCATATAGCGCAGTCTAAGGATCTCATGCAGGATATCTGTGCTGGATGCGGAGGTTCACAGAGCCGGGAGCCTACGCTGCCGTCCCGGTCGCCATCTTGGCTCCTCCCCCTGAATAGCAGATCTTAATGCAGAGCACGATCCAGCAGGAGATTGTTCTCTTCTGCACTACCTTCCCTTTTTTCACTTCAGAGAAACCGCACAAAGAGCTGATTGTCCACCTGGTGGTCTTTGGCATGATCTACATAGAAACGCAGTGCCCTCTTGGGGTCCAAGTGGTGAAGTCTTTCCTCCTCCTTAGAAAGGTGGGGCAGAGCACAGAATGCCAGCAGGGTGTTGTTTTGAACGACGTGCAACTGTGTCACAACTTTCAGAAGGAAGGATGCCAGTGTCTGCAAGAACCAGTTTGTTTGGGACGAAGTGAGTGAGCTTCAGGCTCTGTGTGTTAATCCACCATGTAAGGTGGATTAACACAAGGAGCCTGAAGCAAACTCACAAGCTGTGCAAAGGTGATGGCAATGAGGAGCACAGTCTTTACAGTAAGGAGCTGTAGAGTAACGTCCTGAAGCACCTCAAATGGTGTGCATATCAGATAAGTAAGATCTGGATTAAGGTCCCATTGCGGCATAACAAAAGGAGAAGGAAATGTGTTACAGCCCTTTAAAAAAATTGTATCACAACCGGTGACTTAAACAACGATGTCATATCTGGCAATTGTAAGAGGGCTGAAAGATAACCCTTAACTGTGCCCAAAGCAAAGTCTTGCTGAGCAAGAGAAAAAACAAACAACAGAAGGTCAGATAACTTGGCTTTGAGGGGGTCAATCTGGGGAGTACCACACCAAGCAATAAATATGTCCCAACGACAGGCGTATAAAATCTTTGTTGAGGGGACACCTGGCTGCCTAAATGATATCAACCACCTCCGGAGGAGGAAGGTGTTCAGCTGTCACCGCTAAATCTCCAAGCATGAAGGTAGAGATTTCGAAAGCCAGGTAGTAGAAGCGTGTCATACTGCCACTACAGCAGGTCCTCCTGAATGGGCAGCCTGATCGGAGGATACATACTTTCCGTACCCAATCTGGAGCCACTACGATGACTTGGGCCCAGTATGTCCTGATCTTCTTGATAACTTTGGGCAGGAGTGGTATTGGCAGAGATGCACACAGGAGTTCCACTCAGGACAGAACGCGTCTCCCAGCAAGAGAAGCCTATAAAATGCCAACGTGCAGATGTGAGGAAACTGCGCGTTCTCGGTGGTGGCGAAAAGATCGAGCCATGTTTCTCCCCATTCACGGAAGGGACCTTGTGCCATCTCTGGGTTTAGCTGCTAGTCGTGATCAGCCAGGTGTCGATGGCTGAGCTGGTCTGCCCTATTATTTAATGATCCTGGCACAGGGTCCATGACACTACAATTGCCTGGACTATTGCAGTACCACGTGGTGTTGGTGATGCCCATGCCCATGAACACCTGTACCAGCCTCCCCTTGATGGATGGCAGGAAGGCTTTCAATGCCAAGTGGATAGCCCTCAGCTGCAGAAGGCTGATGTGGAGCCAAGACTCAGCGAGAGACCAAAGGCCTCTGATCTCCACTTCTCCCAGATGTCGGGTCCAACCCAGAAATGATGCATCAGTTATCACTATCAGCTCTGGGTGGGGAATTGAGAGGGCACTGCCACTGACCAAATCAAGATCCAGTAACCACCACTGCAGATCTTTTGTAGTCTCTTCTGAAACCTAAACAAAGTAAGAAAAGTCCCCTTCCTGTTGGGCCCACTGTGACATCCGATCCCACTGCAAAGCCTGCATATGCCACCTAGTGAGCTCAACCAGCAGGATGCAGGAGGCCATCAGTTAACAGTAGCCTCAGAGTTGACCTCACTAAAATCAAGGACCTAGGTGGAAAGATCAGGTTCATAGCCTGAATTTCTGGACTTTCTTTCCTGGGGGGAAAGCATAAAACCGAACAGTGTCCAGAATGGCTCCAATGAAGGGGAGCGTCTGAGAAGGAGTCAGGTGAGACTTTGGCACATTGATAGTGAACCCCAACAATGACAGTAGGGTTGCTGTAGTCTGGAGGTGGTTGGCAGCTGCCGGAGGCAAGCCTGCATTTAACAACCAGTCGTTCAGGTAGGGGAAGACTGGCACCCCTGACCCCAAATTTGTGCTGCCTGCCACTGCCATCACTTTCATGAAAACCCAAGGGGTGCAGGTGAGAGCAACGGAGAGCATATGGATCTGAAAATTCTCCTCTACCACCACAAACCATAGTTAGCACCGATGGGCCAGTAGGACGAGAATATGGAAATTGGATTTTAGCATTAGACCTGCAGGATGCCTATCTCCAGGGTTGAGGGCAGACAAGACCTGGGCCAGGGTGAGCAGTTTGAATTTCTCCTTCCAGACTAAGGGGTTGAGAAGGCGCAGATATAGAATACGTAGAAGACCTCTGCCCTTCTTGGGCACCAGAAAATAGCAAGAACAACAACAACGCCCTACTTCTGGCACAAGAACCCACTCAACAGACCCTTTGACCAAACAAGCTTGTATTTTCTGCTGCAGAATGGAGAGATGGTCCTCAGTCAGTCGCGGGGGGGGGGGGGGGGGGGGGGGGATGGTGGTTAAGAAATGTGAGAGAAAAGGGCAAGGTATATCCCTTACGAACAATGTGTAGGACCCCCCTATCCAACTTGATCGCTTGCCAGCCCGGTAAGAATTGGTGAATCCTGCTTCCCACCGGGTGGCTGTGTCCCTGCAAGGGCATGCAGAAGAGATTTGGCAGGTGGGGGGCCATAGGCTGGGCAGCACATTGACTTTGACCACATGGCAGTGGGTACCACAGCCTCTACCCGAAACTGCTAGGATCCCTGTGGGAGTTGGATGGGTTGGTGGTAAGGGACAACTCAGTCAAAGCTGCGAAAGCAACAGGGGAAGTGTTACAGTTGGTCAAGCGGAAAGGCCAAGAGCGAGCGGTAGCCCTGCTGTCCTTAAAAAGGTTAAGACCATAATCCGCTTTCTCCCCAAACAGGCAAGTCCATCAAGGAGGACTAGACATTGCCAGAGAGCCCAGTAATGGCAATACTGGTGCCTATATGGTCTGCCCGACAGAATTGGTGGGGTGCAAGCCACAATGATTTGTCAACTTGGTAGCATCATGACCATCCTGAATCACCTATTGAAGTACAGGGGGAAGGTTTTGGGCACACCAGGGAGGATATGTGCCACTGAATCCCAAAGCTAGTGTTAACAGATCAGATGGCCAAGCTGGTAGAAGAAAGGACACGTTTGTCGAATGTTTCCACCCACTTAGATTACCTATCAGAGGGAGTGGTAGGAAATGTGTTGGGATTAGAGTGGCTGTTAGAAGCTTTGACCACTAGGCTTTCTGGCGAGGGGTGCTGCGAAAGAAAAGCTAGGTTGCCAGGAGCAGGGTGATGGCGCCTGGCAATTTGTCTATTGACTGGGGGGGGCCAGAGCAAGGTTTTTTCCATGCCCCCAATAAGGTATCCGTCAGTGCTTTATTAAAGGGAAGATGGGTTTCAGATTTGTCCCAGTTGGACCTCCTCAAGATATTAGTTTTAACTTCCAAGGTGGGGAGTTGGAAGTCAAGTACTTTGGCTGCCCTTCATATTTACCATGTCGTAGGAGGTGTATTCCTCTGTGGCTGGTCCAGGGGAGAAAAAAAGACCTGGGCGCCATCCAGGACTCCGCGCCAATCACAACGCTGCCATTGCAGCGTTGTGATTGGCTTACAGGAGGGGAGGGAGCATGCCTGTTCCTGTCCAGGAGCAGATGCGGTGTGGGACCCGGCCCAGGAGCAGAGGTGGTGCAGGACCCGGTCAGGTAAGTTTTAGTTATTTTTTGTTTCTTCCGAGGGTCTTGGGGTGGTGGTGGGTGGGGCACTGGGTGTGAATTGTGTGTGACCGAACACGGGATCACTTACATGATGACAGTGCAAATGCATATTGTGCATATTTGTGACACACAATCTATGTCCAAAATCCAGTTGCATGAGGCCATCACTCCCAGGTTGTCATAAGGAGATTTTTCAGTGACCGTGTTAGTACAGGAAACGTCACACTGGCACCGATATCGGAATGACATGTTATTATACTTCACTTTGCCGTGATGTTACAAAGAGAGCCTATGTGTGCGTTCTCATTTCAGTAATGACATAATGAGGCCTTTGTTGTTTGCCATAATATCACAATGACATCCTTTGCTCATTTGCTATTCCCCGAAGTCATAACGAGATATTTCTATGGATGCCAGCTTTGCTCATGTAGAGCAATGAGATATTTCCATGCATAACTTCTTTTTGCGGAGACGTAAATACTTTTTAAAAAATTTTTGCTCTGCCGTCACAATCACAGGCGTGCTCTCTATTCACTAGGAACGCGCGGACGGGAGTTGCTTTGCTCTGATGTCTTAAGAAGATTTCCCCGTGAGTACCCTTTTCACTGAGAACGAATCGGGTGTGTTTGTTTTCCTCTGATGTCATAAAGAGCTATACCCGCGAGTATTCTCTTTTATTGAGGACATAATCAGCTGTGTTTTTGTTTTCATCTGATGTCACAAAGAAAAATTCCCGCGATTATTCTCTTTTCACTGAGGACATAATGAGGTGTACTTGCTTTTCTCCACTGTCGCGATGGCAAGTCTTTGCTTTGACATCAACATGATATATCCCTCTTTTCAATGCGGGCATGTTGGACCTGGCCCTTTTTGGCAGGTTCACCCCTACACTTTTTGCCTTAGCTCTGACATGGTGTTGGTGGTTTTAGGCCTCTGGGCTCTTTAGCACTGTGGCCCAGTGTAAAGTGCGTGCGCTCTCTGTGTGCATTTGGTAAGGTTGGCCTGCCCTCCCATAGGAATGCATTGAGGATTCCCTGATCAGTGTGTGTCAGTGGTAATTCCTGAATGGGAGGAGCAGCGTGGTCGAATTTGGTATGTATGAAATTGTGAGAATAAATGCTGCGCAATGGTGTGCGCAGATTTATTATGACTGTTGGAGAAATGCCAATTTTAGAAGTTGGCATTTCTGTGTGCGATGTGTCTGCCTGCCTGATGTGAATTGCATGTCTGGCTTGTGAGTGACAGGGGCTGGGAGATGTGTGTGGCTCCAGGAGGGGCAGGGTGAGTCAGCACTAGGCTGAATGGAACATCTGTGCTGGGAGTATTGGGAGGAGTAATCCCCTAACCCTGCGCCCATCCAGCACAATGCTGGCTCCGCCCCCTGTGGTGCGTCTGATCACCTAGCCCCCACCTTACAAAGGGGAAGAGGAGCTTGCAAAACAAAGTGCTCCAAATTCCCCCCTGAACCAGTTGCATCTGGTTCCCCCATGCCCTGCACTACAGACAAAGGGAATGTTGATATAAATATAGGGGCTGTGACCCCATGAAAATGTTCAGTTCTTGTTCCTGAATCCTGCTGGGGTGTGCTGCTACTGGGGCCCAGGAGGGGCTGCCATGAGGACTTGCCTCCCTGGGCCCTGCATTGCCCCATCATCTCTAAAGGCTTTTGGGACCCTTCTGCTTTTCTTGCTAGACTCCAGAACCTTCAGGACTGTGTCTACATCTGGCGCCCTAGTAGCGTTTTATTTTGATTGCCCAAGAAAAAGGTAGCGTGGGCTGCGCAGCGCCGAGCTGCAACCCTTTGTTTTTGAAGGAATGCCCGTCGTAGGGAATTCCCCCGCATTGCTGTAACGGGCGCCCACCCCGCGTTTGTGCCTCCTACGAGCGGGAGCCTACCACGCTTTATGGATTTTAATTAGCGGGAGCCTACCCCACTTTATGGTGCCTTCGTTGGCGGGTGCCCACCCTGCTTATTTTAATAGTCATTGCGGGTGCCCACCCTGCCTTTGCTTTTATTTTTATTTCGGGAGCCCACCCTGCATTCTGAGATACTATTGGGTGCCTACCCCGCTTTGCGGCCATAGGAGAACGAAGCCGCCAGGAGAAGGTGCCGGGCTGCTGCCTAGCGCGACTCGGAAGTCCGGCCCCATTACCTGCTTGCAGGCGGGGCCTCCTGCAGGCAGCTGGAAGTCTGCACGGGGCACCAGTAAGCCTGGGAGAGCCCCGCGTGCTGCCGCATTTGGGTGATTATGGCGGAGGAGGCACGAGGCACATCGTCGGTGCCTGTCCCCACTGCATTGGAAGAAGGAGACCGGAGCAAGGAGTCCGATGAGTGGAGCTGGTGGGGAGGGGGTGTATGTCGAGGCACACTATCGGTGCCTGCCCCCCTTGTTGCTCCCCCAAGGCGCAGTGTTGGTGCCTGAGCGGATCCACCAGAGAGCGGGCCGCTCCCACCTTGTTGGCATATTTGTTTGAGGGCCCAGAGGGGCCCGTGCCCCTTCCAGTTTGACCAGTCTATAGCTGCCCGCTTGCTAGAGGGCAGCTGCAATGAGGGGGCAACTTGATTTAGAGAAGCCCAGTGGGGCTGAAGAGGCACAGATGTGCCAGGGCCCTTTACTTCGTTTTTATCCTCAGCTGCACCACACCAGCACGGGCAGCTGCAACATTTGTGCATAATTGTTCAGAGGGTCTAGTGAGTGCCCAGGCCTACAATTCATCACAGCTGCACGGCAATTAGCATCAGCTGCCACGTTTAGGCCACAGTTTTTTGGGGGCCTTTTTGAGTAAGATAGGAGTGAGATGTACTCCTCTGCCCCAGCGCAATTGCGCACTTCGCTGCATTGGCAGCCACCCTGACATTTGAACATAGGGCATTTGAGCCCTCTGAGAAGGCCAGTTGGCCAGGAGGACTGTTAGTTTGATAGGGCGCCAGGCCCTAATGTGAATTATGTGGTACTAGGAAATGTGATTCATGTACTATGATTTACGCACCCTGTTTTATGCCTCTAAATGTGGTTTATGTATGAGGTTATTTGCATACTGTGGTTTATGCTAGTGAGATTATTTTCTACTGTGAGTTATGCCCCTAATGTGAGTTATGCTTAGGAGGTTATGGTCTAACATGTTTAGGCTTATGAGGTTGGCGCAGGATATATTTCACGCCTAATGTGATACTGTGCATAATATGGTTTGTGTTACAGGATGATGCTGAATACAGTGTTTGCCAGTAATTACTAGTTGAGTTCTACGTTTATTATATGTTCTACATCTACTAAGTTCACTTTGTGATGGTTCTGACAGTGGTCTAAGTGGCCCTGTCATGTGTATATAATCCCCTGTAAATATTGCCCAGTGCCAGTTGGAACAATGTATTTTGTGTGATTACTATTATAATGTGCTTAATGATAATACAAAGGCTATTTTTGATATAACCTTGTGTGGAGTTCCTTTTGGGGTGTGCCTAGTATGTTGTTGCTGTGTGTGTGCTGCGCAAACGCTTTACACATTGCCTCCGGGATAAGCCTGACTGCTCGTGCCAAGCTACCAAGGGGTTGAACAGGGGTTATCTTTGGCGTGTAACTCCCTTGCCCTGACTAGAGTAGTGGTCTTTGCCTGGCTTTGGTGCAAGCCTTAGCCAACCAGAGATCCCATTTCTAACAAGGCACAATAGGATGCTTTCTGCTTTACTCTGACGTCACAATAGGCTTTCCCTGTGTGCTCACTTTTTCAATGGGATCACAATGATATATGGTTGACCTGCTTTGACGTTACAATATTTTATTTTCGCATTTTGTTTCAATGTGATGACGCAATGGGATGTTTCTTTAAGCTTCCACTTTCAATCTTCACCACAGTGCCGCTATTCTGTTCTTTTTTGCCTCATCGTCAAAATTGAGTTCCTACTCTGTAGTTTTACTGGTGATTTAGGGTAGTGTTTCAGTTTCTGCTTTATTCCTGTAGGACTGTCGTTTTTTTTGTACTATTCCGTACTCGCAGTGTAACGTCACATGTACGCATTTCTCTGGGTGTCGCCTCTTCTCTGAAAGCACAACGAGTCACTTGTCCTATTATTTTGCTCTGATGTTTCAATTGCATTTGATGTAATCTGGTGCCATAAGAGATTTTGGTTTTCTCTGATGCAAGAATGACATTTTTATCCTTATTTGGTGTTTTACTTTTCGCTATTCTCCCATCACAAGAAGATATTTTCATATGTGCTCACTTTGCTCACGTTTACGGGTTTCTTCTGTGTATTTGTGTCCTTAGTTTTTCTGACGTCACAAGTTGTCTCTGTGTTTGGTCGTCGTTGCCCCATCAAATGTATGTGCCTCTCTGTTTTGTTTTAAGTGCATGTTTTCATGCACCTATAAGCAGGAAGAGTTTTGCATATTTGTGATTTCTCTGCTAACAGTATATCATTTTGTGTATTTATGCTGTCCACACGTTTGCTTTTCTCAGATGGTGCAGTGAGTTGTGCCTTTACGGGTCTGCTGTGCTGTCATTTCACAGTGACGACTCCCTATGTGAATTTGATGCTGTGACTTGAATTCACGGTGCGTGGTTTATGCTGTTCTGCTATGATTTCACTGCCGGCTGTTTCTGTACACGTCTGCTGTTTCCTCTGGTATGCTTTCACTGCCGGATGTTTTTTTACACGTTTGCTGCGCTTGCTCCGCTAGGATTTCACTGACGGGTGTTTCTTTACATGTTTGCTGAGCTTGCTCTGCTATGATTTCACTGGTGGCTGTTTCTTTACACATTTGCTGCTTTCTCTGCTATGATTTCATTGCTAGGTGTTTCATTTTCTGCAAAGTCTTGCCGCCAAATTTCACAAGATGTTTGCTACTAATAATAAGACTAGCAAACCCTGCCCACCTCAAACCATGCGTGACCTTTCGTTTCTACCATGCCTCCCTCCATATACAAAAGAAATACACACACACACCTGTGTGTGTGCAGGGCTTTAAGTGGGATGAAAAAACTGGGGTGGGAGGGGGGGGGGCTCTCTCGTAGGGGCAGCCGATGTAAATATGAGCGTGGCTTAAAACTGTTAAGTTAAAAATCTGTACTTAGCATAGTGTACTGCCCCACTGGTATTGTGCTTCTTCTGTCATTGCCTCCAGATATATAATACGAGTGACATTAAACCTACAACCAGCCAGGCTTTGTTAATGGTTGTAAGTTGCATAAGATAAATAAGAACAAACTGCAGTATTTTCATCATTATATACAATTAAACATGGGTGGTTCAGAGATGTGTTACAGGTGGTAAACACTTAGAGGGCCCGTTCCGTTGGTTGTATGTGCTTGGCTTGGGGGTCATTTTGCAATCCGACCAGTTTGAGGATTGGGCACATTTTTTATTTGATTCTAATGTTTTCTTCACACTTGTGCTTCAAAATGCTATATTTGGATCACCCTTTTTTCAACAATTTGCAGTAAATATGTGTAAAACCCACCATTTGAATCCATATTTTTCAAAATTTTCTTCCCCACACCCTCCTTTTGCAGTTCGGGCTCGCTCATTACATTAGGGTACAACATTTCTTGCCCCACCACTTTCAAAATCCACCAGCCGCCAGTGGGACTTGGAGTGTGACGAAGACAGACCTCTGGAGACTCTGGGATCAGGATTGGGACCGAGAGTGGGCCTTGGACACGTAACAGGACTTGGAGCAGTCCCGACACAGAGACTTGGTATGCTTGGCAATGTAAAGTTTTGCCTCAGGTTCTCTGATGACCTTCAGGTTCAATGATCCGCAATCACCGTAGACCTTGGAGTTGTGGCTCGACCCCAGGCACTACAAGCACACCGGATGGGGGATCTGTCACAGACATTTGCTTGCAACAATTCCTACAGGGCTTGAATCCTGATATTTTATGGGGTGACATCCCTTGCACACTGTAGAATTTTGTAGAAATATAGAGGCAAGTGTCTCAGAGATGAGGGAGCTCCAGATTCACGTCTGGTGGTGCAGAAAGAAAGGCACTGATGTCGCTTGGGAATGGCGCCTATATGGGCCCTGCCTGTCATTTCCGGATGGGAACAATATCAGTGTGGAGCCGCAAATCGCCACCTATACGCCAGCAATATGCACAGGTATTGCTGAAAAGTTTTCAGATCCAGTCTGACGCAATGAGGAATATTCAAAAGCTAAGGAATCTGCGGCTAGAAGTCTAACAGAATATACTTTTAATTTATCCTTGGTCCCTTTAGTTGTTGAATCAGATTTAATTTTGATGCTGAGTATACTGTCATCTAAACTATGATGCATTATTTCATACTTTTGCCTACAGCCAAAATCTCAATAGTGTAAGAGCCAGTTGTAACAAGCATTGGCAAAGCCAATAGCTCTGGCTTTTGTTCGTCAAATCGTGCACACAGGCATGCAAAAATGCAAAATCATGGTGATGGCAATGGCAGTGGTAGCAGTAATGGTGGTAGTAAAGCTGGCAGTGGTAGTAATATTAATGTTGATAATGGCTGGCACACAAGGCTGCCAAGAATATTTTTTTTAAAAAATACTACATTAAAAACAATACAAAACAGATTGATCCTATATCCAGTGCAAGTACTAGATAAACTACTCAAAATATGATAATGGAGTACTTCTCAGAAGCAAAATAGTACCTCATGCATTACAATGCACGGTGAACAATACACCTTCGGTAGGGCCAAAGCCCACTCTATATATTTTTCAAAGAATTGGTTGGACCACGTCTGCATTGTCCATTCAAGTCTAAAAAGTGCTTGTGACAAGCTTAAACAGTTGAAAACCATTTTTAGGTCTCGTCTGAGACAGCGCTTTAGCGCTGTTCTGGCGAGACTTATAGTAAGCACTTTTGGAAGTGCAAACAGTGCTTTCCAGGCCTCCAAATACAGTGCATGTGCCCTGGGCGCGCGCACCATTTGGCAGCCTGAAAAGCACTGCCTGATCACTTGCTTTGATGTCCTCAATGAGCCGCGGGCCACTGAGGACATCAAAGTGCACACCATTTGCCACCCCTTGTTTTTTCCTTTGATCCCTATCTTTCCCTTCCTCAATCTCACCCTCTCCCTGCCTTTTACAACTGCGGCCCGCACCACTGCGCCCGCCCCCACTCCCCCCTCCCACTCCCTCCTCGTCAGCTTCAGTGCGCTCTTGTTCTGTGCCACCCGTTTTTTTCCTCGTTTTTTGTGCCTTTCTGCCCTCTGTTCCACTCGTTTTCCCTCTTTTTGTGCCTTTCTGTCCTCTGTTACACTCGTTTTCCCTCTTTTTTTGTTCCTTTCTGCCCTCTGCTCCTCTCGTTTTTGTGCCCTTCTGCCCTCTGTTCCACTCGTTTTTGTGCCCTTCTGCCCTCTGTTCCACTCGTTTTTTGTGTGCCTTTCTGCCCTCTGCTCCTCTCGTCTTTTGTGCCCTTCTGCGCCACTCTTTTTTGTGCCTTTCTGCCCTCTGTGCCACTCGTTTTCCACTCTTTTTTGTGCCTTTCTGTCCTCTGTTCCACTCGTTTCCCTCTTTTTTTTTGTGCCTTTCTGCCCTCTGTTCCACTCGTTTTTTTGTGCCCTTCTGCCCTCTGTGCCACTCGTTTTTCGTGCCTTTCTGCCCTCTGTTCCTTTCGTTTTTCTGTACCGGCTTGTTACCCAGGAGTCTGTGTAAGGCGCGCGCCTAAAGACCGGTCCCTTAAGGTGACTGGCCACCACGTCATCAGAGACTTTATGTTCCTGTCTTGTCCTTAAGTAGACGACAAAGTATTGTGGGAGTTGTAGTTCTGGTTTAACTCAAATTGAACAATTTAGCTGCGGATCTAGATGAAGGAATACGGTGACCTTGCTTGCTGGGACTACATTCCTCTGCACGTCTAGTACACACTAGGAAACTGTCCCCCGACTTCCCAAGAAAAGGCCTCAGAGAGGACATGTGGTCATAGGACAGCCTTCATGGCCTGTGCCTGGCCTCCGAAGCTGGACCCTTCGAAGCACTGAGCCAGGGCCAGGGTTGGGGCGCAGAGGGGCTCTGCTCGCTTATACTCCCCCGGAGTGTTTATTCACTTTCAGAATGAATCCTCCATATCTGTAGTGTCACGTGAGGCAGGATCATGGGATTCTGTGGGTGCGCAGCCCCCCCCCCCCCCCCCCCCCCCGAAACGTTAATCCTTGAAGCCCGGGATGTCAGGGTGGTGTCTAACTGGCTGGCTTTGAGGCGCTGCCAGAAAGACACGTTGGCGCTAGCTGGAGAGTTGTGCCTGGCTCCAAGGTCCACCTGTAGTGCCACTTAGTGGGAACTTGAACCAGGCGCTAAGCAGCGGTCGGATACTGGTGCGACCTGGCGATATGTGCCAGGCTCTCTCGTGACCCGCACCTGATGGCACCCCGGCATCTGCCCCTGGCAGTGATTCACGTAGCTCCATCACTATAAAGTTATTTCGAAAAATTGATCCCTTAAAACTTACAGTCTATAAAACAATCATCAGATCACAACATTTCAAGATTGTTGGAACGGGACGTCACGAAAAGATTTATAAGGGGGACGAACCCTTAGTAAACAGGAATTGGCCTGTCAACCAATCAAGAGACTGCAATAACAAGCGGCACTGAAAGCGATCGCTATTGTAAAATGTATGGGTGCGTCTGTAGCATAACTAGTGCTCATGTAAAGCGCTCTGATACCTCCGGGTCGAGTTCGCGCTATATAAAACTCCACCCAAAAAAAACAAGCATTTGCAATGCAATAGGTCTCGCATTGACGTGAGTTTGAGCTATTGACATTGCAAATAACAATGCCTTTTAGTTTTGTTTTCTTTTTATAAACATAAATAAAAGGCATTGTTATTTACAATGCCAGTGGCATAAACTTGCGTAACTGCGAGACCTATTGCATTGCAAATGCTTGTTTCTTTAGGATTCACTTTAAAACATGTATTTTTCATTATACACTTCCCTGGCTTCTCAGCCTTGTATCCTTGTGCACCTTTAGCGGTATGCACACAGTTAACAGATTCGATATAATGACAAAAGTAAGGGTACTTATATAGGGAAAATACAGGGAGCATGGGAGAGAATAAAGCTGTATAACTATGTTAGACAATTCATGGTCTGTTTCTCAGGTAGCTGTGAAGATTGTCCATGTTCGAAATCAGATAATACGGCTTATTTAAGAAATAAATGGCCAAAATTACAGGTTAGATTGACTGTGCGCCAATCTAACTACCAGCAGACAATAATATGTTAATCCAGCAGACAATAACATGTTAATCATAAACAGAATTGCACAGATTTCAACATGCCCTTTTACACAAAGGTTGCTCATTGGACACAGAAGGCAGCGGGGTGACTTCATATTACCGTAACCTCAATGGAAATAAGAATATTCAAAACATGACACATGAAGCTGGAATATCACATTTTATTAAAATAAATTATATGTAGAACTTATGCCATAGGATACAGTTTAAAATCATATTTTTTTAAAGCGTGTATATTCACAAATAAAATATTTGGACACGCAAGTCCCTTTTATGACGACATGTATGGACAAAACAGGTGTGCGTCCAACTCTCAAAGCAAGATAGAAATGCCACCAGCACAGATACCTATGTGAAGGACATAGAAACTAGTTTATACGGATTACAAAGAAAACCAAAAAAGGAGGCCTGATTTTCTTAAGCTTCACATTTATACCCATCCCAGTTGTAACTGTTCAACACCTCGGCTTCAGCATCCTTTTCCAGATACGGTAAGCGCCATATTGCATTGTGTAGTGGACACGTTATGCTGCTTCTTAGTACGCAAAAGAACCTCTTTAAGAGATCTTCATGGCGGGAGGTTTCCGATGTTCACACAAGCAAGTAGCAATTTGTGCACAACATCACAGCTAGTATACTTCTGGCCACAGAATGCATTAGGATTGCAGGAGTACTGACAGTAAGAACTTTGGAAGGAAACTGCCTATGAGCAAATATAAAGAAACAAAGACTGCCTATTTTTAACCAGGAAAAAACGTAAAACAAGTGATTTTAAAAGCAAATGATTGAAATGCTAATCATTTAATATATGTAACCTTGAAAACAAGTCTATATACATTTTAGCAAATTTCACATACATAATAATTAAAAAAGCAATTCTTTGTAATGGCACAAAATGGCTTTCAGTTAAACCTCCTTCCATAATCGATTTTTTGAAACATACTAATATTCAATATTTCCTGTTGATCAAGTCGGAAGTAAAATTAAGAAAACATAAGCACTGACAAAAAATGTTTTATGGTTGATAGGGCTCATAAATGTTGGCAAAGGCTCTTCACAAAAAATATACTTTCGAAATAGAATATACATTTCAGTCAACCACCTTTATTGTCTGAACACCAAGGTGTGGGTGATGAGTTCTGCTGCTTTGTCCAGAAATCCTTGCGTTCACAGAAGTGGAACCTGGCTGTGCAGTTCGGGAATATTTCATAGCAGTTGCCTGTGATATGGTTTGCTTAGAAAAATAGAACAAAGATTGCATCAAAAATAAAGCTAAATACCTACATTTTCAGTTCGTCGTGGATACATATTCCATTTTTTAGTGCGCTACTCCTTAAAGTATTGTTAGCATTTTTACAAGGTCAGCGAGTTTTGGGTAGATTACCAAACAAAAACTGGCAAAATTCAGGGTTTTTTTAGATTGTTTGCAACATAAGGTTACTTTTACCTGCTTTTTTCTCCACGAATATGAGGTTTTCTAAACATATGTCAAAGTCTTATACCCAAAACCAACCATAAGTTCATGTTTTGGCGTTTCTCAATCATACACAGCATGGAATTAGTATGTGTAGGGCTTGGCCAACTCACCACAGGTGCCAGGGCCTGCAGCCCCCCCCCCCTATGCTGCACACATCCTTTGGCTGTGAGCAGCAGGGGTTGTCTGCAGGGCCAGCTCCCAACCTGCCATGTGTTGCCAAGCCCCTCTATGCTCAGCCTTCAGCAATGTGCAGAAGCCATTTGCTGCAAGGCCAAACCAACCGCAGGCCAAGTGCAGTGGGAGTTGACTGCAGATCCTGACCAAAATAACAGTTTATTGTGCGTTTTGGAAATGGATGAGGGGGGAGAGATTTATGTTTTCCCTTTTTGGTGGGGAATTCCACTTTTCAAAACTTTTTTGGGTGGAACTCCATTCTCCTCCTCCCCAATCCACTTGTTTGGTTCCTGAACACCGGATGTGCACCTTACACTCATTATAAGAGATATAAACACTTTTGGGTGTGAAGAACAAGTTATCTGGTAGAGACAATATCTAGCTGCAGATTTCTTACCAGGCATCAGACTGGATCCAGAAACTTTGCGTGAGCAGTACTTCTGCGCACCGTTGGGTGGCTCCATTCGGCTTCGTGTGAGGTCGGAGTTGTTAGCATAGGTATCGACGTCATGGTCAGCTATATAGAAGCCACCCAGGTGCGCTGACGTCCGTTACCAGAGCCATGAAGTGAACTGACGTGTGTAACTAGGGCCCTGCAAAGGGAACAACCCTAGCCCTATCAAATGAGTCCGCAGAGCATGGAGGCATGGGTAAGTCTGTAAGGAAATGCAGCTAGATCTGGTCTCTACCAGATAATGCGTTACTAGAGGTAAGTAACTTGTTCAACTGCTAGAGACTTCTAGCTGCAGATTCCTTACCTTTAAATTAGATACCCAAGCCATACAGTCCTGGCGGTGGGCAGCGGACACATTTTCTACACTAAAAAGTCCTGCCGGACCAAATGGGCAAAATGTCCGTCCCTGCGGATCGGACTGTCCAGGCAGTAGTGCTTGGCAAACGTGTGCAAAGACGCCCATGTTGCTGTCTGGCAGATGTCCAGGACTAGGACACCCCGAGCCAACGCTGTGGTTGCAGCTTTTCCCCTGTAGAATGGGCCCGTGAACCCTCAGGAAGCTGTGTCCTACTCAGGGCATAGAAGATCTTAATGCAGATAATGACCCAGCACGAAATGTTCAGTTTCTGCACTGCCCAACCTTTTTTACCTCCCACGTAACCAACAAAGAGATGGTCATCCCACCTGGAACTATTTTGTGGGGTCAATGTAGAACAAGAACACTCTTTTTGGGTCCAGACAGTGGAGACAATCCTCTAATTAGGTGGACAGAGTAACTGATTGACCCAGATGGAATGGAGTCACTACTTTTGGCAAGAACAAAGCATGGGTGTGAAGCACCCCCTTATCCACAAAAGGCATCATGTAGGGAGGCTTGTATGATAAGGCCTGCAACTCACTCACCTGTGGCTTTAAGGGAGCAGACATGAGAAATGTGAGGACCAATTTAAGGTCCCACTGTGGCATGACAAAGGGCATAGGGGTAAACATATGTACAAGCCCTTTCAAGAACCTATTTACAATAGGGGACTTGAATAAAGAGGGTTGGTCCAGCAATCACAAGAAAGTGGACAGAGCAGAAAGATAACCCTTAAAATTACCCATAGCAGAGCCCTGCTGGGAAAGGGTAATAAGAGAAGAATATTACACAGAGAAGCAGAAAGAGGGTCAGTAGACCTTTCTGATCAATATTTTACACATTTTTGCCAACGGCAGGCGTATACCGTCTTAGTGGAGGGGCGCTGGGCCACCCAAAAAACATTACATACTTCGGCAGGAAGGTCGAAAGCTATCAACTGGCGCTGCTCAATCTCCAAGCAAGGAGGCAGAGAGTTCACAGGTTCGGGTGGGGGACCCTTCCCTGAAACAGAAGATCCTCCCGAAGGGGCAGATCTGAGGATCGATGTTCACAGCTTTTACGAATGAATACCAGACTCTCCGTGCCTTGTCCGGAACCACAAGCATGATTTGGGCCTGGTTGTTCTTGATCTTCTTGAGAACACTGGGCAAAAGTGGTATGGGCAGAAAGGCGTACAGGAGGCCTAAGCTCCACCTGCGAAGAAAAGCGTTGCAGAGCGATAGCTGGCTTATAAACTCCAGCGCACAAAACTGCTGATATTGTGCGTTCTCTTCGAAGGTGAACAGATCTAACCAAAGCTCTCCCCACTGCTGAAAGAGATCTTGCGCCACCTCCGACTGGAGACGCCATTCGTGATCTGGTAAGCATTGATGGCTGAGTTTGTCCACCCTGGCATTCAGAGAACCTGCCAGGTGTTGAACCACCAGGGTTATGTCCTGCTGTTCCAGCCAAGTCTAGAGCTGCAGGGTCTCTTGACAAAGAGTCCACAACCCCACCCAGCTTTCGTTGAACTACCACATGGCGGTGGTGTTATCCATAAACACTTGCACTAACTTCCCCATGACAAAGGGAAGAAAAGCTTTCAGTGCCAAGCGAATTGCTCGAAGCTCTAACAAATTGATGTGAAGCCTCGACTCTGTCAGAGACCAGTATCCCCTGATCTCCACCTCTCCCAGATGGCTGCCCCATCCCAGGAGTGATGCATCTGTCACTACTGTGTGATCTGGTATGGGAAGGGAGAGGGGTCTGCCTCTGACCCATACGCGGTTTATCAACCACCACTGCAGGTCCTTTGCAGTTCCTTTCAAGATTTGGACGATGTCTGAGTGATTCCCCTGATGCTGCCTGCAGTGGAACTTCAGGTTCCATCGCACAGCCCGCATAAGCCATCTTGCGTGATTTACTAACAGGATGCAGGAAGCTATGATTCCCAGCAGCCTCCGTCATTCTCACGGAAATCCAGGATAGAGGCTGAAACATCGGTATCATAGCCTGAATATCCTGGAATCGCTGCTCGGGAGGATAAGCCTGAAACTGCACTGTTTCCAGAACAGCTCCAATGAAAGGGAGCGTCTGAGAAGGAGTCAGGTGTGACTTCAGTATAGAAACCCCCAGCGAATGCAGGAGGTTCGCCGTAGTCTGGAGGTGGGAGACGAGAGCCTGGGGCAAAGAGGCATTCAACAGCCAGTCGTCGAAATAGGGGGAAGACTGACACATCTAACCTGTGCAGATGAGCTGCGACTACCACCATCACACTGGTGAAAACCCGCAGGGCGCTGGTAAGGCCAAATGGAAGCACGGTGAATTCAAAGTGCTCATGGCCTACCTTGAACCGCAGGTAACGCCTGTGGACAGGCAGGATGGGGATGAGAAAATATACATCCTGCAAGTCCAATGCTACCAGGCAGTCTCCTTGGTCTAGGGCAGACCAGACCTGAGCCAATGTGAGCATCTTGAATTTTTGTGAGCATCTTGAATTTCTCCTTTTTGAGCAAAAGATTGACGGTCGAAGGTCCAAAATGGGCCGCAACCCTTTGTTCATTTTTGGTATCAGACAGTAGCTGGAGTAGCAACCACTGCCTATGTCTGAAATCGGAACGCTTTCTATGGCTCCCTTGGCCAGGAGAGCTGTAACTTCCTCTTGGAGTAATGCTAGATGATCCTCCTCCAGCCATTCTTGAGTTGGCAGTAAAGTAGGAGGAAAAGAAAGAAAAGGTAGAGAATAGCCTTCCTGAATGATCTGCAAGACCCACTTGTCTGATGTTATGGATCTCCAGCAGAGGAGATGGTGTTGAGTTCTCCCTCTGACTGGAGCAGCATGGCCTGGCAGAGCCAAACTAGGAATGTTTGGAGGCTGCAGCTGCCGGGGGCTGGGTGGCAGACGACTTCTGGCTACCATTCAGAGGTCAGAATGAAGCGCGTCCATGTCCACGCACAACTTGGGGAGTCTGTGCAGTACGGGGCTGTAATATGGCTGATGCGGTTGAAAACTCCTTCCAGGGGAGAAGCTAGATTGGTCACCAGGTGTGACCGAAAGGCCCAAGGATCTGGCCGTAGCATGAGACTCCTCAAAATGCTCAAAGGCCGAATCCGCTTTCTCTCCAAAAATACAAGTCCCGTCAAAGAACATGTCTATGAGATTAGCCTGAATATCACACGAGAAGACAGATGTCTGAGATGTTCTCATTCAGGCATGGAACCATAGGGCCACTGTCGAAACAGCTCTGCGCAGCAAGTCACTTGTGTCTAAGCCACACCCAATGGTGAATTTTGCTGCATCTCTCCCATCCTTCACTGCCTTGGAGAGCACGGCCCTGGGCCTTCTCCGGGACTTGTGGCAGCATTTGGGCAACCATTTCCTAAAGGGTGTGCGAGAAATGTCCCAATATGCATGCAGTATTCACCGACTGCAATGCCAGACTGGTAGACAAAAACATTTCTTCCCAAGTGTGTCCAGCCTCTTGGATGCCCTATCCGAAGGGGCAGAAGGGAATGAGTCATGGGACGTTGAAGCCTAAACCACCAAGCTCTCTGGGGTGGGGTTTTGGCTGAGGAACCTTGGATCGCCCAGTGCAGGGCGATGGCGGCATGCAATTGTCCAGTTCACAGGAGCCCCTGTGCTAGGTTTGTACCACATGCCTAGAAGGACATCTGTTAATGCTTCATTAAAGGGCAATAGGATTTCGGATGTGGAAGCCAAAGGCTGAAGCACCTCAGTCAGGAGATTAGTCCTGACCTGCACAGAGGGCAGCTCCAGGCCAAGGACCTCTGCTGCACTCTTCACCACCATGGCATAAGATGCCCCCTCCTCCGTAGCCACACTAGATGGAGGGAACATACCAGTATCTGGGGATGTGTCCAATCCACTGGCTTCCCCAAGATCCTCATACCAGTCCAACCTTTCCACCAGAAGATCTAGTTGTTTTTCTAAATGGTATGTAGACCCCTCCTAATCTTCATCCATGCCTGAAACTTCCTCAAAATGCACAGGCAATGACATAGAACCTCTGGGATCTGCTGGCGCCGGAGTCGACCTTGATACGACTCAGAGTCGTAGGGTATCAGGATGGGGCTGGCACCACTGGTGGGCGCCGGAGGCATAGATTCCGAGTCCAACACCAGGGAAGGTCACATTGGCAAGACCAGCGTCGACCCAGAATCGCATCAATGAGATCCCACCGGTGCCGTGGGCAGAGCCAATGGCGTAGAACCTGGTGGGGCCTCCTCCGACCCAGCTGGGCCCGAAGGCAGTCTGGAGGGATCAGCCCGCTCAAATACGCAGCACATGGCCTCGTAAAATTCCTTCATTTGAGCAGGGGTTGCTCCAACTCCTGGAAATGGGGCGGAGTCGAACCTGGCCCCGGCTGTGCAGAACTGTACCTAGAGCATCAATACTACTTACCTGTCTCATTGACGGTGACAGATGAGGTGAAGTTTGGACTTCTTTTTGTGCCTCTTTGTGAGAAGTGGACTTGGGGCTCCTGGAACCGTCCCGTGACCTCTTCTTCCTCGAACAGGATCAGGATCTCAGAGGATTCGCGCTGGACTGTGTCGACTGCTGGGCCACAAGGAGCTTCACAGTGATCGCTCCCGCAAGACCTTCGGAGTCATGGTCCGGGAATCAAAGCACAACTTCGTGTCGTGGTCGCGCAAGCAGACAAAGTGGGGGTCGGTTAAATACATGGAGTGGTGACAGGCACCACACGGTTTAAACTATGTACGTCTAGATGACATCCTCGACATACACGAAGTACAATTTTCCTTGACAAAATGTTAAAAAAGGCCTGTCAATAAAGAGACAGTTGGTCGCTCTTTCTGGATCAGCGCTTAACTGGCACGGAAAGAAAAGAACTGACATCCGCGTGCCTGGGTGTCGCCTATATAGGTGAACATCACACGGAGCCAAACGAAGGCACACAGTGGTGTGCAGGGGTACTGCTCACGCAAAAGTTTCTGGATCCGGTCTGATGCCTGAGGAAATTCAAATGTAAGGAATCTGCAGATAGAAGTCTGTATCAGATTTGGTCTTCTCCTGTTCCTTCTGAAGTGTCTCTATTGGAATGATAGGCAACAAGGTGCCCTGCTGACCCTTGCACATTCAATCTCCCTCTGCCATCCGGTGTACTACTTCTCATGCTTAGACTTTAACTATCTCGGGATGGCTGATGTGCAAAAATAGTAGCCATTTGTCCCCATGCTGGGCTTTATTTTGCAGAATTTGCATATACCAAGACGTGCATTAATTATTTTCTCCCCTTTCGGATGGGTGAAAAACTTCCTTGAGGAAGAGTTCAGAATAAAAAAGATCCAGAGTAGGTTGAAAGCCTCTGTCTTTCTTGGGCACAACGAAATACAGAGTAACATACATGCCCTATTTTGGCTGTTAGCACCAGTTCTACCACACCTTTGATTAACTGCGAAAGAACCTCTGGCCTGGGTGTGAGAATGATCTTTGGAGGTAGTACAGGAGGGGTGGGATGAAGGAAGGAGTCCTGGAAGGGCATGGACCCTGCAAATAGATTGCCGTGCCCAGTGATCCCTCATGAGGAACTTCGATCACTCAAAGTGGCAGGACCCCATTCCCCCACAGGCTGCATGTATTTATTCAAGGCTAGACTAAAGGGGTTTAGATGAAGGTGTCAGAGAAGATGGAAGAAGACTGCTGCTGCTGACCTCTATGGTTATTGACATCTATACTGCAAACAAAACTCACTGGACAGCTGAATGAGCCTGGTCGACTGAGGTCTCCAACAGGGCATGCTGTGGGAAAAGCCATGGAATTTGTGGTACTGCTGATGGAACCGTTGTGCCGGGGAAGTCAGGCCCAAAAACCAAGCAGTAGTCCATCCTTGTTTAAAGCATTTGCGAGCAGAGTCTGCATTATAGCCAAATAGCAGAGGCTATTAAGTGGCATGTCTATTAAAGATACCTGGGCGTCTCCAGAAAAACTAGTCATCCAGCCTTGGCAATAGATGGCGACAGAGGAGCTCATAGATCTGGCACCTGAGTCAAAAAAGTCCAGACCAGAGTAGAATAGGACTGTATTGTGTAAATGGTGAACAACCTCCACAAACTGATCACAGCGATGGTCAGGGAGATTAGGAATAACTAGCTGAGTAATCTCCTACAAAGCATAGGTGCATCCGGACAAAAGCTAAAGAGCACTATTTGAGCAAAGATCTAGGTTCCTTGAAGAAACAAACACCTCCCCCATGGCTTCAATCTTTTTTGACTCCTTATTTGAAAGCGAGGTAGGGAAAGAATCAGGATTTTGTTTTGAACACCAAGTTGACCTCACCACTAGACTCTCAGGAGACGTGCCAATTGTCAAGAATTTCGAATCCTGCTGATCAGGATGATCATGGGAAACAACTTAGCTACTGACAACCGGTGCAGACACTGGCTTGCTCCATGCACCTAAAATAGAGTATATGATAGCATTGTTGGAAGAGCAGCAGAGGTTCAGCGGCAAAAGCAGTATGCTGTAGAATCTTTTTGAGGAGATTTTACTTTTTTCCTACTACAGAAAAAGGTAGTTTGAGGACCTCCATAGTCTTATGCAGTACTGCATTAAATGAAGCAGGGATGCGTAGTGGGACAGCAGAGCAGTTTAAGGCAGTGCGCAGCAGGGTGCAAGTTCAAATATTGTTTCAGGGTACAGGAGGGCAGAAGAGCAGGAGACACTAGGTAACAGGGCCTGAGTGTGGTGGATCCAAGCACCAGATGGCAGCGCGACACTGGCAGGGCTGCGCAGTGGGAGTCTTGGAGCAACATGGCCTGATGGAAGAGTACTTCAGCTCCAGCAAGAGGCACATTGTGACAACTACAGAGTCCATGTCAATGTAGGACAAGGGAATCAGAAGGCTAAGTCATTATATGCCACACTCACCATTAGATGCTCCCACACTCACCATCAGACGCCATCACAGTAACCATCAGATGTGCGCAAGCACACCATCAGTTGCACACTGCTTAGTATTCTGTTACTATCAGCGTAAACAACACTGTGCGAGCCAACAGAGCACATGCTACAAAAACCCTAACAAAGGGGAAGGGAGAGGTGCAGGGCCTGGCTAGCTTGGGGCTGCTGGCCCGGCAGCCAGATTGCAATGGTGAGCAGCATGTGCCTCTCCTCCTTAGCCCACAATGAGGCCACGGGCAAGTGGTAGACGCCCTGTTCACAGCTGCAAGTAGGGCAATTGGCCAACTGTAACCGGTCCCCAAAAGAAATCATGAAAATTATGGCACATGGGACAGATGACACGTGGCTAGCCACCCACATCTCCAACAGAATTCGGGGGCAGTGTGAGCTGCCATGTCTCTCTCCAGCCAGCACCATTTTGCACCCTTTAAAGGCCTGGGACAAGTGATAGTAGTTGGCCCGGTGACCTATTTGAAATTGCCAGTTGGGAACCACCACACCAGTCAACAGTCCAAAACCACCTTGTACCTCCAAAAAAAGGTAGGTGGAAAAGGCTCAGGAACAGTTGAATCCGAGCAGCCTGAAACACTGCTAGTGGATGTTTTTTTTTTTTTGGTTTTTTTTTAAACCGTTTATTACAAAATTCAAAAAATATACAAAGATGGGCCTACAACCTTCAGGCCGGCCGCTAGCAAGCAAGAGGAGTATGCGATACAAACAATAGCGCGCATGCCGCGGCAAAGGGAAATGCACAGGAGTTAGAAGCGGTGGTAGCCACACCCTCCGGACCCCACATAACGGTTTCATTTTAATATAAATAACAACAAAAAACAAATCCACAAGGCAACCCACAATCGGAAACAGCAGCATGTGCTCCCCTAGAGGGGGGACCCTACCAATCCATAGGAGTATCAAGGGGGGGGAAAAGGTCAGGACGGGGACTAGGGGGACTCAGTGCCCGGCACCGGGGAGATAAACTGGTTAAGGGGACGGGGCCGGTGACGGATCGGGCAATAACGGCGGGGTACAGATTCCCCCGCGGTAGGCGTTCCAGGGGCCCCATACTTTCACCCATGTCCCAGGCTTACCTCTCGCAACATACACTACCTTTTCCCGAAACATGCACCAATCCATGTTATCCTTCCATGCCGAGACAGTCGGCGACCTCTGGGAACCCCACAGTTGAGCGATGTCGCGTTTGGCCACCATATATCCCAGAGTCACCCACCACGTCTGCGGCACCGAGTAGTCGGTTGGCTCCCACACATTCAGAAGGCATCTCCTCGCTTCGGGCAGCAGCGACACACGCGTAACCACCCGCAGGACCTCATGCACACCACGCCAGAATCGCTCCACCTCCGGGCATTCCCACAAAATATGGAGAAAGGTCCCCAAAGAACCACACCCACGCTTACACAACCCGACCACAGCATAGCCCATACGCAGTAGCCTTGGCCCCGTAACATAGACCCTATGGAGTATCTTGAGCTGGACGAAACGAAGGCGGGCCGGTATGGCCACCTCTTTCGGGGAGGCCACCGCAGATACCCAGTCCTCGTCATCCAGCTCCAATCCATCGGCAACCCATGCCTCACGAAGGTTAGTCAGCAGTCCCGAGCGGTCATTGATAAGTTTTTTGTAGATTAATGAAATCGTGCTGTCCGGTACATGTCCATCTAGTACTCTATCCTCCAGAGGGGAATACTCCGGGATGGAGGCAACGTCCGGGAATACGGAGCATAGCGCATGACGGATCTGCATATACCGAAAGTACTCCCTGTCCTGCAACTGGAATTCTGTCTGCAGCATCTCGAACGTTTTGAACCCCCCCCTCGTCCAGAGATCACCCACCCTGCTGATGCCTATCATGTCCCACTTCTCAAAGCCCTTCGAGGTCCACAAGGAGCCCAACTGCTCAGATGCGTATAGTGGCGACGCCCGGGTCAAACGATCTTTCCACCCCATCGCCACATTAGCCGCGTGCCACACTCGTACCATGACACGCGTGGGGCCCGTCAGACGTGCGTCAAGCGAGCTGGAGTAAAGCGCTCGGTTATAATCGCCACCCGGCAGTAACATCTTATCCATTTCAAAGGCCGGGTTTAGAGCGGGCCCGTACAGGCCGTGATTAATCGCAGCCAGCTGGGAGGCCCAATAATACCGTTTGATATCCGGGAGGGCAATCCCCCCGTCATACCACGGGAGCGTCAGCTTCGCCAGGGCGATACGCGGTCTACCTTCCCAGAACAGTCGGCGCTGCAAACTCTCCACCTCGCGAAAGTAGCGCGCCGGGACGACGTCCATTGTGTTCTGCAGAGCATACAGGTAACGCGGCAGCGACATCATCTTAAACAATGCCGCCCGGCCGAGCGGCGAGAGCGGCAAGCGCCTCCAACGCGTGACATCCTCCTTCAGGCGCTGGAGGGGGGGAAGCAAGTTCTGACTATATCGGGCCTCCGCGTCCAGGGTAATGAAGACACCCAGGTACCTAAATCCCCGCGGGGCGATCTGGATAGCACAGCCCCGCGGAAGGATAGGATCCTCCCCAGAGAGAACATAGACGCACGATTTAGCCCAGTTGATGACAAGGCCGGAGTTAAGGCCAAATGAATGCAATACGTCGACCAGTACTATCAGTGATTTACGTGGGGAAGCCAGGTACAGGAGAATATCATCAGCGTATAGAGATACGCGGTCCTCATACTCGGGGGACCATCGGAGACCACGAATAGAAGGTTCCCACCGCAGCCACTCTGCCAGGGGCTCCAGGGCAAGCGCGAAGAGGAGCGGTGATAATGGGCAGCCCTGTCGCGTGCCCCTGCCCAGCTCAAACGGAGCCGACACTCTACCGTTCACAACCACCTGTGCCAGCGGGCCAGAGTACAACAATTTTACCCAACCGATGAATCCTGGGCCAAACCCAAACTTCGCGAGCGTCGCCCAAATATATGGCCATTCAAGTGTGTCAAACGCCATAGTGGCGTCCAAGGACGCCAAAATGGCCGGCTCCCGCATGAACGGGACACGTGCGAGCACCCCATGCAAACGCCGCAGGTTAAGCGCTGTGTTGCGATGAGGGATAAAGCCGGACTGATCCTGGTGAATCAAGTCACACACTACGCCGACCAGCCGATTGGCCAACACCTTGGCGAGAATTTTGGGCTCCGCATTCAATAGCGAAATAGGCCGATAGGATGTGACCCGGTCCCGTGGCCTCCCCTCCTTATGGATAACCACGATAGTAGCTAGACGCTGGTCTAGTGGGAGGGAACCCGCCGAGTGGGCCGCGAGGAACATAGCACGGAGATGCGGCGCCAGCGTATCTGGTCGCAGTTTATACAACTCGATGGGAAGACCATTAGGACCCATGGCCTTGCCGGAAGCGACCAAGCGTATGGCGAGGGCAATTTCTTCGGAAGTTGGAGCGGCGTCCAACGACACTCTGTCCTCCTCCGAAAGGGAAGGCAGCGCGATATCCCTGAGCAGGGCATGGGAATCCTCTTCAGAGCGGGAGGACACCGGGGAATACACCCCACGGAAATAGTCTGCAAAGCAGGAGACAATTTCTTCTGGTTCAGTGACACACACACCATTCTGTTTCTCAATCAACGGGACAACTCGACTCGCTCTCTCCTTTTTGTCCAGCCACGCAATCAATTTACCAGCCTTATCACCCACATCATACAGTCTCCCCTGTCGCTCTCTACTGAGGCCCCTGGCCGTCTCCGTGACGAGGGCCTTATAGGCCGCTTGCTTGAGTCGGAGAACATGTAATTTGTCATCCGTCAACCCACATTCTAGATCACCCTCCAACTCGGTTATCTCAGCTTCAACACGGGTCACCTCCTCCCGCTCGCGCCTCCGGGAATGGGAAATAAGGGACAAGGCCTCTCCCCGGAGTACCGTCTTGAACGCCTCCCACAGTGAGACCACCGATGACACAGACCCCACATTCTCGTCAAAGTAGCGCTTAAGGGATTTAACCAGCTCTGCGCGAATGGTGGGGTCACGCAGGTACCAGGGATTAATCGGGACCACCCTACCCTCTCCCCTCGGAAGAATATCAAAGTGCAACAAGAGCGGGGAGTGGTCCGAAATACCCCGTGCCAAATGGCGCACCTCCCCTATCCTCCCCACATGCGCCGCCGGAACCAGGACATAATCTAGCCGTGAGAGACTACCATGAGCCCCTGAATGGAAGGTGTACTGTAACTGCGTGGGATGTTTCAGACGCCAACAATCCACCAGCCCCAAGGTATCCAAGAGGCCAGACAACCACGCCTGGGCACGGGGGAGATCCCTAGGGGGGTAACGATCCACAGTTCCGGAAACCACAGCATTAAAATCCCCCCCCACCACTAGAATCCCCTCCGGAAGGCCAAGGAGGAGGCGCCCCAGATCCGCAAAGGTGGTCGTCTGCAGCCCCGGCGGGACATAGACAGACACGAAAACGACCACTCTGCCCTCCATTCTACCCACCAAAACCGTGTAACGTCCCCTGTCGTCATGGAGCACCTCATCAATCTCCAACGGGAGCGAGTTCTTAACCATAATGCCCACACCCCTTGAACCAGACGTGAAGCCCGAATGGGCCACAAGGCGGTAGCCCCGTCGATTCATAGCACAAAAGGAGTTGCCAATGAGGTGTGTCTCCTGCAGAAAAGCTATATCGGGCGAAATTCGCTTCAAGAACTGCAGGACCACACCTCGTTTTATCCTGTCCCCCAATCCATTGACATTCCAGGACAACAGACTCAGTCCCCTACCCCCCATCATAAACAGAAGCCATCACTCGTCCCCCAGAGAGCACTTTAGAAATAACACAACGATAATTTTGCCTTGTGGTGTAAACGAACAACACCCCACCCCAACCCAACCCACCCGCCCCAACAAAACTCCCCCCTCCCTGCACCCCTGCATGAGCCCAGACAGCCCCCCCAACTTGCAGTGTGCCTGTCGCCCCTATATAATGAAACTAGCTAGACCCCCTAGAGGAGGAAAGAGTACCCCTTCTAGACCCCACACAACCTCCAAGGGAGGGGAAAGAACAAAGACAGAAGCTTGGTCGAAAGTGGCATCATAGGCGTCCAGAGTCAGGCCCAACATCAACCCCTCAGTCCCGATCCAGTGGGCCGTCTCCTCCCGCCGCTCCCCCCCCCCACCATCTCGATCACTACCCCCAGACAGAGTGTCCAGCCAGTCCCCGGCCGCTTCGGGACGATCAAAAAAGTGCGTGCGACCATCCACCTCTACCCGCAGCTTGGCCGGGAAGAGCATGGCGTATTTTAAGTTCATGTCCCGGAGCCGGCGCTTGACGCCCAGGAAACTCAGTCTCTGCTTCTGGACCGCTTGGGTAAAATCAGGATAAAAGTTCACCTCCATATTTTCCAGCTTAATCGGCCCTTGCAGTCTGGAGGCTTGCAGGATCGCGTCCCTGTCCCGAAAGTTAAAAATCCGGGCAATGAGAGGCCGCGGAGGGGCTCCGACCTTCGGCCTTCCCCCGGGAACTCTGTGGGCCCTCTCCACGGCAAAGAATTTACTCAGTCCCCGAGGCTGGAGATGGGTAGCGATCAGGTCCTCTACAAAAAGATCCGCCGCCGCCTCCTCCCGTCCCTCGGGTCCTCCGATGATGCGGATGTTATTCCTCCGGGCCCGACTCTCGGAATCCTCCAGGCGCCGATCCATAAGCGCACTCGCCTGACGAAGTCGGTGCACCTCCGTTTGGAGGGCCGCCACCTCAGTCGTGAGGCCCGACGCGGTTTGGGCCAAAGAATCAACCCGGTCGTTGGTCTTGGAGAGATCAGCCCTCACCAGGCCGACATCCACGAGGACCGCGTCGATCTTATGCGCCAAGGTGTCGAACCGCTGGCCCACCGAGGCCTTCATCTCAGCAATGGCGCCCATGACGTCTTGCAGAGTCAGATCCGTGGGCAAATCCGGGGCATCAGGGGGGCCCTCAGAGGACTTGTGCGGTCCGCCGGGAGATCCCTTCTGGAGGGTATAGCGGTCCATGATGTTGGCCTGATGTACGGCGCCACGCCGGGTCGACTTGGTCTTCGACCGATCTCCATCTTGTTTCGCGGCCATCGCCACGGGTCTCACACCCGCACCAGCTACGCCGTCGAGGGCAAGCAATCAAGGCCACGAGCTCCGGGGGGCCACCCCAGGTCGGCGGGGTGGGTCACAGCCGGCAGGCAGGCCGGGTCTCCCAGCGAGGCCACACCAACACAAAGAGCTCCGCGATCTCACTTGCAGAGACGGCAAGGGGGTGCAAAAGTGAAAGCGAAAGTGCGGGGTACGCGACTCGCCAGGCCCAGCCCGCCGTTGTTGTTCACTTTGCCACTGGGTCACCCCCCAGCGCAAATCCGGGGTCCGGCGAGAAGTAGGCCGCAAACTTCAATCGGTGCTCACTCCGGTACCCGAAGTCCGATTCGAGAACGGGAAACGGGTACCACCTCGGCTCAGGCTCACCGACACAGTCCCCTCAACCGAGGCAGGATGAAGACAGGATAAACGTAGGAGGTTGCGGAGGTCCTCGGGAGCCTCGCACCTACGCGGCCATCTTGGTTGCGCGCTAGGCTCCTCCGCTAGTGGATGTTTTTGACTGATGAACCATTGCAAAAGGTGTATAGCAATAAAAACCGATAAAATTCATCAACAAAAAAAAAAAAGACCAGAAGTTTACAAGTTACCTTCATATAATCTTTTAACACTGACATATCAGGAGTATGCTATAACATATGATAAGACCTTAAACATAATAAACAGTGATACTTCGTTCCACTTGAGAATAAGAAAATAAACTGAATATTCCACAATAACTCTCATTGTCACTCCAAGTGTTTTTAATGGGACAGCACCCCTTTTTAGTCAAAGCAAACTGTTGGAAAATCATGTAAATTTAACTAGCGATTTCATACTCCATTGGATCTTTGAACTATCACAGCATTTTAACTTTTGTATCAACGGTTCACCTTTTTACCTTCATTTTTTATGCACCGATCATTACGTTTTTCCAATTGTAAAAAAATAATACAAGTTTTTTCATCACTGCAGCCAACGATACAAAATTCCACACACTCAAACACGCTCTTGCCCACTCTGTTAGTCACATCAAATTTCTACCTTTCACAGGTAGATTAAGATGAAAGGAGCAGTAGATTAGGTAACGGTAGTACCTTAATATGTTTTGTGTTATAGTCCCTGTTGATCCCACCGCTAACCTTGACATCGCTTCAACTCTATGTTCACTTGGGACGTAAAATTAGAACAGTGATGACAGCGATAACCACAGATCGTGAACAAGGATAATGTGTAATGCACGGCTTGCACGCAGAGCCCAGAGAGAAGGCCAGGCCTTGCACTCACTGTCCTTATGGTCACAACCCACGCAGTGATTGAGTAAATGGCCTGGCCTTCAGCCATGGCCACTGATTCCACCTGTGCCCAGAGGGTAGGGTATAGGACCTAGGCATTGGCCAGGCCATGGGCAAAGATACCACATGGACCTAGCCCACTGCAAGAAGCCTTCTGCCACGTGCAGCTCTCCCACCCCACCCCCTACCCCCCACCCCAGAAAATTGTGGTTCCACAGAACCGACTGCGCTTTTGTAGCTGTACAGATTGGGCCCTGGGCGCCTGGTGCATTTTACAAGAACACCAGAAACAACATGTGATATTATGCATGTCACGAAGTTTACTTTACAGAACCCAAAAAGAGTTTACCTGCGTAATGGGATGATGCTTCTCCACGACAACAGAGCTCATTGGTGGTGATACACCCACTGAAGTTATATTGCTTCCAATTCGACTCGCCTTTTGTGCCAAATCTACACGTCCTGTGATTCTTGCTGTGATGGTTTTTCCAGCTTTCTGCTGAGCCGACGTTACAACTCTCGTCATAGGCTAAATTATAGAAAAACAAAAGACAAACTGATAAGCTACATACCTTGGTTACGCTTTTTATGAAGAATACCACCAGCTTTCAGAAATTCAACCATCCAACAACAAGGAATCACCGCTGGCGGCACCTGTTCACACCCCCCCCAGACATTACTGTTTGAACAGTACTAGCAGCACCATACAGGCACCACAGCAGCGGTGTGACTTCTGCTCAATTCACCTGCTTCGAAGTATCAAGGACGAAAAGAAAGAGCAAACTCGAAAAATTACAAAACAATCACTGTCCTCAGAAAAGGACGAGGTGGGAGGCTGATGAGGGATCCGCAGGTGGGATCCACCAGAAACAGATGTAAAAGGGCAGGAAAGCTCTCCTATAATAGGTACCTCTTTCCATGCATTCCTCAGTTCTAAAGACTGCCCACGACACAAGGAGGATATAAGGAACAAAGCAAGAACTAATCCAAGCCAGACATTGAGGCTGGACTTTCCAACGTCTGCAGCAAAGTACTGGGATCCTGCTCCCTCCAACAGTACAAACATTGCGGTCAGTCTTTGGTAGATTGTACGGCATCTTTATGGATTCAGGTATCTCTATGTGAATCAATTCACCCCACAACTCATTACAAAGCAAAAAATATATGTTAATATTCGGCTTCATCACGGTTAGACCTGTCAGCATTAGGGTGGCCTTTCCACCAACTTTTTGCCTTACTCCAACATTTTTGCTGATCTCGTTTTGCCGGCCTTAGGACTCTGTGCACATTACCACTGCTAACCAGTGCTGAATCAATCATCTCTGATTTGTAGGGTGCTGGTAATCACCCGCAAGCGTATCCAGGTGCTGGGTTCTTGCTGGGTTCAGTCGAAAAGCCAAGTCTCGAGTCCCTTTCTCAGTGGCGGCTCGCTTGGAACAGGGTTGGTGAGGGGAATTAAACAAAAATAAAAAAACTTACCTTTGCCGCATGCCTCTCCTCCTCTGTGGTTTGGACGCTCAGGCAATGCCTGGGGAGGCTAAGTATGTTCTCCATGGGGCTGTGCAACACATCCCAATGGAGATCATGTCAAGTGAGCATGACGGTTTGACCGGCCCTTGAGGGCCGGCCAAACTGTCATGTGCACGTAGAGGAGTGCAAACCACTCTTCGCCTGCTGTGCCATCAGGGAGCCAGCTCCGCCGGCTCCCGAAAGAAAAAGAAAATAACGTTATCATTTTCTTTTTTTCACTGCTGCAATAGCAGTGGGGAGATGCTCCTCCACCGTAGCAAGAGGAGCCACGACGGCCCTTTCTCAATTCTGGGAGAGAGGATGTCGTTCAAAGGTGAAGGGGAAGGTGCAGGAAGCTGGTTCTGTATATACTATCCCATAGGAAGGTATAGTGTGCATAGAGTCCAGTGGATCCCCAGCGGTATAGCAGAGGCTAAAGTAGATAATACCTTACTTCTTTTGTGGTAGTGTGGTTTAGCAGTCAGGCTTATCAGGAGGGTAGTGTTAAGCATTTGTTGTACACACTCAGGCAAGAAACGAGGTCACACACTCAAAGACTGAATCCAGACCAATTGTTTTTATAAAATGTTATTATTTTATTTCTAGAACCAAGATTCACTTAGTAGCAGGTAAGTTAAACTCTTCATACAACGTTACCTTCAGCAAGAGAGTGAAAGCTGGATTTGCAGGAACAAATCAGATTACTTTTTGCAGTTGAGAAAATTGTTAAAAAAATGCTAGTAAGTACTTTTTGATTACATTTTTGGTTTGGTACAATACATACTCCTAACAGTTTACACAACACAGAACATTTGTACGCAGGTTAACTCTTGTGCAAGTGATAGATTACAGTTTGTGCAGTACAAGACAGTTCAACACTAGAGAAAAACCCACCATTCAGTCCTATGGGAAATATGAAGTTTAAGTTACAGGTGAGTAAATCGGTTTTGGGATTGGAGTTTTGGGGGGTAGAACCAAGGTTCCTCAAGGTTCAGGTTGCCACTCAAGGGGCACCACCAGCAGCACTAGGGCAGCTGGGCGCAGAGTGCAGGGTACCAATGTTAGCCAATGCAGGAAGGCAATTCGCAGGGTTAGGATCAGGGCAAAGGGGTTCCCAGGTTAGCACCAAGTCCACACCACTAGCGGTGCCGGGGCAGCCAGGTGCAGGAGGGTGCCTAGTAGTTGTCGGGAGCCCAATGAGTTTCAATGGAGGATGTTGATCGTGAAAAAGGATTGCAGGCTAGACCCAGAAGACTAGACTAAGGGAACCAACAACTGGAGAATGAAGAGTTGCTGGACACCATCGGTCGGGCACCTCAGGTCACAGGAGCTGTGGATGCAGGGGTGTATTTACGTGTTTGGTTCTTCACACCAGTCACGATTGGTGGGTCCCTTCGGATGGAGGCTGCAGGCATTGAGGTAAAGGTCGGCCAACGCTGGATCACAGTTCAGGATCCCCGAGGGGACCTCGCTGGGGTGTTGGGCCACTTGAACTTGGACATGGGCATCAGGTGCCAAGTGGTGAGGACTCACAGACCGGCCAGACGTGTAGGGTTGGCAAAGGTGGGCACACCTCCCTTCCTGGCTAGGTTTTTCCACCAGTTCTTGCGCCCAAAATGGGGGTCAGAACTGGTCGGAGCCAGTTGTTGATGACAACAAAAGGCTGGGGTTAGCTAACGAAGGCGGCAGGCCTTTGAAACTCCCTCTTACTCTTCAAGGACCTTGTCCATTCTGGGGGAGGAGGCAAGGCACCTCTGCCTAGGATGTGCTTTGTTCCCGGACCCAGATAGCTCTCTACTCAGGGGTCCAGAAACCTGTCTGGTTGTGGCAGATGGCTGGGAGCAAGTCAGCAACCAGACTGAGTTAGTCGTTTTTAGGGGGCATCTCTAAGATGCCATCTGTGTGCATTTGTCATTAAATCCAACACTGGCATCAGTGTGGGCTTAATGTGCTGGGACGTTTGATAGCAAACTTCCCAGACTTCAGTAAAACCATTATAGATCTGTGGAATTCGTGTTGACAAATTCACAGCCCCTGTACTCAAAATGGCTTCACTGCACTTATAAATGGCTTCACTGCACTTAGTGTCTGAATGGCACAGACACTGTAGGGGCATATTGGTCTTTAGGACTGTAAGGCCTGCTAGAGGGGTGTCTTACAAATGCCACAGGCAGTGTTTGGTGGGCATGGCACACAAGGATGTATGTAAAAACACAAGAGCGACCCCTCTAACACAGGGATGTGTGTCATGTCGACTCTGGTTTGGTCTGCATCAAAACACCCAGTCGGCATTGACAGGGCAGGGGTGCTAAAGTGAGGGGTCTACGAGGGTGGCATAATACATGCTGTAGCCCTCAGAGGTCATCTGTGGTCAATAGGCCCTTGGTACCGGAGGTACCTTTGAAAAGGGACTTGCAGGTGGCCCAGAGATGTGCCAATTGAGGATGCAAAGGTACAATTTTTGGAAAGAGCACAGGTGCTGGGGCCTAGTTAGCAGGATCCCAGCACACATGCCAAGTTGGCATCAGTTATGTGGCAACATGTTAGAGGGTAACAATGCAAAAAGGGGCACTTTCCTAAAGAAGGTTGTTCCAGGAGTTGGCAGCAAGTTAGGAGGATTTTCCTCCACTGTAGGTTTGGCGGAGCCGAGGAGAGTATGCGAGGACGAGGGAGACAGAGCGCAGATGTCTGGAGGGTTGGTCGAGGTTCAGGTGGCGGTTGATGTATGCTGGTCCTTGTAGGCGTGTCACCATCTTGAATTGTATCTTTTCTAGATGGGGAGCCGGTGGAGTTTTTTGCGGTGGAGTGGTGACTAGGGCGTGAGTGACAGTGTTCCGGGTTTTAACGGGGAGTCATCTGAAGATCTTTCAGAGCATGCTAAGGGTGTGGAAGCAGGCAGAGGAGACTGCGTTGATCAGGCATTTCATAGTTACTTTGCGGTCTAGGATGATGCCATGGTGGCGGGAATGGTTTCTCAGTGTAGGTCCAAGTTCGGAGGGCCACCAGGTGTCGTTCCATGGGGAGGTGCTGTTGCCAAAAATCAGCACTTCCGTTTTGTCCATGTTGCGCTCCAGGCAATTGGTCTACATCCAGTCAGCAACACACGCTATGCAATTGTGGAAGTTGGCCCTTCTGGAGGAGGGTTCTTCTGAGAGGATGAGTTGGGTGTCACCTGTGTAGGATATGAAGTTGAGGCTGTGGGTTCTGACGATGTCGACCAGCGGCATTGTGTAAGTATTGAACAGGGTGGGGCTTGACGAGAAGTCTAACCTCTGTGTGTTTCCATCCGTTGAGTCAAAAATGCATGTAGAATGGAGGTGGGTTTGCAGCGGATTTCCTTGCTCCAGAGGTTGAGGAAATGCCAGGGACTGGGGCCCGTGGGTGTTACCAGACAAAGAAAAATAGGTGTTGGTAGAATGGGCCTTCCGTGATTTGAGGAGGGGGGAGTATCTGTCACCTACCACACTTGCACATCAGAAAGGCTCTGCCTGATCACACTCAAAGGGTTTGACACTAGTCTTTTGTGACCTCAGACAAGCTAGGGCCAGGAAATGTAGGCAGGAAATCCCAAACACCTCAAGGGGTGGAATCCTCCTGATCCATCTCCTACTTGAAAGTGGGCACCAGGTGTAAATATTGGACCTTCAGAACCAACTCTTCAGTACACCTCTGTACCTGTGGAATACTTAGAAGAACTGCTGTGCTGCTCTACAAGTTAGACTACTATTCGGCTGCCCTGCTGCCCGAGTGAGAAGGATTGGAAAAATCTTGAGCCCATGACCCCTAAAGTGACTCCAATGGTTAGTTGGCTGGCCTCCGTATGCTAGCCTCAGGCATAGGAAAGGCAATAACCTCCTTGAACCCAGCACCTAGCATCTTTCTGCTGAGAGGATTACCTCCCTCTTCCCCCACGTAGTGCCACTCCATTCCAGGACCCTTGGAACAGGACCTAAAGTTATTTTGCCAGCTCAGCTCTGGTCCAGTAAGCAGAACTGACGCAGCATGAAGCATCTACTTGTAGCTGCATCGTAACCGCTGCAGCCTGATATCCATGACGCGCAACTCGCATTACCGCCCGCAGTCTCCTCTGATCCACCTATGTGCATCACATCCTCGATGCAGGCCTTCCCTTCGCATGTCTTGGCACCCTTGACGAGGACGCAGGACTTCGCATTGCAGCCCCACAGCTTCTTCGGAACTGCCAGTGACCAATGGAGCTTCGATATAGGACCTCGCAATGCAAGCCCTGGTTAACGGTATCCTCGATGACGACAGCACAAGACTCTGTACCACAGCCCCGCCGTTTCCTCTGAACCACTGCTGCGCAATGCAACTTTGAGGAAGAATTTCACAATGCACTGCAAACCAGGATTTAAGGTAATCTGTTCAGCAGGCCTACTCTGGTTCCTGTGTCTGTCGCACACTCCATCATGGTCAGCCCAAACTTGAGACTTTGTCCTGATCTGGTACAACCAGATGACCACAGTTAGCGCTTTGTGCTTCTAAGCACTATTTTTATTTAAGAAGTCGAGAATGCATATCTCTGCTTCTACTGATATGATTTTTGTTGTTATGGTGTGGCAAGTTTCTAGTGTTGCGCTTTCACTTTGTTACTGTTTGAAGTGCTTCCTACATATTTTCCACATTGCCTCTAAATTAAGGCGGACTTGAGGGGTACACACAGGTTATTTTGGGATTTGCTTGTGACTTCACCCTGGCAGAAATTGTGGTTGCTGCTTGAGTAGGGTCCGTCCCCTCCACCCCCCCTCCATCGGTACCCAATTTCCTACAATCACCATTCTGTCCCTCAAAGCACCAGGGAATCCAACAAAATGCAGATTGTTACTCCTGTATGTGTTTAATCTCTCCATATAAATAGCTCTGCATGATTTTTAGGTCAAAATGGAAAATCTCATCCAACTTTAATGCGAGCAGAGGAGTATGTAAAGTAATCTACTGGGGTGGATTCAATTCTAAAATGATTTAAGGTCAGTAACTACAACACACAGGAATGCATAGGCCTCAACATAACCCCATCACGGAAGTCTGACTAAAATAGAAATCCAAAGAGTGCAATGAAAGGCAGTGGCAGAAAGACATTTTGTGTTTAAAAAAAACAACTGAGTAAAATAGGGCCCAGGCAGTAATTGGGGGAACTAAAGGGAGATTGATAGCAAAACGGTTAATAATCCTTTGAGTACCTTATTCTGAAATCCTGCTCCTTCTGCCAAACTATGGGAATTTGTTTCATGTACATCTTGCAATGAAGATTACTTTTATAAGCTTTAAAGGTAAATACTAAGCCTCTGGAATTTTCCTCTCAAGCATGAGGCAGATAATTCACAAGTTTCCATAAAACCATGCCCTGTCCTACTGTGAAAGGAGATGCCCATTGAGTGACCACTTCCAAAGGTAACATAGGGCAATGCCCAAACCATCTGGGAAACAAGTACAACTCTCCCGGTTGGAGATAATTATATTGGCTTCTGCCCTGACAACTGTTCTTCCAAATCATGCTGGGTAGGATGGGCACTCGTAATGAAGGGGGAAAGTTCAATGGCAGTTGAATGTGTATCAGCAAGGAAATTCCAGGAAGCAGTAGAGTGCATTTTTCAATGACCTCTCAAACATCAACATTAACAGTTTACTCGAATCCTACAAACCTGAGACCTGCTCTTTCCCTAAATCGAGCTCCTTCAACATACAGGTAATTGAAAGCTTTAAGAAACAAATACCTCCCCAGACATCATCTAGACCCAACCCATATAATGTATTCCATTTTCATTTTGCCCACTCACTATCACCACCGAGTAGATACTCACAAACCTGAAGTGCATTCTTCATAACAGTTATTTTGCTGCCATAAACTGCACAAAGACTGTGGTGTCTATCCTAACCTACGACTCAGATTTAATTTTCCTCACAGGAATATTGCTTACTTAACACTCATCCCTCTTGACCTACTAGTCCCCGCTCTACTTTGGCACCTTACGCCAGGACCATGATGGCCGACTGGGTGACGGACTCACTGCCATGTACAGAAAATCTATCCAACTCAGATGTCAAGATTAGGAACTACTCTTCATTTGAATGCTTGGGTGTTGAGCTTGAGGGCACTAATTCAAACCCCCACAGGATTTACGCCATCTACCACCCGCCCAGGAGGCAATCAAATTTTCATCAAAGAATTAATGAAGCGCATCTCAAGCAAAGCCCTTGCTTCATTGAACATCTTCTTTATAGTTGTTTTCAACTTACAATGGAGCAATCAAACAGAACTCTGGGTAATTCAGCTGAACAACTTTCCTAACAATAACAACCTTTCACAATTCGGCAATGAACTGAAAAATAATAAAAGGGAGCCACACACAACGTTGGGATTACCAAGATAGAGAACATCTTTCAATTCCATACAACTATTAGACTGTCAGACCACCACCTCATTCAAATCTCTCTGCCCTTAATGAGAATGCAATCAAGAGGCCACACCTCTTCACCTAACTAATGGATCAGAAACACAAGGTACATAAACTCACATGATCTTGCAGCAAAAATGGATAACTCACTGCAACTTCACAATGGCAAACCCTTATGAAAGAGCTATCTCCTCCAAAGCTTAGAATGGAAAAAATCAAGAACTCATATCAATGGTTTTCCTGGAACTAAGCGAAGACAGAAGACATCTTCGACAACAGAAACAGGAATGGAGACAAAACCCTGTCAGCTTAGAATCTCCTCCCACTTTGCCAATCAAGACGGCAATCTAAAAACAAAATCTTCAAAGCAAATATATAATTCGTTCGAATGCAATTCAACCAGGCCAGAAACCATCTCAAAAACCTATTCAACCTCACACAATAATTAGGCGCAATAATGAAAATCAACATCAATTCCATCAGAGAAAACGGTAATGAGCTAGCTGAATTTTTCTCTAAGGAAATCATAAGGATCAAACAATAACTCCACTCCTCTCCGGCGGATGATCACACTATTCGATATACAACAAAAAGTAATAACTGGAATAAGTTCAAGCAGATCATAATGAAGATGAAACCAGTTTCGCACTCTGCTGACCTAATCCCATCCACCCTCATTAAATCTGTCACACATCACACCATACTGGACCCATCTAATAAATCCCTTCCTCAGTCAGCGAGGTTTCAGACTGCCTAAAAATGGGCAGGTGACCCCCATGGCGGAAAGAAAGCTAATGGCAATTTCAAGGACCTGAACAACATCCGCCCTATTACCAACCTGCCTTTTCTGGCAAACATCTAGGAAAGCTGTGTCACAGTTCAACTGAAGAAATTCATTGAAGGACATGACTTATGCAACAGTCTTCAATCAGACTTTAGACCGGGCTGTAGTTCTGAAACAGCCATGCTACAAATTGCTGGTGATGCCTTTTGCCTCTTCAACAAAGAAGACTCATACCTTCTAGTACTCCTTGACTGGTTAGCGGAATTTGATGAGGTCAATCACAATGTCCTACTTCACACTCTCAAAGAAAGAATAGGATAAGCGGCACTATCCTATTCTGGTTCCACTCCTACCTCGACAAACACTTTAAACAAGCTGAATTACTCGCTATCTACTTCTTTCACCATAATCTGTGGGGTCCCATGAGGATTCATACTCTACCCCACAATCTTCAACTATACATTGAACCCCTAACCGCTATTCTCAACCAGTTCAACCTCTCCTATCATCTTTATGCTGATGGCATACAACTTTACCTGAAAGAGTCCTTGCTTGATAATACATTCTATTTGGATCAATTCATAAAGGACATACAATCCTGACTATCCCTCAGCCACCTAAAACTAAACCAGCTGAAGACAATTTCTCCTCATCTCACCTCCTCACAGCCTTTTACAAGCCTGGCTGGATTCTCTCTACATTCTGAATTGCAACTTGAAAATCACAATCTTCACCAAATCACTCAGAATCACTCTTGGCAAGAGCCTGACTCTAAGCCTATATAAACTCCTCAACTAGAGTTGCCCAACAACCTGTAAATGCTAAAAATCATTAAACCGGTCATTCTGGAACCAGACTTTAAAAGCATTTCACTATTTCTAGTCATCTCCAGGTTGGACCATGGATACACGCTGCTCGCAGGTTTTTCCCAAAGCTCATTTGGATCCTCTGAAAGCCACATTCAACTCCACAGCACAAATGTTTCGGGCACTAGGTATTTTGATCAGATCATGCCAGTACTGATCTCACTAAACTAGCTCCCAATTGAAACACGAGGCTTCTCTAAAATTGCCTGTATTTTACACATAACCCTGCACTGTGGAACACCAAATTATCTTGCACAAAATATAGTCCTATCAGGAGGCATGCACTCCCTCATTTTAACAGACCCTTTGCTCCTTGAATCACCAAGATTAAAAAGCGCAGAACTTCCTTCTGGTCTTTTTTGGGAAATAGTCCAAGGGTATGGAATTGTATCGCAATGGAGAACCACATAAATCCTTCTCCAGTAACTTTCAGGAAGAAACTAAAATTATTTACTAGTTGGCAGATATCTACTAAACAAACCTTCGTGCTACCCGATCCACTCTTTAACCACATTGCTCTAACTTATTTCTTGATTGCTAGCACTGTGCTGATGTTTTACCCTCTAAACTCTTTGTAATCACCTTGCTAATCAATAGCATCTTGTTTATTACCTATACTCATTGCGGTTTACTAGGCTATATGACTGCTTTGAAGCACACTCTGATGCCCCGGGGTCTTGTGCGTACAATATCCATTTATAAATAAACCTAATGAGTCCAATGAACGCCACTCATCTTGCTGATGTATGGCTGGTGCTGAGAAATGGTTCTTTGAAATTTGTTACTCTTGGACATATCCTCATGGGCTCTAGAGCTCCCTCTGAACTATGCTCAGTACCTGAGAACCTGGGAGACCAGTGCTATTGACCACCACAGACACTAAACAGTGACGCTCTGAGTGAATAAGACCTCAGACACCCAGAGCCAGAGGTACACAGCATATCTGCATAGAATGTTAAGCTTATAGGAAAGTACTAAGAGTTGATCGCTTGCCTGAAACCCTTTGGTTTGATCAATGTAGAACGACAACGATCTTTTTGGTTTCAGAAGATGGAGCCTCTCCTCTTCTTTAGAAGGGAGAAGTGGAGCAAAGAAAGCAGGTAGGGTGATATTTTGGCCACCATGGAAGGGTGTCACCACCTTCGGGTGGAAAAAGGCCCAGGTTCTCAGAACCAGTTTGCCTGGGTAGAACATTGTGTAGAGAGGGTGTACATAGAGTGCCTGCAGTTTGCGGACTCTCCTGGCCAATGTTCTGGCCACCATAAAATCTGTTTTAATAATCAAAGTGGGCAATTGTGCATTGGCGCAAAGGATGAGTACAGGAGGAAGGTTAAGACCATATTGAGGCCCCATTGTGACAAGATGAATGGTCTCGGGGGAAACGGATGTTGGAGTCCCTACAAGCGTCTTGAACAAGGTAGCCTTTAACAGTGCCCAGAACAGAGCCCTGCTGGGCCAGAGAAAGAAAAAACAATAAAACATGGGGTAAGGGTGCCAAAAGAGGGTCAGTGTTTTTGGAAGCAAACCATGTTACAAACCTGTCCCAATGGCAGCCATATACCATCTTGGTGAAGGGATGCCTGGCTTCCAGAATAACATCACACTCTTCGAGAGGAAGGTTGAAGGCTGTCAACTGTTGCTGCTCCATCTCCAAGCATGAAGGCGAAGGGTGCGTAGGTGCGGGTGCAAAACCCCGGCCCTGCTACTGCGACAGAAGATCCTCCCGAAGAGGCAGCTACATCGGAGGACCGATGCTCATATTCAGGAGTTCGGGATACCAAACTCTTTGTGCCCAATCCGGAGCCACAAGAATAATTGGCTGATACATCGGAATCATAGCCTGAATAGCCTGGTTTCATTTGTGAACTACATTGTGTCCAGCATAGTCCCGATAAATGGGAGCATCTGAGAGGGAGTCAGGTGTGACTATTTATATATTTGTAAAGCGCAACTAATGCCGATAAAATTGCTATAGTATAGGTCCAAAGCGAGTTTAGCCAGTGGCCAGGTGCATACTACTCCTGCGGGAACAGCCAGGTCTTTAAGGCTTTTCTGAAAGTAAGAAGTGCGGGAGCAGCTTTTAGTGTGAATGGGAGGCTGTTCCAGAGCACAGCTGTGGCCCTAAAAATGCTCTTCCCACCCTAGTTGGTTCTCCTGAAAGGGGGGAATAATCAGGTTCATGGAGGAGCCTGATGCGAGCGGAACGTCCTTACCAGGATGTACCAATTGAGTTTCTCTGAAATGGGCTGGCCCCAATCCATGTAGTGCTTTATAGGCCAGACAAAGAGCCTTAAAACTACATCGTTGTTTAACCGGCAACCAGTGTAGTTTCCAAATGGCCCCTCCTGCCGATTTATTTTTGGGGAATTTGAAGAGTAAGCGGGCAGCAGCGTTTTGCAGAGTCTGGAGCCTCTTTTCGAGATCCACTGCGAGTGTAAGATAGAGGCTGTTGCAATAGTCTATCTTAGTGAGAACCAATGCGTTGATAGCCGTTCTCAGGACCTCAGAGGGCAAGAATTTTTCAATCTTTTTTATAAGCCTTAGCGAAAAGAATGAGGCTGATGTAATTTTATTTACTTTGTCCGTGAACTTCTCTTTATCAATCCAGACGCCTAGATTTTTGACTTTGTTAGAGGGTTCAGAAAGTGAGTCCAATTCGGGTGGCCACCATTCCGGCGTCCAGAGTGAGGGGTAGTTACCAACAAGCATTTGCAATGCAATCGGTCTCGCCCTTGGGACCTTGTATGTATTTAGCTATGCAGCGCATTAGCCTGGGTGCTGAAACATCTACTGTTCTTTAACATGGCGGGAAAGTAAGCACCAATCTGCATGACACGCCAGGTATGGGAACACATGGAGAGAAATATTGCCTTTCAGCGGGAAATGGTATAGTCCAAAGCTCTGTTTTTAATATAAAATCAGGGCCTTCGGTGGTCATTTCACTGAAAATACAATATTTGAAACAAATATTATTGTCAATGGGTGTTCGTGGAAGACAATTTCTATGGACTGGAATCTAGAGAATGCTGAAGTGATTCTGGTATTTTACTGACCTCTGCTGGTCGTTTTCTATCAAGAAAGTTAAACAGAGGCAGTTGCCAGAAAAATTAAAAAAAGAAAGTCCCTCAGCAGAAAGCAATTCTGGTGTTTTACGGACCTCTATTGGTCGTTTTCTATCAAGACTGTTAAATAGAGGTAGTTGAACAGAAAAAAAAAGTCCCTAAGCGGAAGCAGACAAGTCCTAGGGCTGATCTCCAGAGCCCACAAAGTACATAGACATAGAAGTATATACTAAAGTATATACAAGAGGGCTCAAATGCTCGACCTAAAAATGAGCGGGATATTAGACTACTTGGTAGAGGGTAGCAAAAACGTGAGAGTGAGGCCTCAGCTGATACTCTTTGCAATAGTAAACTTGGAAATATGATTATGAATGCGGGGTGTGATGTGTGAAACATACTGAAGGAAATCGATTTTGCCACTTGATGACTTACCAGGCACAGTGCATAACTAACAGGTTGAGGAGACTTTACTGTTTCCTGTTCGCCAATTCACTTACAAGCTGTATGTGAAAAGCCTAACTCAAGCTCCAACTGGGAAATGAGATTTCGTATACTGCAACAAATATTGAAGATGTCTGCATACACAACACGGATCATTGGCAATCCTATACACAAGGTCTAATCCAGAAGCCCCATATTGTTTATATGCCCAATATTTTCTCTTTTAAATTTGTATTATTATTCCATCTATAATGTTCTGGTACATGCATTGGAAAAATTAATAATAAACTTTAAACATAGAATTATAGATGGGTAACAGTGAATTATGGGTATGTTTTTTGCCGAGGGGTTCTCAGTGACTTCAAATAGACCACATGAGCAAAGCTTGAGTTGTCTATGATGTCACTCAGAACCCAGAGGTTGCAAACATTCCAGTAATTCATTACTATCCATTTATAATTTTATGTTATGTATGGCCCCCAAAATTATATTCCCCTGCTTTCACCTGCTACGCAGTGGTGTAATCGGGGAGCCTCACATAACATGGACTCTGTTATGTATCTCTGTCCCAAAAGTTTTTTTTTTTTTAAATACCTTACCTCCCCATCCTAGACCAAGCCCCACCACCTTCCCTACCTTCCTTTCCCCTCCTGCAGCTGTGCTTTCTGCTTCCATTGAAAGCAGAGCTGCGCTGACAAGCTCTCAGACCCTTTATGACGTAGCAACAGTGAGTTATGAGTTTTGTTATCAACTGTTGGCATGCCACAACAATGGGTTATGAGATTCAGAAACTGAAATAAACAATCAAGGCTCTCCATGAGAAACATACATAACAATGTTTTTAGTTCTTTGAGATGATGATTCCATCTACAGGGGGGTATGTTGACAAAATGTACAGTATTTCTCATCAAGGCAGTGTGATGATTTATTCCAAGCTTATTACACCTATTATAAATACTTGGGAGTGCCCAAATACCATGTAGAACTAGGGCATTCCTCAACAATTATAAATATAGTTCCCTCAGGATGACTATCTATACATTTTCGCAAGAAATATTGCTTTTATCATTCTTGGTACCATAACATTCTTTTAGCCATTTTTCGCTTTACCAGAATTCTGACCACAAAACATGTGGATGTATTATCAAAGCGATTTATTATAATTTCATCAGACATAATAACAAACCAAACATTGACAAAACAACATAATATTCTACATTTCATTGTTCTTAGATGGTACATGGACTATCTTGTCCTTGTACAGCTGCTATAAAGGTGTGACACTTCAAATTATTTATCTGAATTTACACCCAGAGGACGTCTTATTTCTCAGGTATTGTATGGATAGTCATCCCTGAGGGAACTCTATATATACAATATTTACATCTATTGAGCACAAACTATCTTTGGTCAAAATGCAGCATTGTGTTTTGATCTACCGACGAGGCCTATCTTAGATGATGTGTTCCTGACATGGACTGGTGGACTGGTGAAGAAATGCAACTCCTTGAATTTGTCAACTGGTTAAACAACAGAACGGCTGATATAAAATTCAGCCTGAACGTTTCCAAATTTAAGATCCCTTTTTTGGACGTGGAAATTTATCCCAGCAATGGAGGCCTAGTGACCACACTCTACAAGAAAAAAACGGACAGGAACAAAGCGTTACATTACTCCAGCAATCATCCTCGCAGCTTAAAAGATAATCTGCCGTACGGCCAATTCCTGCGAATTCGACGGAATTGTAGCTTCAAGGATGAATACCTTTACCATGCCGAAAATCTAAAGAACAACTTACTCCAGAGAGGATATCCTAAAAAACTCCTAAAGAAGGCAATCAAACGTGCTTGGTGGACTCCACGTGAAGCACTTCTGGAAAGAAAGTCCAAATCCAAAACCAACAGGATTGTTTGTGTATCAACCTATGGCCCAACGTCGAACTGGCTCAAAAAGACCATCTCTCAAAATTGGCATTTGATCAAAGAACTGGATGTGTCACTAAAAGAGACTCCGTTATTCGCTTTTAAAAAAGATAAAAGCATAGCCAACCAGTTAGTCAGAGCGGCACTGCCAAAAACCAAAAGTCAGGATCTAAGAAGTTTGTTGAATCTGCCCCCAATACAAGGACATCACAAATGTGGGACATGTGTCTGTTGTGATTCCACAATCGAAGGGAATTTCTTCACCCACAAGGGGGTGAATTGGAAACATGATTCCTTCTCAAATTGCAAGACAAAGTTTGTAGTTTACGGAATATTGTGCCCTTGCGACAAATTATATATTGGGAAAACTAACCAAGAGATAAAGACGAGGATACAACAGCACAAATCCAGGATACGCAAGAATGTGCCTAATGCCCCGTTGGTGAACCATTGGATAAACAAAAATCACACTGAAAGAGACGTTAGATGGACTGTAATTTCAAAAGTTACACAGGATACCCGAGGTGGCGACCTTGACGCCAAATTAGTGAGGAGAGAAGCGATGCTCATTGTGAGAAGTTGGCCTGATATGTAGTGCTCACTATTCTAGTGATCACTGTGTATCATTCCAAACGACCCTTATTGATGATTGGTTGTAAGTCAACCTTTTAGACCAGCTATCCTAGTAGCGTGGATACGAGCAGTCTTTAGGCTAAACTCTAGAGGGCGTGTTAAGCCAGCTGTTTACCATCACATATACCCCTTGAACACCAAGTGAAAGGACACCACACAAGTTGTTATGAAAATAAAAGGATATTTATTTATAACAAGACTACCCTGGCTCTTTATGAGTCAGGGAGCTAAGCACACTACAAAACTCTTAGGAAAATACTTCAGTTGCACAATTTACACAAATGCCCGAGGGGCACGAGAAACCATCTACACTAACAGTGGAATGCGAATGGTTAGAGTCTGGAGATACTGATTCCGGAGTGATCCGATCAGTGGGACTAAACGAAAAAGGAACTGGACACTTGTAGAGCGAACCTGCGATGGAGCACCGAGATGCTCGAGTTACCTAGCCCGGAGGCTGCGGCTGCGTGAAGTTCGTCAAGATGTCGGGAGTCCTCGTGTAGTCTCAGGAGCCTGAAAGAAGAAGTTGCTGGCAGGCGACCAGTGACGATGTTCAGAGCGATCCAAGCCTGGATCGGTGGTGAAGGAAAACCTGAAAGCAGAGGGGACTCAGTTCTCAACCGCTAGCCAGCGATCGTGTGGGTACCAGGAGGGTACCGGCTGAAGTCACCTCGACCAGGTGAGTGGGTGACGTCGGACTCGGCTGTTCCTCGGACCAGGAGGCGCGGCGGCGACCAGGATGGAGGGCGAGCTGTCCCACGAAGGTGTCTGCTGTCGATGATGCTGGGCCCAGGAAGGGGCAGCGGATCTTGGCAGTGGCCACCCAAGCGGGGGAGTCAAGATGGCGTCGGGAGTGGACCAGGAGGGTCCGTGGTACTCCTCTGTTGAAGGGGAGCAAGAGTCAGTCTGGAGCAACCAGACTAGTGATGAAACAATCGTGGTGCGTCGTGAAGAGGGCCACAAGCCGGTCGGCAAGTGGTCGAACAACGCGGTGAACAACAAGGAGCGGAAGGGCCCCCACGCAGATCTCGGGGATGCTGGGGAGGCAGACTTCGATGCTGGAGCTGCTCAGGGTTAGGGCTTCTCAAACCCTAGGTGCACTCACTCGAGGGTCCCTCGGTGGGCGTGCTAGATAAGCGTCGTGCAGGTTCTGAAGATGGCCGGTCCCGCAGGTCTCGTCACACCTACGACTCTCAGCTGAGCTGATGAGGGAGGTAAAAGGTCAGAGATGGCAGGGAACTCGGGTCTCGTCGAGCTGGGCAGTCTTGATCCGTAGGAGAGACTTACAGCAAACCGCAAGCGCTTAGATGGTGCCTGCTGGTGCAGGGTGGCTACTCCTTAGCCACAAGGGAGAGTCTTCAGAAATAGTCAAGAGTTCCTTTCGTGGAAAGTAGTTCGTGATTCGGAGTTATCCGATTATCTGATTATCCAATTTGGGAAGGGGACTCGCTCCTACCTTTATTCTAAGAAAAGGGGCTGGCCCGTGACTAGGTTCTACCTATGGGTGGAGCCAGGAGGGGGGTGGTTACACCCCTAACCTTTGTCCGGCTTCGCGCCAGCTCAGGGGCTGGTGTGCCCCCGAAACTGGTTTGAGCCGGGCTATGCACAGTGAGCACCGGGGTGCCACTTGCAATCACCTTCCTTTCAGCCCTGCCTACCTGGGATACACAAACCCTGTCTGGGACGGTGCTAACACCGCCCTCGACAGGAAACCCTTTGTCCAAGCTCCCCTTGCTGGAAGGTCCCCCAGCAGCAGGAGGTCAGACTTGTGTCTGGCGGCAGCATCCATTTTGTGATGCTGAGGCTTGAGTCAACTTTAACCGGGGTTCAAGGTTACTTCCATGTCGTGTCCCTCTAAAAGGGGGGAATGCTAACCCCGTCACCAGGACTGGCGAGGGGTTCGTATTCCCATTCGTATGACACCTTACTCGACATGTATAGGTGATGCGATGCCAAAGTTAGCAAATAACCGCAAGGATTATAATGCATTAAAAGTAGTTGGCCCGCGTCACCATGGAACGGCTATTAGGACTTGGTTCCGCAAGCCGTCGACGGGCTCAGCTCGCGCCAGAGCACCGTCCCACATGATTCCCTGCACTCTGCCTTCAGGATCGATAAGGCCTGCTATAGGAGTGACTGATAGGAACCCATGTGTCCATTTTAGGGTTTAGGTGTAGGAATACTACACCTACAGCAACGGGTGATTACACCACGTGGCCCCAGCTGTCGTGCAGCCAGTTGTGTCAGATTTGGGCGGCCATTCCAGGGGCGGCATAATACATGCTTCAGCCCCTGGTAGGCCCTGGGTACACCGATGCCCTGGATACCTGTGGTATGCTGAGACAGGGACTGACAAGGTGGCCCAGTTCCAATTAGTGGATGCACCTAACGTACATGTGTGTTAATTTCGAGAGAGAACAGCTAGGCTGTGGGTCTGATTGGCAGGCCCACAGCCGGAAAAAGTCGTAAACCAATGAAGCAAAAGCAAAAAAATCTGGGTGATCATAGGATTGCAGACCCTACTCTCCTACACTCATTATCAAGTTTAATACATCAGTGGCTGGTCTGAATGAGCTATCAGAGATTTTTAATTTGTAAGAACACCCTTATATATCACTCTCTCTTCAGTCAGCCAGGCATGCCTATCACCGATGTGGTCTGCATCTCAAACACGCTCCTTGTCCCCATGGACCGCATTCTTTTACGATCAAAATAGCTATGTGTCACATTTGACGGCACTCCCGCTAACAGAGAAAATCCCTGTGTGTTGGACCAAACAACCAATCACTGTGCGGCATCCACGAGTGATTAGGATTAGGAAAGCGCACGTTGCTAAACGGGATCATTCACTTACCGCCCCTGGAGGTGTGGCATGATGGTTTCAATCACGACCAAACTACAATCCCCATAATCCCTTGAGGGACTAGCTTTTTGATTGGCTTCCGTCCAAGAAGTACAAAATGGCGATGGTAGCATTACCCAAACACTGGCCCTCGCGCACGGTGCAGCTGGGACCCAAGGGCGCTTTGGAAAAAGACTGATAAGGTAATTCCGTCCTTGGAGGAGGCTGATAAACGCGCTGTTGTCTCTGCTTCAACATTTTGGACTGCCGACTGAATGTGTCCTTGCTTTCTGTTGCAGTGACCGGTCGAAAAACCACCGAGTCGCTGCCCTCGAATTCTCAACACAGAAGCATTATGTTCCGCCCTGGCTGAATGAGGAGCCTCGCACGTCGATCTGAATCTTCTTTGAAAACTGCCTGTAAGTCTGTCTCATGACCTTGCTGGCACATTAGCGCTTAGACTAGATGCAAGCTGCTGCTCTGTTCTTTTGTCTACTCTAAAACACTGCTTTTCTTCTACCTTGGCCGCCTATAGATGCGTTCTTTCGCAGGCTTACCACCATCCGTTTCAATTGCGGTCGTGCTACAGTAAAGTGTAGGTAAGACTCCACCTTTGAAAAATTAGCAACTTTTGTTTCAAATAGACTGCTAATTTTAAGGGCCAATGGTCTAATCCAGCTCTGTATATGTTTCTGTTCCCCAGATAATTCTGGTCCTGATGAGAATCCCCGGTGAAGGGATTCGAAACGCGTAGACCTCTCTTTGACTCGTCTTCGCCTTCAACTTAATAATACACTTTATAAATAGGTTATTCAAGAAGTATAAGTGTTATCCTTTTGTATATAAATGTAAATTTCTAATTAAATGTTGTCTTTTGTCTGATCGCTTGAGGTATGAAAGTTGTATGGATATGTTTATTTGTTTATGTAAATGTAAATAATTGCAAAAGATTTTTGTATGTAGTTCCTTTGATTTTGTATGTATATTATTGAATCATTTAAAGTACAACCGTGCAAAATAATAAGAATATTTGCCTAAAAAATATCAGATTAAAATCAACCATTTAATGGACAAAATGGAATTGTTTAAGTCAGTTCATTTGTTTAATTTTGTTTGAAAGTGCAGTGCAGCATTGGCACCTTCTTTTGTTATTTCTATCTTGGAAATTAGGCATGAGTAAAATAGGAGGGCAAAGAGAGGAAACACAGATGCATACTGAATAATAGCAAATTTAGTTACATAGGAAGGTATATGCGAGTTCACCTGCATGCATACTTTTGGCTGTGCTAACCAGGGTTGACACACGCATGTATATACTTTGTGCAGAATCATGCTCCATTCATTTTCATTGTGTTACCGCTGAAGGTCTTGGTATTGATATGTGGCTCTAACCCACTGGAAGAAAGGCCCAACATCACCTTCACCTGAGAACTAGTGTGACGTCGAGGAACAAGTATTGGCAAAGTCCACAGATACGGCATGCATGTATATGACAAATTATTAGCACACCACCTCTGGGCCTTTTGTTTTCCTATGGCTGTTTCCTTATTTTTATTAATCACGTGTGATGGTCACATCTCCAGCACTACTACAAAGGACGAAGTGTCAATCAGTTACATCCCTAGTATACCGATACAAATACAGCGGATCTGTAACCAAAACAATGTTATGTCCACCAGTCTTAGTTTTAATGATAAAATTCAGCCAGTCCTTAATCTCCTTGTATGGATTGTCGCGATTTTGCCCACAGAACTAATCATGGGGGCTAGTTAGCCAAGACACATATCTCCTCAGATAGCTCATGAAATTATAACTGTTTGACACTGTGTCAGGAATTTTATCTAGCTCCTACTAACATTTTGGTGACATTAAGTGGTGTTGGTCAACCTTTGTAGTGTTAATGTGCCAGTCTGGGGGTCCCCTGTTTCGCTAGGCCCTTTATCATATATTGGCCTGAAAAAAATTAAAACAAGTGAAAAGTGTCATACACTGAAGGACAATCAAATTTTATTAGCTTGTCTGTAATTACATGAATAAAAACATGAGATTGAAGTCCTCGTTTACACTTTATCGGTGGTGCTACCTCAATGGTTGAAATATAGTTGCTCACTTTCTGCACTCTGTTGGCTAGCTGGGTTGCGTCATTTGTCAGGACAGGATCATTTGAATTATACTATGAGACGTAGTAAAACCCGGCCATAAGAAAAGAAGCAGGGTACAATGTCCCTGGTACCGAGACCCAAACTTCTTCTGTAGAGTTTTATGGTATATCCTATCAACATATTGAGGCAAAACTGCGTATGTAGAGGAACGTAAGAAAATTAGACCCCAGCGAGCATATACAAAAAGACTCTGCATAAAAAGTGTGGGTCTCGATACCAGGGAGATAGCATTTGTTTTTTTACAGTGTCTGTACTTTTGAGAGCAGAGTGAGATACCTGAGAGTCATAAGGGAATCATTTAGAGTTGCACTGGGTGATGGACGTGCAACGCAGACACACAGATGTAAACGTTTAATGGTGTATAGTCTCACGGAGTGATATTAGAGGGTTATGCTGCAAGCTATTTTTATGGTGGAGGTTGTGAACACCAAAAGTGCAATATCAAGGAAGGGCACTAGGACTCATATTCTGGGATGTTTTGGGGTTGCATAAGATATTTTAGATATAGATAGGGAAATATTTATGGTCCTAGGAATATTTAATAATCAATACGAGTCGTCTATGGTCACAATAGGTGATATTTAAGGGGCCACTGGCAGCTTAAGGTCCCGGAGGATGCAGTGCTGTCACTGCTGGGATATATTTTATGATCACACTTAACATATTAGCGCCAAGTGTCAGGGAATATTTTAGAGTCTCAGGCAATATGTTTGGCTAAGCAGAGTATTTTGGTACACATATGAAAATATATTATGGTAGCATAAACAATTGTATTCCTGGATTCCCCCTAAAAAAGATAATCAAAGAGCTCCCTCGACTTTTTGGTCGAGCCTGTCCAGATACAGTAGGTATATTGACAAGGACTCTATGACGAAGCATGGCACTAATAACTAGTGGGTGGGAGTCCTATAAAAACACGTAGGGCTGCCCTTGCAAATTAGTGGTAGAGAGAGAGATGAAGTGATGGGAATGGGTCCCCTCTCCATTGATTAATATCCTTCTGTTTCAACATCGCTTACTTAAATTACAGACCCATGAAGAGGTCGTCATCAGTCAAATGTTTCCCTATGTTTTCGTCACCAACATTTCTGTACAAATGGTTTATACTTGTAGATATGGTGACCAATAGTTTTGTAAATACTTTTTCCATGCAGGTATGATTATATATTTTCTCCTCCTATGTACATTATATGACAATGTTTGACCTATTTCTTTTCCCTGTACGGTTTCACCTATGTAACTTTTGTGTTTTGCATCCACTGATCTGCTAAAACAGCTGCTGTATAACGTATCCATTTGGTCTTATTTGTGCTATACAAAACTGTAAATAAATAAATATGAGTGAATAGCTTAATTGCATACAATAATATTATAGAGCCGCGCTATATTTTACAGTTATAGCCGAGAAGATCTTTTGACCCAGTTATCATATTTTATGTTGCCACTGTGTGATCTTATACGGTTATCCTGGATTTGTTTGGGGGATTAAAATAGATATTTTAGGGTCCCCACACATACATACATATATAGTAAAGTTGGGCGAGACACTTAAAGCTTGAGGCAGAGGCCTAGCTCAGCTAAAGGTCCTTTTGGAACCTCGAGCCCAAACCGAGATGAGTTTTATGTGGCTCCAGCCTACCACCCTCGCTCTGCCTGCCACAAAGTTAAATAAAAACGAAGCATTAACCTTTGAGGTAAAAAGGAGACGCACATACCTACCCATTTAGTGGTTGATCTGTACAGAGAGAAACAAGAAACCTAGATAAATCCCAGCTACCCTGTTTAACCAAACTGTGTGATCTTATGCAGATATTTTGTTTCACCTGCCCCTTTTTCTTCAGCACTTCTCAATAAATCTATAATGTGACTTATTATTATTTTCAAAGTAGCCGAATGTTAAAGAAATGCCCTTAATTTTATTTTGAAGAGACATCACATAGTTTTACGTGTTGCATTATTTACATGGCAAACATACACAGGGCTCGGCTCGTGAAAGGGCTCTTAGAGGCGAGCCAGACCCTTGGCTCGGCTTTGCCCGTTAATTTGATGGCTCGCTCACCTATAAAAGATAAAATGCTATTTCGTCATTGCAAAAGGGCATGCTCAAGTTGCTCAAACCCAGGTGCGAGTATCCCTTTCATACCTATTTCCTTCTGTGCACTGGAGATGAGTTATTTATACGCTTGCAATAAACACAAGTTTTTGGCTGCTAAAGCGGAATGCTTTATGGCTTTTGGCAATGCTGTTTAACATCGTCAAAAATAAACTGCTAAGGCCAGATTAAAACCCCCCCCAACAGATCCCTAATAGAAACACAATAGCTGTTGTCATGGCAAAGACAGAATGCGTTGCCCACCAACCTGCAGCAAAACAAGCAAGAGTAATGACTGAAGCATGCGAGTTCCCGAATGCTCCGGGACGGAACTCCTCCTGTGAGCAGCGCTGGAGACAGGGGTGTGATAACGGACCTCTGTCATGCATTTAATCACCTCCGATATGCTGAGAAGCAATGCATGCCTCCCTCGCACAGTGCAGACCCCGGGTACGTGCGCTGCCTGCGGGTCTGGAAATCAATGGCGCCCCAGGGCCCCGTTGGAAACCTAGCCTAGGGCGGAGGACGCACAGCTGTCCTAGAGCTAGGGTTATTGTCAGGTTGGGAAGGGTAATCGCGTGAAGCACCGAAAAAGGAACACAAAAAAGCTCGAGAAGCACTTCAAAGCAGTAAGATGCTCTTCTGTGGGAGGAGTGTCTTACTTGTTAGTACCCTGTCCCTGAGGCTCGGGACGACCAAACCTCGTGCGCATGCTTTTGATATTAAGCATGCGCACAAACGACGAGGGAAGCACATACCGACGGGGAGCTGCAAAGGGGCGTGGTTTAGAGGCAGCTAATCTCACGGCCATGTTTGAATGGTATGCGAGTTAGAACGCGGAATGTCTGGGATGCTTTAACAAATTAAAAGTGAAGGAGTGCGTCGCGCCTAATAATTAAAAGTGAAGGCGGCTGTGACGCTTAGAAATAAAAGTGAATGTGGGATAAGTGAAGGCGGCCGTCGCGCTTAGATGTTGAAGTGAAGACGGGCTCAGACTTAGTATTTTAAAGTAAAGGCTGCCCTTATACTCAATATTTAAAAGTGAAAGCGGGCGCCGTGGGGAGTAATTAAAAGTTACAAATCACCAGGTGCCCAGTGCGTGTGCCTGTTAAGCATGCTGCCTGTACACAGAGCGTGCTGTAGCAGCAGCAGCAGCTTTCACAAGAGGAACAAGCCCAATCCTCCTTCAAACAAAGCCCAAAACGAACTACCATCATACCAAAAAGAAGCCCAAATGACGATCGGCTGCGAAGTAGTGCTCAGGAAACACGCAGTAAAGGGGCCAATAGCCGTGGAAGGAGACATGGCCGTCATAAGGCGGGACAAGCAGCTTCTAAACCAGAAGGCAGCATTTAGAAAGGGAAAAGCCACAAGCCAATGAAAAAGTGGGCGGGGCCTCCCTCACCTATAGTGTATACTGCATGCCTCGCAAAGCGAGCAGCGCATGCGCTGCACCGCTAGGCGAAACCTAAAAAGGATGACAGTTTTAGTGGCATTTAATTTAAGGTAGTTGTAGTCCATCCACTAGCTCACATTGCTCCTGCATGTTCCAAGTGCCGTGCCCGAGTTATTTTCCGGCTTTGCCAGTTACACCACCATTTGGGTGTCATCGGCGTAGGATGCACTTTTGATGATTGTTGCGAGTGGTGTAACATAAAGGTTGAAGAGTGTTGGACTCCGTGCCGAGTGACTGATAGTAAACCCTAGCGAGTGCAGGAGGTCCTCCGTAGCCTTGTTTTGGGAGATGACTAACTGGGGCGGGTCGCCTTCAACAGCCAAGATAAGTCTAGGTAAGGAAAGATTGGAACCCCTGACCTCTACAGACGTGCTCCAACCACCACCATCACCTTGATGAACACACATGGGGCGCTGGTCAGGCCAATGGAGAGCACAGCGAACGGATAGTGCTTGTGGTCCACCGTGATCCACAGGCAATGTCTGTGGGCAGGCAGGATGGGGAAAAAGGCATCCTGCAAGTCCAGTGCTACCATCCAGTCTCCTGGGTTGAGGGAAGACCGGACCTGAGCATCTTGAACAACTACTTCAGGAAGACGTTGAGAAGGGGCAGGTCTAGAATAGGACGAAGATCTCTATCCTTTTTGGACACCAGAAAGTAACAGGAATAGCAACCTCAACCTACTTCTGATGGCAGCACCCTCCGGATGACTCCTTTGGCCAAAAGAACCAGTACTTCCAGACAAAGTAAGGAGAGAGAGATTGTCCTCCATAAGCTGGTTGTGAGATATTGGCATGGGGGTGGAGGGTAGCCATAAAGGGGATGGAGGAACACCTCTAGATGATTTGAAGAACCCACTTGTCCATAGTTATAGACTGCCAGTGAAGCAGATGATGGCGATGGTGCCCAGGCTGGTAAGAGGCCAAACTATAGGAGTTTGTGAATGGTGGCTGCTAGGCTGGTGGTGCCACGTGGTTTGTCTGCAGTCACGGACAGGCTAGGAAGCCTGCTGGCTGTGGTAGCTGGATGCAAAAGGATGGGTTGGGTAGTCCCAATTGTAGCCATAGAAAGAATGAAAGGCAGACTGGGGTTGGCGAGGAGCCATGAATAGGCCCAAAGATCTAGCCATAGCCCTGCTGTCTTTAAAGCGCTCCAACACTGAGCCTGCCTTTTCACCATAAAGGTGAGTGCCATCAAAGGGCATGTCCATGAGGGAAGACTGAACATCACCTGAAAAGCCAGTGGTTCCCAACCAGGCAGGGCATCTGAGTGCCTAGTAAGTCAGTCGTGTCCAGCACACATCTTATGGTGAACTTTGCTGTCTCATCTGTCAGCAATAGCTTGGGAGAGTATGGTTTTGGCCTCCTCAACACCATGGGCAACACTTGCGAAACAGAGTCCTTCACAGTGAAGATGTATCGTCCCAAAAGGCATGCAGTGTTCACCGAGCGCAGTGCTCAGCTGGCAGAAGAGAATATCCTCTTGCCAAAGCTGTCCAACCTTTTGGGAAAGCGCCAGAGTTAATTCAGGAGTTGGAGGCTTGGACCACCAAGTGGAGTGTTGGGTGAGGAAACTGGGGTCTCCAGGAGCTGGGCGTTGGCAGCAGGCAATTGGAGGGGTTTGACCAGGCCCCGAGTAGGACATCCGCAAGGGATTCATTGAAAGGGAGTGGAAGTTTGGAGGGGTAACTCCTGGCTGAAGCACCTCTGTGAAGACGGTCATCTTAACGGCCACCAAGGGCAACTAAAGGTAAAGGACATCAGCCGCCCTCCGCACCACCATTGCTCTCCCTCCTCCATAGCCACGCTAGGAGGAGAGACCAAGCTAGTGCCAGTTAGATTCCTCACCTGCTGGTATCCACCAGCTCCTCATACCAGTCGTTCTCTGGTTCATCTAGGAGGGTGGCAAAATGTGTAAGAGTCCTCAGACCTTCCCAATAGCCTCTCCAGGCATATTAAAAAGATAATGGCACTGGCTCAAGCTTGGAGGGCATGGTACCGGCTGCACCATGGTCTAAGCTGGGCAACGCCAACCCAGCTCTGTAGCGGTGTCAGGAATGATGATGGGGTTGGCGCTGCAGGGGAGTTATGGGGGAGCAGAGATAAGGAGAGTGGGGGGCTGTGCCGGCACTGAAGCAGGCTCTGTGGAAGGTTGCGGCTTCGTGGGTGGAGTCACTCCAGATTAAACACCGCATCCATGGGGCATGACTGATGATAATGGCGAACCCACTGGCGGAAATCTAGTAGAGACCTCTACTGAACCTGTGGTAATCTAAGGCCCTCCAGAAGGGTCATGATGCCCAAATGTGAGGTTTATGGCCTTATAAAAGTCCTTGAGTTGGGCTGGTGTCGCTCCTGCACCAGGATGTATGGATGGAGCCCAGGCCAGGCTCTGTGGAGAGCGAGGCCTTGAGCAATGCCGCAGGTTCTGCCCCTCATCCAAGGACTTGTACCGGCGCAGAGAGGAGAATGCTTCGACTTCTTGCACTTGTGGGACTTACCCAACGATTTTGACTGGGACAACCAACCATCGAATTCAGGATCTGCAAGCAGTCCCAGGACTTTTTGCACGACTGGGATTGAGAGTGTTGCAGTGTTGTCCGACATCAGGCAGCAAGGAGCTTGAGGGAATGGTTCCTCAGCACCTTCGGGTAGAGTACATGGCGCAGCAGTTCTTGCAGGCCTTGGAACCGTGGTCCCACTCCAAGCACCACAAACAAAACAAGTGTGGGTCTGTCACAGACATCTGTCTGTGACTGGCACTACAGGGTTTAAAACCCATTGTTTTTTGGGTGACATCCCTCATGCACCAGGAGGAAGGAATTCTCAAACAAGTCTTCAACAAAACGTTTAAAAAGCTCAGTCAAAAAGTGACCGCGGTAGCTCTTCCAAATCTGCACTGACGCGGAAAACAAAGAACTGATGTCAGCATGCTGGGATGGCGCCTATATAGGCACCACGCTCATCACTCCCAGAGCAGATGGCGCGGAGCCAATCTATGCCACCTACCAGCGTGCATGGGCACCGCTCAAGAATTTCCAGACCCAGTCTGACGTCTGGGGATAATTCTAAGGTAAGGAATCTGCTGCTAGAAGTCTCAATCAGGTAGAACATGGCACTGACAGGGACACACTAATGAGGCAAAGGCCAAGAATGGAAATTGTACAGTTTACATTTATGTGAACCTGATAAAATGAGCATACCGGTGATCTTTACAACAGACGAGAAAGATCTGTCACTACAGTTATCAATGGTCAGTCCTCTATTAAGGGTACTACGTACAAACATAATGGCTGCAAAGTTGGACAGAAACAAATATTGGGTCAAAGAAGCACCTTTGGTACAGGTTTCAGAGGCACATGAAACACCATTGCAAAGACCTCATCAAAGCCTTGCTTAAGTAGATATATATAGAGGGAATTCTACATTCTGGAGGAGGTCTTTTGTGAAATAGAAATGTTCCATCATAGGTGAATGTACTTCGACGTGGCAATTACATAGAAAAGGAAACAAATTTGCTGCCTTTAACCTAAGGAATCATATTGGAATACACTGTAAGGGCTAAATGCCAGCATAGCAAATTTATAATAATCTCCTCTAACTACAAATAGCAAAAATCTCTTTTGGCATTTGCAAATGGGAGATACCAGCCAATCCTTAGACTCCAACAAAGGAACAATGTCTTTTTCTTTCATTAGACCTTATTTAGACCACGGTGAGCTGTGCACCATTTTGCCAAAGCAGCAGAGTGATGTACTTTGCTACTGGCTAGAGCCCACCATTGTTAGAAAGCTTCGACTGCCTAGCTCGGATGGTGGCTCCCCTGAAGAAGCTATGCTGGAGGCATGCTCAATGCAACTGCACAGCAAAGACTTTGTTTTGCAAAAACTCTCAAAGTGAGAGATGCTTTTCTGTAAATAAAATATTCCCGACATTGTGGGAGTTTTCTCCTAGTGTGGAGATAATTTTGGGGTTTTCTAGTTAAGAACCGCCAGGCTTTCGCTAGTGGTCAAAAAAAGAAAAAAAGTACATCAAACCGTCTGATGTACTTACAGAGGACAGTCAGATGTCTTTTGGGCTATTGGAATAAGGAATTCACTGGCAGAACCAGCAGAGACTCAGCTAGTGGAAACATGATGTTTCACAATACAATAAAATGAGAGGGCGAACCACAAGTTTGGCAAATAGTGTGTTTTGCCACGTCTGTAGAGGAGGAGTAGTCTGTCTACCACGCTCTAAATAAGGCCCTTAGTGTAAAACAGGTCAAAGGCTGATACTAAACTATATTAACTTGTGTTCCCTGTTTTGGAAGCAGGGGACTTCTCCAGGATACCCAAGTTCAATAAGGCAATAACTTTGTTTAGCACGACATTTGTACGATGGGAGTGGAAAGTGAGGTTGAGGAGAGATTATGTGTTTGCTTTTTGGAGAAACAAAGGGAATATTTAGAATAATCTTAACTACCCACATGTCCAAGGTATTTTCATTCTAATAACCGTCCAACTACTCGTGTTTAGAACTTTTAGACCTACTCACTTTACGGTTTGCCAGTGTGAAGGGTGAATCTATCAAGGCATTAAATGACCTCTGGATGGAGACAGAATTGGGCTTCTTCTCTACTGCTGAAGAGTAACAGCTTAACCTCTCTTCCACAAATCGCTTTCGGAAGTACATGGATGTAGTGGTCCCAGAACCTTGTGCCATGCTGTCTCTTTGATCATCAAGTTAACAGAGAAATATTGACCTGCGCGAAAACCATCGCATCTCAGACCAATTATTGCAATGCTATATAATTAGGGAAGCCCAACCACATCTTAGCTTACTTGAAACTCTCCAAAATGCTTCCAATAGACTTGCCCTTGGACTTAATATACGGACTATGGAAGGAAGTGTATTGTTTATTTTTAAATCAAAGGCTATTAAAGTTGTATGTATCCTTAACAAAGCAATGTTATGGACAGCCCTCTTTTCTTGACTCTGCGCTCAAATTTTTTAAAGGATTTTTTTCGTTTAGCATTCCCTCTGTCGGCTATGCTCAAATCTTGACTCCCAAGCTTTAACACAGACTTCCTCTTTCCTTTCGCTTCCCCTTTTCTGCAGGGGCCTGAAAATGTAACTTTATTCTCATGAAGTAATGGTTTATTATCTGGTTTAGTTCACTACTTCTTATCACGAAGACATGCTTTTACAGTAACAGTGGCATGCTTTACAAGTGCTACATCATCTCCATAATCATCACTACTAATCATTATTACTATAATTATCACCCCGTTGGTTCACATACATGATATAGGTGGATCAAACACAGAAACTTGACTTCTACACTTCAGGCAAGGTTTCAAGCCAGAAGATTTGGTAATAAGAATTTTACAAAACTGATAAGCGCTCAACAAGCGTCTGTGATCTTGGCATCTGTGATGGGAAAAAAAACTAAATTGAATAAAATTTCAAATGCTCACAATTCTAAGAGGGACAACTAGAGGATCCAAGTCTGGTGCCACACAACAACTACTAAATGGCAGAATTCTGACATAATACTGAAAACATTCTGGGTCCAGTATTTTTGGGGAAGGGGTAATCAATATAAGAACTATGTTGGGCTGGAGGGAAATTAATGAGTGCTACATTGCTATATTGGGATAGAGTTTTGAGATTAAGCTTCATACAGAATGCAGGTGTAAATAACACACCACAGTATGCATCTGGGCATTGATTAACGGCACAATTTCTTCACTAACAATATTTATCTTGCCTCCACAGAAAATAGGCTTCATCATACTAAACAATTTAGGAAACTTTAACTCATAAAACAATATACAAAACGGTGGCATCTTGTAGAATGTTGTAAAAGGAATACTTGGGAGGATAGGTCAGTGCATCTATGTTACGTTTTGAAACACTTAACTTTCTCCATGTTACCTCTCTTTAGCACCGAAATACTGTTAACTAGATGCAGGTTCTGGAACATTATGACGGAGTTGGCTGTTGGGGAGCAAGAACCCAGTTCTTCTTTGGCATGGAACTTGTACCTAAATAACTTTTAAATGGAATAAACACACTTCTTATTCAGGTACCGTCCTTTCACTGGCGCAAGAACTTCAAATTCGCTTGAACGATCACTACCTGAACACCTTTGTGACAAAACAGTTGTCTGGCATGTGCTTGTAAGATGTGCCAAGTATACCAGTTTTAAAAGGACATTTTTGATTGATTATGAATGAGAGTAAGATTTTTTTTATAAGCCACAGAGTTTCTCCTTAAAGTCCACTACTCGGGAAATTTGGAACACAAGTGTTGATAAAGGAGGCTCTGTGTATGCCCACACCAGCCTGTGTTACATCTCATTTGAGGAGAGACAAGACAAAGAAAAACTGTTTGCTGAGGCCCATCTGTCATTCTCCCTATAGCCTGATATAACATTTTTCTCAGGGAGGAACATGCTTCCAATAAGGTTTCAAAAAAGGCATTTGTACAAGAGAGAAACAAAGCAGTGTGGCACTGAGCTTGCTCACTGGCCAGCAAGGAGAAGACAGAAAACCTGTTCCTTGCTTTTTCCTCTCAATGAACACGTTTGTTAAGGGACTCTTGCAGCATACTGCTCCATAACAGGAAGAAAGAACATGAGCCATTTCATAACGACCGAGACTAAGGATTGTATATCAAAACTTCAACCACCATTTCACAAAACCATTACTTCAACACATAACTTCAACCGTCATTTACTTCAACCCACCAGTGCTACTAACTTGTTCCTGCATCCTAAATGTAATTAACTCTTACCCTTTAAGAATTAATAATCTTGTTAACCCTACTGCAAGCCCTAACCTGCAATTAAATAAATTTGCATATTATATGAAAGTAACACTATCATAAATTAAACTTTGCAGCAAATAAAACGAAACTATTACCCCTGAATTCCAGTATAATCAATTCAAAAATACTTGCTTTTATTGTTAGCAATGCAAACTCGATCCATGAAATTATGTTATGCTTATGTTCTTAATCTAGTCAATTATGGGGGTAGGGGGAGAGGGTAAGTAACCTCCCTCAAGTATTAATCAAGATCCTTGTCAGGGTGAACCACTAATGTCACTGAATAAGCCTGCCCTCACTCACCTGGTAGCTAAGGCACAGAGCAGAAAGTCTTCACTTAGAGGCAATGTGTAAAGGATTTATGCAGTACTAAGACAGTAATAAAGTCGCAGTGCAAAACAATATAAATCCCAAAGTGTTTCGAAAAATAGAATGGAATTTAATAAACAAAATTACACCACAATGACAAAAATCTAATCAGGGGAACCAGAGAAACGTATATTCAATGTTTTAAGTAGAAATAGTGACCAGAAGGCAGTGATAGTCAATGGTCATGGCAGAACAAGACCTAGGCGCAATTTGCCACTGATAAACCTTGAGTGCAGATCAGGTACACTAACCAGGTTTGTCCTGGTCAAAAATTGCATCTTCTCATTTTAGTCCTTGAAGACCCAATTCACCACAGGTGTGCACTTCAAAATCCCCTAGAACTTCAGAGAAGGCACTTAGAGACTACCTGGGTGTCAGACAGCAGCCAACAGCAGGGTGCAGTTGTCACAGGTCAGTTGTAGGAATGGTCTCTTCTAGCTTATTGTATACCTTTAACTTGAACAGATCAGCTTTATGACTCTTATTTGTCCTGGGTGCAAGAGAGAGAACAGGTCAAGTCTTCTAGACTACACATGTATCAGAAAGCAGGTCCAGTCCACTTCCGATTTAACACAGGTCTAGGAGTGTTCCGAAGTGGGTACCTGGAGGTTTCACATTTATGCCTGGCCTGAGCTAGTGGGTGGGAATGACCTCTGGGAACGCCCTAATCAATGGTGTAAAGGTTCCTAGGGCTAACCCAATGCACTTTGGGCATTTTCAAGATGCCACTGAGCTCTAAAGGCTGTGGGGTGGGGGGTGCATGTGGAGTGTACTATGGTAATTCTGGTGTCCTCCCATATCGAATACCAAAACACAGTTTAAGGCAGTCCATGTACCCACAATAACCTCAGAGACAGAAGTCTGGTGGTACAGAGCGGAGTTTTCAAGCAACCAGACATGGAATACATAATTGTTTTGCCATCCTGCCTTTGGCCTCTGAAGTGCATCCCAAATGTTAGATGTAAACCTAGCAAACCTGACAAATACACTGTGACACTGTATGTTCAAAAAGACGCCCACTTTGATGTGGACCGGTCTGGCTGGGGGGCCAAAAGAAGGGCCCTGTCCAAGTGTCATCATTTGCCTGTGACAGGGGAGGCCTCTTTGAAGTGCTCACCAAATGTCATATGAAAACTCCCAGCAGACCTGTCAAGCAGGATGTGATATTCAAGTAGGAGTTGACACTTTAATGTCAAGTCAAAAAGGAACCTTCCAGTATATTCTGTCAGGTTCAGATGTGTCGTCACGCCCCCATTCAGGTCAGCCTATTGTTTGAGCATGGGAGTAAGTTTAACCCTCATTGAGACCTATTCAAATGTTAATTACTGGCTGGCAGAAGCTGGAGAGCAAAATGCATATTTAGCTTCCAAAGACTTAAGGGAAGGTCAAACGTAACTTTCTGAAAGTGCCCTTTCAAAATAAATTTATTAAGAATGCAACTTCACCAGTGAATTCGGATTGTAATAAATATTTCAAAAAGTCTTTTTTTTTTATTTGTACTGGTTTCCGAGCCGAAGTAGGAATAGTGCAGAGAGCCCAAGATAAAATGTATTTGACTTAATATTGCACCCCAATGCTTTCCTATGAAACAACCAACAGTGTTATTAGCTTTTAAGGATTTTTCACTTTAAGGACATGTTTAACATTAAAGCTTTACTTGTCCTACTTTTTAATACAGTGCGCCCTGCCTTACCAGCAATAAGGACTATTTTGGGGTGTCTTATTAATGTTTAAAAGTAAGATTTAGGCCTGTCAAATGGAGTTATCTTGCCAGGTCCAGCTTGTAGTTTTAAAACTGCAGAATCAGGCTATTGGTAGGCCTGGAGACATTATTTTACAGTGCCACTGCAGTAGATGGCACAATGAGGTTTGCAGCACACTGGTAGCACTTAATTTACAGGCTCTGGGTACACTTGGTACCATGTAGAAGGGACATATGGGCAAAATAAATAAACCAGTCAGGTGTATACCAATATTACCATGCTGAAAGGAGGGGCACAAGCATTTTACCATTGATTAGCAGGGGCAAAGTGCAAAGAGTTCTATAGCCAGCAAAAATAAATTCTGGGGTGACCTTGCAGAAGGGGCAACATTTCCAATAATAATAAAAAAATAGTAACCCTACAGGAAATATAAGGAAATTATGGTACATTAAATTAACATAACCTTAATCTAGCTCCTGGCAGAGCAATGTCCCCTGCATGGTATACCGGTGTGCTCCCCAGCCTAATCTGGTAGCCTGACTTATTGTGGCCATGGCATCAAGTTAATCTAAGCGAGTTCACAAAGGCCTAGGCCCGTCCCTTATTATGAGAGGTTTTTGATGGACAAGTGTTGTGATCTGAAGAGGCGCACCAAGCATCATTGCTGGCAGTGGACTACTGTCCTTATGGGTCTAGCGCATAGATTATCGGTGACAGCATACTGGTTAAGAGACATGAATAGTAAGACCAGCTCTTTTTATCAGTGTCACCAGGGTTGAGGCCTGTGTATAGTTTTGCCTTCATGTGTGTGACCAGAACCTTGCACTGACATCCTGTGTAAGTGTGCAGCATGTGTAGTGAGTTTAACACATGTATGGTGTGTGAGTCAGTAACTGAGCCAGTGGAATTCATTTTAGATTCACCTTGCCAGGCCTAGCACATGATAAAGAGGGAGGTGTGTGTTCCCCCATATTGGATGTGTATTGCCTGCATACCTTTTTTTTTTTTGAAACATTTTTTTATTGTTTTCATAGCATCAACTCAATACAAGCCCCGCTACCTCCCCCTTCAAAAGGAATACTTTACATACATCATTGCCAGCCAGTAGCCAGGAGAATAGTCATCCCTCGCTTGCGGGTCTCCCCCCCCTCCCTCCCCACCCCATGTCAGTGTGCCCCCCTCTGCCTTCCCCTCTCCTGATGTTCCCCTCCCCTACAATAAATCATGCACAGGTGCTCAACCTCTTCTAGGGAACCAAGGCTTTCCCACATGCCTAGCTACGTTCAAGCTTCCAGTGCTCGCCACTGCTCCCCTCCTACTCCCCGCTCAACGCCTCCTCCTGCCTGCCAGATGTGTCCCCCACTCCCCCGGTGTCAGACATCAGCCCCTGAAGTTCCACCACCAGCGCCTCCCACGCTCGGGCCGTCGCCAGCGCCTTCTCGTCGTCCCTCCGAAGGGCCAATTGCAACCGGAGCGTACCCTCTGCCCCCGCCCATCGCGCAAACGCCGCCCTCCACCGCAAGAAGCTAGGCCCCGCTCGGGACTTCCAGTGCATAGTCAGTTCCCTCTTGGCCATAATCAACCCTAAGTCGTAAAACTTGCTAGTAACCTTCGTCCGGCGGGTGTGAGGAAACCAAAGTAACAAGCAGGCCCCCAGTTCCGGGGCAATGTTGCGGTCCGTCACCTGATTCAGGCAATCCATAACCTCTGCCCAATAGTCCCCCAACTGGGCACAGGACCAAAACATGTGACGAAAATCAGCCCCCTCTCCCCCGCACCGCGGGCATTGAGAGTGCACACCCCCAAAATATTGCAATATCTTAACCGGCGTCAGATACGCCCTGTGCAACGTAAAAAACTGAACCAGCTGAAACCGGGCATTGCGCGTTCCCTTCCAGGCCCGCCGCACCAGCGTGGTCCATGTAGTCTCGGGGATCGATTTCGCAAGGTCCAATTCCCACTTGCCCCGCAAGGCGGCAAGGGGCTGCAGGCCTTCCGTCGATAGTCTGCGGTAGAGACAAGTAATGGCCTTGGTCGTCCCCGCCGCCATGTATTGCCTGCATACCTGTAGCGAGAAAACCCAGAAACTGAAGTGAGGGGATAGGGCTGCTTTTAGAAATTCTATTAGGCCTTTGATTAGAAATGAGCGGATGATTAGTCTTCCTGAACACTACCATTTGGTGGAACGTCTTCAGTTGGGCTGAGGAGAGCAAGGTGAGGAAACCTCACACCTCTGTCTGTGTTGTGGGTGCGACAGCCTCCATGCCGCCTGATGTGAGAAGCACCACTCTACATGAAGACTGTCTGGAGAAAAGCCTCAGGAGGACACTTGGACGGTCCATTCCAAAGCAGTTATACAGTTGGAAAAAGTGGATCCACATCCCCTTATTAGAGGTTGTGCATAAACGTCAAACCCAAATCACTACACATAGTTTCAAGTCCTTCATGACCAAGGAATGGAGTACTTGGCAGACTACTCTTGTGGCTTGCCACCAGTGCTCTTCCTTACTCCTATCCACCTCTGGACCTGGCATTAGTGGCCCACCTTGTGCCCATTGGTTAGGCCACTCAGGATGTCTACGGTAGTTTGACAGGAGTCAAACCGCCCAGGATTTCGGCTGCCACATGGGTGCTGTCAAGTTGTGAAATAGTTATCGGTAATTCCAATGCTTTCTCCCATGCTGCACCCCAAAAGTTGAGGCATTACGCCCCATGCAAGTGACAGGCTACAACGGGACTTGAGGATCCACCGCAGGACTCGAGGATCCTCTATTTTGAGGATCTACAAGATTCAAGGCTCCTGCAGCATATAAAAGGCACATCCAGCATGTGGCCAAGTGCTTCTCTTTCCTCCCGGTTGATGAAAGGAAGCCACTGCTTGGGCTCTGCTCTTCATCTGTGCTTCTGGTTCTCCAGCTGAGATTATTTTCAAGCCCGAAAGTTCATCTTCTCAGACGTTTTCTGCTTGTAGAGCATCTTAAAACTTCATCCACATTGTCACTTCAAATAATTTCCTTGCATTCTTGGAACTCTTCAACCTCTTGCAATGCTGTCTTCAGAGGCATCTGGTTAGTGATTGACTACGGAGAGTTCAATTTATTTGCTTAGACTGTGAAACTACTTTGGGTTTATTATACTGCCCCTTGTGCCTATGAACTGGAACTCTGCTTTGCCTTTTAAGTTGTGTTGGTTTAAGTGATGGTATGCCTTATTAGTGACAGTCAAAATAATGGTAATGCTGAAGTGATGGCAGGAAAGTAACAGAAAAATATGGTGGAGATTGTGTGGTCTCTAAGGACAAGGATGGCGTTATGGCAGGATATGCTACAGTAAGGCTGGAAGCAGGGGATAATCTCCCTTGGCAGCACTAACATTTTACACCACTACAGGAAGGATGCAGGACTAATTAGGATTCAAAAACTCTCAGGATTCTCTGCAGTCAGACAAAGTCCAGGGTGTGAATGGCAGGCAGACGTCTGCTGCCAATGAAACTACAGTTCTACATACAAAGTTGGCAGCGCTGTGTGGTGACATTAGGCAAAGCAACCAGGTGCTTGACTTGCTTATGTGCCCTCCAAAACAGCACAATGTGCTGCTTAGCTGGGAGTAAACAAAGTGTACCCCAATGTACAGCCTCTAGTAGTTACTGTCCACTCACCAGCCTAAGGGGAAGCCTGAAACGTGTGGTGGCCTATTAGATTTCGCAAGGGCACATTTTTTAATTCCATGCCTGAGAGACTTCAAACTCTGAGTACACACAACATATGCACAAGATGGTCTTTAAGGCTGTTCCAGTTTCCTTCTGCTTGGAGCAGTTCTTGGGCACACACCTTGTAGAACCTATGGGATTGTCACTCGTCTAATTTCTAGGCTTTAATCCACATTCAGATGAAGAATCTGCTAGGAACAGTGCAAGGAATGAAACCAGTTAGGTTTGCTGGACAGCCCTCGATCAGCCCAGTAACACCTTATTGTTGCTTGGGAGGTCTGCCCAGTGACAGCTAAATACACATCTCTGCTTCTCTCTTCAGTGTAAGAAACCTGGTAAAAGGTGAATGACGATGTACCCTGTTGTAGTTGCCTAGGTGCCATGGTTTTTGAAAGTGGTACTACTGATGGGGTCATGGTTTCCTGCCAGTATGCCATTCCTATGGGGTCTCCAGAGCCATTACTTTGTATTCGTTCTGACTTCTAAGTGGACCTATGCAGCGCAGCAAGGCTCTGAGCAGCTGTTCCTTCTCTCTATTAAGCCTCCTTCCTCATTTCTGGACTTTGCCCCTTTTTAAGTAGACTAGATCATTACCTGGACATATATTGACATGAGTGTGTCCAAAATGTCTTGCTGAGAGACAGACAGACAGACACACACACACACACACACACACACACACACACACACACACACCCCCACCCATTTTGTAAACACACCCATTAGAGGGATACATGCTGTACAACATTAGGTAGAGTAGTAATATGGTAGTTACCCGCTACTACAAAACAATCTAATACATTGATTGGATGATGTCATCAGTGAGGTCATAAAAGATGTCATAGAACTTGTCATGAGTGGTGTAATATGGGAGGTCCTAAGCAGTGCACGGCAGGGACACAATTTATAGTTTTTTTTTAGTTCAAAACATTAACGTTAATGTGGTCACTGACAAATTAACCTAACTAGGTTACTTTAACCTTTGTTTTTTTTGTGTGCATTTCAAAGTTTTAGTTTTTTTCACGAAATCAGATTTTTTGTAATCACGTTTCAGTGAATTTCTATTTTTTTTTTTTTTTTAGTAAATTAATTATTTTTGGTGTTTTTGTATGGTAGAATAACTGAAGCATATATCCTGTGTGTGGACATCGTTTTGAAAGGGAATGGCTTTATATCGTAACAGAATAGGAAAGGATGCACAGTTTGCAAAACAATGTAATGACAATGTTAACTATTGGTTGACGTTAATATAACCAGGCCCTTTTTTTCCACTTCTTCCAATACGATTTTGCAAGACACTTGCAGGATCGTAAAACTTCTTGTGGCATGCTCAGTAATTTTCCATGTGAGTCTTAAGAGATCACAAAAATCTCATGTGGCAAGCTTCACTCCCTAAAGCTTGCACACTACTCGAGAGACTCCCACAGCATCGCAAAATAATTGTAGGGAAATAGTATGTGGGAGGGACTGGCCTCTCCACTGAGACCCCACCTTCACTAACACTAGTTCCTACAATGTGTATACCAGAGTGTATTCAAAGATCACCTGCTCCTTATTTTTCGCCGATCCCACTAGAGTTTTGTAAGATCGTAACTTTAAAAAAACAGAATTAACCTTCCGCTTATCATAGCACTTACGTCTTACACACTTCCTCTCAATAACAAGGGTCACAAAAAACATTTCTACTAGTAGAGTGTTCTGAGAACTCTCCTTTTTACTATTCATGATCCCGCGAGAGTCCTACGAGATCGTACATTTAAAAATATATATATATACACATACACACACATTTATTTACATCACAGTAGTTCTGCCTTAAACACCTCTCCAAATCTAGGGTACAGGATTCATTTCTGATGCTACCTTATATAGCTTTTTTATTTAATTCCCACAACACCTGCAATTTTTCCTCAGTAAACAGAAATGGCGGCCGTTTCTTTTTCAAACCTCTAACAGCCAGCTAATCAGAGGGCTCACAGAACTCAGCGAGTGTGTGCAGGCTCACCAAAAAACACATGCCTCTTGACCAATCACAGGGCTCCCTTTTTTTTTTATTTGCACTCTTGCGGGACTCCAGCAAGACTCCTGCAGATCTATCTGCCTAAATATACAATTATTTTTTACCCTAAATTTATCAATAACTACTGAACGGATTTACACCAAATCAAAAAAAGCACAATCTGTGGACCAAGAACTAGCTTCTTGCTGAATTTGGTGTAATTCCGTTCAGCAGTGTTTGCTGCAGCTCGTCTTAGTGAGGTCTACAGAAAAAATATGGGAATTTTGCGTTTTGGGACCCCTCTTTGTACTCGGCTTGCGCTTGACATCACCCCAAAACTTTCCAGGAAGGAGCTCAGGTGGGTAAACATTGTTTGGAAGAACGTTTTGGGAAGATTCGTAATAACGGGACAAAAGTTATAAGCAAACCAAAAAACGCTCTTTCTATGGAAAAGCAGACCCAACTACCTAGTGGCAACTGCGTGCTCCTTCCTGGAGACCCAACTATAAGTGCCTAGAGGTGACCACGTGGAGGCTGCCACTGGGCAGTTAGAGTTAGGTCTGCTTTTTCACAGATGAAGCATTTTTTTGGTTTGCCAATAACTTGGGTCCTGTTTGACAAATCGTCACAAAACTTTCCCAAACAAAAGTTCGCCCACCTTAGCTCCTTCCTGGAAAGTTTCAGGGTGATCCTTTAAGCGGGATCCGAGAAAAGAAGGAGTGTCCCTAAACTCTCCGTGCCCGTAAATAGGTGGTGCGCTGTGCCGGCGGAGCAAGCCTGACTTTTGAATTCCCCAGAGCAACAAAGCGCACTCTCAGGGGGAATTTATACGACAATGTTCATTTATTTCAGTAACGCGTTTCAACTGGGAACAGTCTTGCTCACACGCCGAGGGTGACCAAAAGTCAAATTATTTGAAGTATAAAGAGGATATGCGATGCCTACTCCCACAAAGAATGTAGTTATGGTGTGGCACATCAGAATATGAATTACTGTCGCTTTCACCGACTGGAAAAAAATCTGCAGGGATGAACAGGATAGCTAGCATGAATGGTTGAATACTTGTGTATACATAATAAAGTATATTTAATGAAGCACAACCTAGACCAATGTTCGCCAATGGTCAAATGTGGAAATTCTAGAATAATACTGCAAATTCTAAAAGCCAGGGCCTGATCATATACCCACATAATGAATAAGGCTATTTTATCATCGAAGGAAGAATGTAAGTGCATGCTGCATGTAAGGTAACATCCTCAGCTACGCAGTGACCCATATAAACAATCAGCATATAAAAAATTATTGTTAGAGAACAAGCACTGATAAAACCAACAGGTCTAGCATTTGATGACAGAAGCCGACCTACTGGCTTTTCCAATTATCACCCAACCTAGATGACTATGTTCATGCAAGGCAGCAATCTTGTAATGGATTTTTTTCTTTTTGGAGAAATCGTTACAAGATAATGATGGCACTACTTGTGGTTTTGCCAGTGCTTGTTAATTTGCATCACAGTGGCCATCTTTTAATGATTTAAAAGAAGATAAGATTGCTGCTGTGTATGTATGCCTAGATACATCAGCCATTTTGGAATCTGTTTTCTTCATTCGAAAAGGCTGGACGATGCCATCTGCTTCACAAATCTGGTGACAGGTCAACCAGCATTGGCAAAGCCAAATCCACGAGCAGTGCGGGTGTCAGGCATCAGTTGGAGGGAGTGGGGACACTTGCACAAGGGGAGATGGGACAGAGACAACAGAAGGAAGAATGATTTGAGCAATATGGTACCACTGGAAGCCCCATGTCCCCTTCACAAAATCCCATAACTTTAGGGATAGCCCATCACAACTCTTTAAAAAATGAACTATCAGTGGCTGAAGGGGACCTACCAAAGCTGCTATTCTTTATTGTATGTATGTATGTATGTATGTATATATTATATATATATATACACATGCATACATACACACACACACACACACACACACACACACACACACACACACATATATATATATATATATATATATATACACATGCATGCATGCATACATATGTCCGGTTTACTGTGTTGGTAACATGAAGCCTGAAACAGCAGCTCTTATGACGAGACCTAAAAATGTGCTAGGAAAAGATAAATGTTTTATTGTGGACTTTATCAAGGCGTAGCCAGAAGTTGGCAGACCAAATGCATTAGCTTGCACAACTCAACACAAAGTCCATTTAAGTGAATCCCAGTATGACAGCATAATTACCAATTGTTGAGCTGGTTGAATGCCCGATCCTGCAGTTGTTGCAGAGACAATAACCGGAATACGTAAATCGTCTTGGAGATGATGAGTCGTCTGATGGCTAAAGGGAGCGGAGAGCTGCAAAAAAATCAAAAATGTTTCTCAGATCAGCAAGGTAGAAAACAGGGTAAGATGTACAGTATGCCTAGGAGAAACACTACCACTATACTTTTCCATTCTCAGAGGAAGTTACTCCTTTACAGAAAACAGATTGATTAATGAGTTCTGGGGGCAGCAAACAGTTAGAAAATAAGTACAGTAAAATTATACTAATAACAATCGCTGGACATTAAGTGTTAATATTTTTGTGGAAATGGTGCAAAGGTTAAGGGAGACTTCCGATGGCAACTTCCCTGTGTGGGTCCGAAAACTGCCTATGGGCAGAATAGATGCTAGTTGCCCTCTAAACTCTTTTTGGAAACTTTCCTATTGCTACCTCTTTTGCAATCATCTACCTGCATTCCCTCCACAGCTGGCAAATTGATATCTATTCCCTGTGCACCCACGCAAGCTGGCTGAACTTATGGGGGAATCTGGTAAGGCTTTCCTTTAGCTGCAACCTACAATGCTTCTGGGTGACCTCATAGACTCTTTACTGAGGTATCTGTGAATTTGCCATAAGGGTCATCCTTCTGTGCTTCTAGGAAGCCTCCAAAATGTACTGAGGGGTCAGTGGATTTTCTTGGTTGCAACTTTTGTGCTTCCAAGTGAACCTCAAAGACCTTTTACCAAGTCATCGGTTTCCTTTTGGTTGTGACTTCAGTTCACAGAGTACACTACACAGTCACCTTCATGGCTGGTACACTATCTTAACGAGAATGGGATAGGACACCAACCATGCTACTGCCCTGCAAGAAGTTGCATAAAATATTTGCTGCATGAAGCACTGGCTATTTACTCTCCCACAGCTCAAACATTGAATAAATGGGGTTGTGGCCTAGCGGCAGATTAAGATGACCACAATTCTATGAGGTTCCACATTGGCCTTAACCAAGTTGTCACACAGAAGCACTTTTGATTGGCAGTAAGGGTCACTGGAGCACTGGCACAGGATTAGCATTGAGAGGTGGGGCCTCTAGATATCAAAATGGCGCTGAGGTGGTAACTGCCTACCGACCTTCTTACCTGGTGCTGTGGCTGCTGGACTCCCCATGCTCATAGCAACCAGAACCTGTGGTAAGTAACACCCTGGAGTGCAGCTTTATATCAGATAGGGAAGGTGGTGAAGACAAGGATATGCAAAGAAGCTGGTGTTTTAAAGGTGTGTGGCAGATGGCAATTGAGGATCAGTGGTAGTGGTGCCCAATGACACTATTGCCACAGAAAGTGAGAAACAAATTTCTGTCAGGAGACATTCAAATTGACGACAAATAGGGTGCACAGCCCATTAAAAATCAAATAAAGAGCATGCAATACTCCGCATTGAGCCAGAAGGCTGCCTATAGTAAACATGGAGAAATTTGTCATATATCTAAAGTTGTACATGGCAGGATCTATAGAAAGGTTTCACCTTAAACGAAATACACAGTAATCACTACAGTGTACTATCTCCGCTCACCTCCTCATTGTGAATGATCATTGACACTAGGTGGTCATCAGGCTCCAAAAAGTACACTGCTATTGAGGGTTCAATATTTTTACACCATGAACGGAAGAGACGACACCCCCAAAGAGGATTGCCTGCTTCACCCTTCAAACATGTAATATTAGAAATGCTGCACAAAACAAACTACAGTTAGAACGGACAGGAATGGGGCTATCTGGAAAGTAGGGTGAATAAGATGAAGGGTGACTTAAGCCAAATGTAGATTCAGTGGCTGGACAAAATATCTGCAATATAAAATATTACATGTCTGAACATCAAGATGATAAAATTTAAACAAATGCTAAAAAGAAGCACTCAACAACCGGAGAATAAAAAACAGAAAAGGCTGTCCAATGTGCAGATCCTTTGGTTCCAACTGAGACAGGATGGAACGATCCTTAAGGCATTATTGAAAGATGGTTGGAAACACAATGTGATACAATGCAGGAGGGCCTATGCCTGGATGTAACAGACTGCTACCGCATTGGTTTCAAAACTGCAAGTTCTTGGGGAGGGGGGGGGGGGGGGGAGAGTGGAGGCCCCACTAACATTCAGTTCTGAACTGACTGGGGATCACTTCTTGAGAACTAAGAAAAAAAATAATCTGACTGCATACTAAATCACAAAAGTTAGTATTTCCAGATATTTTATGCAAAGGTTGGTCGCACACTGCTCGTCACACCAGCAAGTAGCCCCAAAGGACTGTGGTAAATGTAGTGGCGACGGCGGGTACGCCTATGCCACGATGTATAAAGAACAGTATGTGTTGCGTTAGCCATCCCTGGACACGTGTTTCGAGGTAGTTGCCTCTCGTCAGCAGGGAGCAGGTCAGTGTAAAGGGGTGCTGTGTGGACTGCCAAATGTAATTAAAACAGGTCAAGTACCTCTCATGGCGCGCAGGTGCAGATCCAAGGCTCGTCAGCCCGTTGGCTCAAGGGAGCCGTAATAAATTATGCAAAGGTTGGTCGCACACTGCTCGTCACACCAGCAAGTAGCCCCAAAGGACTGTGGTAAATGTAGTGGCGACGGCGGGTACGCCTATGCCACGATGTATAAAGAACAGTATGTGTTGCTTTTAATTACATTTGGCAGTCCACGCGGCACCCCTTTACACTGACCTGCTCCCTGCTGACGAGAGGCAACTACCTCGAAACACGTGTCCAGGGATGGCTAACGCATACACATACTGTTCTATTTACTTTTTGTGGCATAGGCGTACCCGCCGTCGCCACTACATTTCCCACAGTCCTTTGGGGCAACTTGCTGGTGTGACGAGCGGTGTGCGACCTACTTATCCTCAATTTAAACGGCTTCCTTAAGCCAACGGGCTGACGAGCCTTGAGTCTGCACCTGCGCGCCAGGAGAGGTACTTGACCTGCTTTTAATTACATTTGGCAGTCCACGCGGCACCCCTTTACACTGACCTGCTCCCTGCTGACGAGAGGCAACTACCTCGAAACACGTGTCCAGGGATGGCTAACGCATACACATACTGTTCTATTTACTTTTTGTGGCATAGGCGTACCCGCCGTCGCCACTACATTTCCCACAGTCCTTTGGGGCAACTTGCTGGTGTGACGAGCGGTGTGCGACCTACTTATCCTCAATTTAAACGGCTTCCTTAAGCCAACGGGCTGACGAGCCTTGAGTCTGCACCTGCGCGCCAGGAGAGGTACTTGACCTGCTTTTAATTACATTTGGCAGTCCACGCGGCACCCCTTTACACTGACCTGCTCCCTGCTGACGAGAGGCAACTACCTCGAAACACGTGTCCAGGGATGGCTAACGCATACACATACTGTTCTATTTACTTTTTGTGGCATAGGCGTACCCGCCGTCGCCACTACATTTCCCACAGTCCTTTGGGGCAACTTGCTGGTGTGACGAGCGGTGTGCGACCTACTTATCCTCAATTTAAACGGCTTCCTTAAGCCAACGGGCTGACGAGCCTTGAGTCTGCACCTGCGCGCCAGGAGAGGTACTTGACCTGCTTTTAATTACATTTGGCAGTCCACGCGGCACCCCTTTACACTGACCTGCTCCCTGCTGACGAGAGGCAACTACCTCGAAACACGTGTCCAGGGATGGCTAACGCATACACATACTGTTCTATTTACTTTTTGTGGCATAGGCGTACCCGCCGTCGCCACTACATTTCCCACAGTCCTTTGGGGCAACTTGCTGGTGTGACGAGCGGTGTGCGACCTACTTATCCTCTATTTCCAGATATTTGCAGCTCCACAGAGAAAAATTGAATATGCTTCTTACCAGTATGCATCTGTTCTTGGCATGTAGGGCTGCTGACATTCATATCTGTGCATAGATCGCCGCCTAGTGTTGGGTCCGGATGTTTGCACGTTGTTGTCCTGGAAGAGTCTTCGAAGTATCCTGAGATAGGTGACTCCTCCCCTGGACCACGCATGGGCATCCTCTCCATCCTCAGATTGTTTTTCGCCATTGTGGCAGTGATGGAGTAGATATAGAAAGTGATGACCATGCTATATGGTAATTCTGAGAGCTGCAGCTGCTACAGGCGCCGGGGAGGAGGGTGGGCGATATGAATGTCAGCAGCCCTACATGCCAAGAACAGATGCATACTGGTAAGTAGCATATTCAGTTCGAGGCATGTGGGCTGCTGAATTCATATCTGTGCATAGAATATATAGCAGTACCTCCCATTAGCGGCGGCCACCAGTGCCAGCTGCAGCGGTCTGAAAAAGAGTTTTGAGAACAGCCTGTCCTACAGCTGCCTGCTGTTTTGAGTGTACATCTACACAATAGTGTTTGGTAAATGTATGTATAGTGGACCATGTGGCTGCTCTACATATATCATGTAAAGGAATGTTTCCCAGGAAAGCCATGGAGGCCCCTAACTTACGTGTTGAGTGGGCCCGTGGGGGAATCGTTAATGTGCGTTTAGCCTATTGATAGCAAATTTGAATACATTTAACGATCCATCTGGCTATACCTGCTTTGGAGATTGCGTTGCCTTTGTGTTGTGGGGAAAAGGCGACGAAAAGTTGTTTCGTTTTCCTAAAGTTTTTAGTTCTGTCTATATAGTACATGAGGGCTCTTTTGACGTCTAGTGTATGGAGCATCCTTTCAGCGACATTTTGTGGATTCTGAAAGAAAACAGGCAGTTCAATGGTTTGATTCATGTGGAACTGCGATATTACTTTAGGCATGAATTTGGGGTTGGTACGTAGTACGACCCTGTTTGCGTGAACCTGTATGAATGGCTCTTGAAAGGTTAGTGCCTGGAGTTCACTAACTCTTCTCAACGAAGTGATTGCTACTAGGAAAGCTACCTTCCAGGTGAGGAATTGAATCTCACATGAGTGGAGAGGTTCGAAGGGTGGACCCATCAGTCGGGTGAGGACCAAGTTGAGGTTCCACACTGGTGCTGGTGGGTGTCTTGGGGGAATTACTCGTTTAAGTCCCTCCAAGAAGGCTTTGATGGCAGGCACTCTGAATAAAGAGAGGTGCTGCCTGTTTTGGAGATAGGCTGCTATTGCGGTTAAATGGATACGTATTGAGGTGTATGCCAGATTGCATCGGTATAGGTGTAAGAGGTAACAGATTATGTTTTGAGTGGATGCGTCTAGCGGGTTAATGTCATTGTTATTACAATAAATGACAAACCTCTTCCATTTGGCTGCATAGCAAGCTCTGGTAGTGGGTCTTCTAGCTTCCTTAATGATCTCCATACAGTCAGGTGGCAGGTGTAGGTAGCCAAACTCTAGGACTTCAGGAGCCAGATTGCCTGGTTCAGCTGTTGCGGATCTTGGTGCTGATTTTCTCCATGGTTCTGTGTTAAAAACGTGGGTTTGATCCGCAGCCTTTGATGCGGCACCACGGAAAGTTCCAGAAAGGTGGTGTACCATGGCTGGCGTGCCCATGTTGGAGCAACCAGGATGAGTGTCAATGAGTGCTGTCGCAGTTTGCGTGCCACTAGCGGTATCAACGGCGCTGGGGGAAAAGCGTACGCAAATCTGCCGGACCAGTTCATCCATATCGCATTGCCCTGCGACTGTGGATGTGGGAACCTGGCGGCAAAGCTTTGGCATTTTGCGTTTTCCCTTGTGGCGAATAGGTCTATCTCTGGATGACCCCACTGCTGGAAGTATGGTTGGAGTACTGATGGGTGTAACTCCCACTCGTGCATCTGGTGGCTGTGTCTGCTGAGCAGATCCGCCATCTGGTTGTCCTTGCCTGGGAGGTGTTCCGCCATGAGGAATATGTTCCTCTGAATGGCCCACTTCCACATGCTCTGAGCCAGATGAGACAACTGTGGAGAGTGTGTTCCTCCCTGCTTCTGTATGTAGTACATGGCAGTCATGTTGTCCGTCCGGATCAACACGACCTTGTTGCACAGGTGTACTTTGAATGCTTTCATAGCCAGGAAGATTGCCATCAGTTCCAGAAGGTTGATGTGCATCTTTTTTTGTTGTGTAGTCCATAGTCCCTGCACTGTGTAATTGAGTACATGGGCTCCCCATCCCTGGAGAGACGCGTCCGCTGTCAGTATTATTTGTGGAACAGGCTCTTGGAACGGTCGGCCCTTGCAAAGGTTTTGTGGATTCCACCAATGCAGAGAGTTGTATGCCCGACCGCTCACCAACACTAGGTCTTTTAATTGCCCGTGAGCCTGATTCCATTGACGTGCTAAGCACTCCTGAAGCGGGCGCATATGTAGTCTCGCGTGTGGGACTATGAAAATGCAGGAGGCCATCATGCCTATCAACTGCATGAACACTAGCGCAGGAAGGGAGTGTTGGGGTTTGAACTTGAAAATCAGCATTTGCATGCTGTTGATCCTCACTAAATTTGGCTGAGCTGTGGCTGCCAGAGTGTCTATGGTCGCACCTAGGTACTGTTGTACGTGTGCGGGTTGGAGATGTGATTTCGGGTAATTTAGTGAGAATCCCAGACTGTGAAGAAGGTGAATGGTGCGGGACATGTGGCTGGCACATTGCTGGGCTGACTTTGCCTGAACACTTTAATTCGTGAGTCTCCTGAGACGGAAGCCGGGAGTGAATCTGCATTTTTAAATCTTTGCTGTGTGATACTTTGTGCTTTTAACCACTTACCCCGTGCACTGTAACAGCGCTTCTAGCGCTGCAACGAACACTCCATTCCGCCATCACTGAGGGCGAGGCGCCACGGCGGACACGCCCACCTCAGCTGGCCACGCCCCCTTCTTGTCACTATAAAGTGCGCGCAGCTGGAAAGCGCGTCACTTTAATTCGTGAGTCTCCTGAGGCGGAAGCCGGGAGTGAATCTGCATTTTTAAATCTTTGCTGTGTGATACTTTGTGCTTTTAACCACTTACCCCGTGCACTGTAACAGCGCTTCTAGCGCTGCAACGAACACTCCATTTCGCCATCACTGAGGGCGAGGCGCCACGGCGGACACGCCCACCTCAGCTGGCCACGCCCCCTTCTTGTCACTATAAAGTGCGCGCAGCTGGAAAGCGCGTCACTTTAATTCGTGAGTCTCCTGAGACGGAAGCCGGGAGTGAATCTGCATTTTTAAATCTTTGCTGTGTGATACTTTGTGCTTTTAACCACTTACCCCGTGCACTGTAACAGCGCTTCTAGCGCTGCAACGAACACTCCATTTCGCCATCACTGAGGGCGAGGCGCCACAGCGGACACGCCCACCTCAGCTGGCCACGCCCCCTTCTTGTCACTATAAAGTGCGCGCAGCTGGAAAGCGCGTCACTTTAATTCGTGAGTCTCCTGAGACGGAAGCCGGGAGTGAATCTGCATTTTTAAATCTTTGCTGTGTGATACTTTGTGCTTTTAACCACTTACCCCGTGCACTGTAACAGCGCTTCTAGCGCTGCAACGAACACTCCATTTCGCCATCACTGAGGGCGAGGCGCTACAGCGGACACGCCCACCTCAGCTGGCCACGCCCCCTTCTTGTCACTATAAAGTGCGCGCAGCTGGAAAGCGCGTCACTTTAATTCGTGAGTCTCCTGAGACGGAAGCCGGGAGTGAATCTGCATTTTTAAATCTTTGCTGTGTGATACTTTGTGCTTTTAACCACTTACCCCGTGCACTGTAACAGCGCTTCTAGCGCTGCAACGAACACTCCATTTCGCCATCACTGAGGGCGAGGCACCACGGCGGACACGCCCACCTCAGCTGGCCACCCCCCCATGACGCCCTCTTACACAGACATAAAAAATGTGTCTCGCTAGGAAGCGCAGCGGACGGGCGCAGCGGGCGCGCCGTCAGCGCGCCGTCGGCGCGCCAAAGGCAAGCCCGTCTGGGCCCGTCCGGGCCTGGACCGGGCCCAGGGCCAGTCCCCCTGCCTCCTCCACTAGCCCCATCCGCACGTGTTGGACCAATACCCAACTTCACTTACTTAATCCTCGCCCTTGCTTGACCAGCACTCGTTGCATCCCAAACCACCTGGAGTCCGCTCATTTCCACTGCCCGCATTGCAATTTCAATCTTCCGCCCTACCAACCTTGTCTCTCTTCACGTCCCCCGTCACAGTTACCCTTCTCTAATCAGCGCACCCTGAAAGCTGGTTTGATCAATTGCCGATCTCTTCCCCGGCATGCCAATGACATCTGGATGTCCATCTCTTCAGATGAGTGGGATATTCTTTTCCTCACAGAATCCTGGATCACAGACTCCTCTTCTCCGGATATCTATCTGGCTATTCCCCCAGGATATGATATAAAATGCTTGAACCGGGCTGGCGGTAAGTCTGGAGGCGGTCTTGCCGTCATTTTCAAATCCCTTTTCCAGTTGACTTTTACCAAACTTACCAATATTGGTATAATTGAAGCCATGTACTTCTCCATATCTGACTCTGCGGTAGTTATCCTGGCTGGCACATTAGTTTACAACCCCCCCCCCGCCACTTCCCCTTCTCTCACTGCCCTCTTTCACCAACTGGCTGACTTATCTCTCAAACACCAATATTTCATTGTCCTGGGCGATTTTAACCTCCACGTAGACAACCCGCTCTGCGTGAAGGCTAACAATCTGTTGGAAACTATGGATAGCCTGAATCTCAAACAATTAGTCGTAGGTCCCACTCATGTGGCTGGTCACACCCTGGACCTCATATTCGCCAATTTCTTGAACATCACTGTCCTCCCACCCCTCCCTCTCACCTGGACTGACCATTACCTCATCCCCTTCTCTCTTGCCCTCGGACGAAAAACTGGCCCTATGGCCCCAAGGAAGGAGTTGGGAAGAAAGTGGCACAAGGTTACATGTGCTACCCTGGACCCGGTATTCCATTTTCAGACAGAGTACCTCTCCTCGGACATAGATGAAAATGTTTCTAGGCTGAATGCTGCCCTCGTCAATGCGATTGATTCTATCGCCCCCCAGAAAATCATCACCTCCACTAGATCGCGACCCTCTGCTCCCTGGTTTTCTACCCCCCTCCGTGAGGAGAAAAGCAGATGTAAAGCTCTCGAACGTAAGTGGAGACTAAACTACGACCTCGAAGCCAAAATCTTATATAGATCTGCCCTGAAAAAATTCCTTAAACAAAAAAAAAGCGCTATGAAAGATCACTTTGCCTCTCAAATTAATAAGGCCAAAAACTCATCTAAAACCCTCTTTAGCATCGTTAAGGATTTTATTAACCCTCCGGCCAGGGCTCCTCAGAACACCGCGAGTCAGGCTCTTTGCGAGGGACTCTCAGACTACTTCCTCGAAAAGATTAATAAACTTTGTGTCTCCTTCCCCACAGGGCTTGCCCCCATGCCTTCCCCCACAAGTTCCCCAGAATCACCGTCCTTTCTTTCATTTAACAAACTTAACCAGGATGATGCTATCAGGCTACTCATCCACTGCAAATCCGGCGCCCCCTCCGATCCTGTCCCCGCAAAAATCATGGGAGTACTGGCGCCTTCACTTGCCTGCCCCTTCCTCTCCATCTGGAATGCCTCCCTCCACCATGGCTTCTTCCCTACCTCCTGGAAGGAGGCCTTGGTGATCCCCATCCTAAAAAAAGCGGACGCAGATCCCACTGTTTTTGCTAACTACCGCCCCATCTCCCTTCTCCCTAAACCCGCTAAAGTCCTGGAAAAAGCCGTGCAGCTGCAACTTACGGAATATCTAGAAAACCACTCTCTGCTGCATGGATCACAATCCGGTTTCAGAGCCGGATTCAGCACTGAGACGGCCCTGCTGGAAGTTTCCGAAACAATTCGAGAATGCGTGGACAGGGGCGAGGAGGCCATGCTGGTCCTCCTCGACCTGTCCGCAGCTTTCGATACGGTCTCCCACACTATCCTCCTTGACCGACTTAAGCAGATAGGCATTGGTGGCACTGCCTTCAGCTGGATCGAGTCCTTCCTCTCGACTAGAAGTCAGAGGGTATTGTTGCGTCCCTTCAAGTCTGAGAAAAAACCCCTGTCATGCGGGGTGCCACAAGGCTCTGCCCTCAGCCCCCTGTTCTTCAACGTCTATCTTGCCCCCTTGGCCGACGTTGTGGAGTCCCACGGAGTCAGGGTGGTCTCTTACGCTGACGACACACAGTTGGTGTTTTCTTTTAGGGACCACTCGGACTCCGCATTCGCCAACTTTCGCCAATGCCTCAACGACATCAGTATCTGGATGACCGCGAATCACCTCAGACTGAATGCAGATAAAACGGAGGTACTGTTTTTTAATCAGAGAGCCTCCATCCCCTCCTTCTGGTGGTGGCCCACGGTGCTTGATCCCGCCCCGTCCCCTGTTCACTCGGCTCGGAACCTGGGTTTCCAGTTCGATGACTCCTTGTCTTGCAAAACTCAGGTTAATAAAGTCACCTCTGCCTGCTTCCTGAAGTTGCGCATGATCAGAAAAATTCTCCCCTATCTCCCCCTGGATTCCCGCCGTACAGTTACCCAAGCCCTCATCACGTCCCACTTGGACTATGCCAACAGCCTCTATGCTGGTGCCCCCCAGTACTTGGTAGGCCGGCTGCAGATTGTCCAGAATGCTGCAGCCAGACTGATTGGTAACATCCCGTACCGCCAATCTGTCTCTGCTTACCGGAGGGAACTCCACTGGCTTCCAGTGGCTAGCCGCATCCAGTTCAAGGTCCTCACTCTCACCTACCGAGCCGTAAACGACCGCGGACCTAACTATCTGAAAAAACGTGCCTCGATATCCCGCTCCACCAGATCCCTGAGATCCAATGACCTTCGCCTCCTGGTCTCGCCCCGTTTTAGATTATCTAGAATGGGTGGCAGAGGGTTCAGTGTCATTGCTGCCAAACTATGGAACTCCCTACCAATCGAGCTGAGATTCTGTCCCTCTGAATCCATCTTCCGAGCCAAACTCAAAACCTGGCTCTTCTCCGGACTTTGAGTCACTCTACTGCTTCGCCTGCTCTTTACTCCCTACTTTCCCTTGGAGGCTCAGGATTTTAGCGCCGGGACACCCCTTCGGGGGTAGCTGTGCGCTCTATAAACTACATAAAATAAATAAATAAATAAATAAATAACAAGCCAGTCGTCCAGGTAAGGGTAGACGTGAATGTGTTGCCTTCTTAGATGTGCAGCCACGGTAGCTAGGCACTTTGTGAAAACTCTGGGTGCTGTTGTCACTCCGAAGGGGAGGACTTTGAATTGATAGTGCTGCCCCTGAATGGTGAACCGGAGATATTTTCTGTGTGACGGGTGTATGGGTATGTGGAAATACGCATCTTTGAGGTCTAGCGTGGCTAGGGAATCTCCCTGTCGGAGGAGCGGGAGAACCTGCTGTAGGGTGAGCATGTGAATATGCTCTGAGAGAATGTAGTGGTTGAGGGGTCTCAGGTCTAGGATAGGTCTGAGTGACCCGTCCTTTTTTGGTATTAAGAAGTACAGAGAGTACACCCCTGTTCCCTGCTGGTGTACGGGCACGACCTCTATTGCGCCTTTTTGCAGCATACTGAGCACCTCCTGCTGTAATAACGCTAAGTGCTCTGAGGACATAGGACGGTGCCTTGGCGGTATGTTGGGTGGAGTGGAGGTTAATTCGAGACAGTAACCGTGTTGGATAACATCTTTGACCCACCTGTCCGTGGTGATGGAATCCCACGTGGACAGGAACCGCTGGAGCCTTCCCCCGACAGGTGTTATGTGGGCGGGGGGAAGGGAGAGGGCGTCACTGTTTGTTCTTGGGGGAGGACCTGGTATTGCCGTAACCACGTCCTCTACCCTTGGTGCTGGAGCCACGATATCCACCTCGGGTGTTTTTACCGTAGGAACTCTGTGTGCCCCCTTTATTGTAGGTTTGCTGTGCCCCCTGTCCTCTACCTGCACCTCTATTTCCGGGGCGACGAAAGGAGCCACTACGAAATGTTTGCGTTTGCAGAGCCCCCATTGACTTCGTAGTGTCCGTGTCTTTCTTTTTTTTTTTTTTTTTTGAAACCGTTTATTACAAAGTTCAAAGAATATACAAAGATGGGCCTACAACCTTCAGGCCGGCCGCTAGCAAACAAGAGGAGCATATGATACACACAGTAGAACGCATGCTGCGGCAAAGGGAAACGTACAGGAGTTAGCAGCGTTGATGGCCACACCATCCGGACCCCACATGACGGTTTCTTTTTAACATAAATAACAACAAAAAATCAAACCACAAGGCAACCCACGATCGAAAACAGCAGCATGTGCTCCCCTAGAAGGGGGACCCTACCAATCCATAGGAGTATCAAGGGGGGGAGAAGGTCAGGACAGGGACTGGGTGGACTCAGTGCCCGGTACCGGAGAGCTAAACCGGCTAAGGGGACGGGGGAGGCGATGGATCGGGCAATAACGGCGGGGCACAGATTCCCCCGCGGTAGGCGTTCCAGGGGCCCCATACTTTCACCCATGTCCCAGGCTTACCTCTCGCTACATACACCACCTTTTCCCGAAACATGCACCAGTCCATATTTTCCTTCCAGGCCGAAACAGTCGGGGACCTCTGGGAACCCCACAGTTGAGCAATATCGCTCTTGGCCACCATATATCCCAGAGTCACCCACCACGTCTGTGGCGCCGAATAGTCGGTTGGTTCCCACACGTTCAACAGGCATCTCCTCGCTTCGGGCATCAGCGACACACGCGTAACCACCCGCAGGACCTCATGCACACCACGCCAGAATCGCTCTACCTCTGGGCATTCCCACAAAATATGAAGAAAGGTCCCCAAAGAACCACACCCACGCTTACACAACCCGTCCACAGCATAGCCCATACGCAATAGCCTTGGCCCCGTTATGTAGACCCTATGGAGTATCTTGAGCTGGACGAAGCGAAGGCGGGCCGGTATGGCCACCTCTTTCGGGGAGGCCACCGCAGAGACCCAGTCCTCGTCGTCCAGCTCCAATCCATCGGCAACCCAAGCCTCGCGAAGATCAATCAGCAATCCCGAGCGGTCATTAATCAGTTTTTTATAGATTAACGAGATCGTGCTTTCCGGTACATGTCCATCCAGCACTCTATCCTCCAGAGGGGAGTACTCCGGGATGGAGGCGACGTCCGGGAAGGCGGAGCATAGTGCATGACGGATCTGCATATACCGAAAGTACTCCCTGTCTTGCAACTGGAATTCCGTCTGCAGCATCTCGAACGTTTTGAATCCCCCCCTCGTCCAGAGATCCCCCACCCTGCTGATGCCTATCATGTCCCACTTCTCGAAGCCCTTCGAGGTCCACAGGGAGCCCAACTGCTCAGATGCGTACAGTGGTGACGCCCGGGTCAAACGATCCTTCCACCCCATCGCTACATTAGCCGCGTGCCACACTCGTACCATGACACGCGTGGGGCCCGTCAGACGTGCGTCGAGCGAGCTGGAGTAGAGCGCTCGATTATAGTCACCACCCGGCAGTAGCATCTTATCCATTTTAAAGGCCGGGTTTAGGGCGGGCCCGTATAGGCCGTGATTAATCGCAGCCAGCTGGGAGGCCCAATAATACCGTTTAATATCCGGGAGGGCAATCCCCCCGTCATACCACGGGAGCGTCAGCTTCGCCAGGGCGATACGCGGTCTCCCGTCCCAGAACAGGCGGCGTTGCAAACTCTCCACCTCGCGGAAGTAGCGCGCCGGGACGAGGTCCATTGTATTCTGCAGAGCGTACAGGAAACGCGGCAGCGACATCATCTTAAACAATGCCGCCCGGCCGAGCGGCGAGAGTGGCAAACGCCGCCAACGCGCGACATCCTCCTTCAGGCGCTGGAGGGGGGGAAGCAAGTTCCGATCATACCGGGCCTCCGCGTCCAGGGTAATGAAGACACCCAGGTACCTAAATCCCTGCGGGGCGATCTGGATAGGACAGCCCCGCGGAAGGATAGGAGCCTCCCCAGAGAGAACATACACGCACGATTTAGCCCAGTTGATGACAAGGCCGGAGTTACGACCAAATGAATGCAATACATCAACCAGTACTATCAGTGATTTACGTGGGGAAGCCAGGTACAGGAGAATATCGTCAGCGTATAGAGATACGCGGTCCTCATACTCGGGGGTCCAGCGGAGACCACGAATAGAAGGTTCCCACCGCAGCCACTCCGCCAGGGGCTCCAAGGCAAGCGCAAAAAGGAGCGGCGATAACGGGCAGCCCTGCCGCGTGCCCCTGCCCAACTCAAACGGAGCCGACACTCTACCGTTCACAACCACCTGCGCCAGTGGGCCAGAGTACAACAATTTAACCCAGCTGATAAACCCTGGGCCAAACCCAAATTTCGCGAGCGTCGCCCAAATATATGGCCATTCAAGTGTGTCAAACGCCATAGTGGCGTCCAAGGATGCCAAGATGGCCGGCTCCCGTATGAACGGGACACGTGCGAGCACCCCATGCAAACGCCGCAGGTTAAGCGCTGTGTTACGATGGGGAATAAAGCCGGACTGGTCCTGGTGGACCAAGTCACACACTACGCCGACCAGCCGATTGGCCAACACCTTGGCGAGAATTTTGGGCTCCGCATTCAATAACGAAATGGGTCGATAGGATGTGACCCGGTCCCGTGGCCTCCCCTCCTTGTGGATAACCACGATGGTAGCCAGACGCTGGTCTAGCGGGAGGGAACCCACCGAGTGGGCCGCAAGGAACATAGCACGGAGATGCGGCGCTAGCGTATCCGGTCGCAGTTTATACAACTCGATGGGAAGACCATTAGGACCCATGGCCTTGCCGGAAGCGACCGAGCGTATGGCAAGGGCAATTTCTTCGGAGGTTGGAGCGGCGTCCAACAACACTCTGTCCTCCTCCGAAAGGGAAGGCAGCGCGATATCCCTGAGCAGGGCATGGGAATCCTCTTCAGAGCGGGAAGACACCGGGGAATACACCCCACGGAAATAGTCCGCGAAGCAGGAGACAATTTCCTCTGGTTCAGTGACACACACACCATTCGTTTTCTCAATCAACGGGACAACTCGACTCGCTCTCTCTTTTTTATCCAGCCACGCAATCAATTTACCAGCCTTATCACCCACATCATACAGTCTCCCCTGTTGCTCTCTACTGAGGCCCCTGGCCGCCTCCGTGACGAGGGCCTTATAGGCCGCTTGCTTGAGTTGGAGAACATGTAATTTGTCATCCGTCACCCCACATTCTAGATCACCCTCCAACTCGGTTATCTCAGCTTCAACACGGGTCACCTCCTCCCGCTCGCGCCTCCGGGAGTGGGAAATAAGGGACAGGGCCTCTCCTCGGAGTACTGTCTTGAACGCCTCCCACAGTGAGACCGCCGATGACACAGACCCCACATTCTCGTCAAAATAGCGCTTAAGGGATTTAATCAGCTCTGCGCGAATGGTGGGGTCACGCAGGTACCAGGGATGGATCGGGACCACCCTACCCTCTCCCCTCGGCAAAATATCAAAGTGCAACAAGAGCGGGGAGTGGTCCGAAATACCCCGTGCCAAATGACGCACCTCTCCCACCCTCCCCACATAAGCCGCTGGGACCAGGACATAATCTAGCCGTGAGAGACTACCATGAGCCCCTGAATGGAAGGTGTACTGTAGCTGCGTGGGATGTTTTAAACGCCAACAATCCACCAGCCCCAGGGTATCCAAGAGGCCAGATAACCACGCTTGGGCCCGGGGGAGATCCCTAGGGGGGTGACGATCCACAGTTCCGGAAACTACAGCATTAAAATCCCCCCCCACCACTAGAATCCCCTCCGGAAGGCCAAGGAGGAGGCGCCCCAGGTCCGCAAAGGTGGTCGTCTGCAGCCCTGGCGGGACATATACTGACACAAAAACGACGACTCTGCCCTCCATTCTGCCCACCAAAACCGTGTAACGTCCCCTATCGTCATGGCGCACCTCATCAATCTCCAACGGGAGCGAGTTTTTAACCATAATGCCCACACCCCTTGAACCAGACGTGAAGCCCGAATGGGCCACAAGGCGGTAGCCCCGTCGATTCATAGCGCAAAAGGAGTTGCCAATGAGGTGCGTCTCCTGCAGAAAAACTATATCGGGCGAAATTCGCTTCAAGAACTGCAGGACCACACCTAGTTTTATCCTGTCCCCCAGTCCATTAACATTCCAGGACAACAAACTCAGTCCCCTACCCCCCATCATAAACAGAAGTCATCACTCGTCCCCCAGAGAGCACTGTAGAGATAACACAATGATACGTTTGCCTTGTGGTGTAAACGAACAACACCCCACCCCAACCCACCCACTCCAACAAAACTCCCCCCTCCCTACACCCCTGCATGAGCCCGGACAGCCCCCCCAACTTGCAGTGTGCCTGTCGCCCCTATAGAATGAAACTAGCTAGACCCCCTAGAGGAAGAAAGAGTACCCCTTCCAGACCCCACACAACCTCCATAGGAGGGGAATGTACAAAGACAGACGCTTGATCGAAAGTAGCATCGTATTCGTCCAGAGTGAGGCCCAATATTGACCCCTCAGTCCCGATCCAGTGGGCCGTCTCCTCCCGCCGCCCCCCCCCCCGCCATCTCGATCACGATCCCCAGACAGAGTGTCCAGCCAGTCCCCGGCCGCTTCGGGACGATCAAAAAAGTGCGTGCGACCATCCACCTCCACTCGCAGCTTGGCCGGGAAGAGCATGGCGTATTTTAAGTTCAGGTCCCGAAGTCGGCGTTTGACGCCCAGGAAGCTCAGTCTTTGCTTCTGGACCGCTTGGGTGAAATCAGGGTAAAAGTTCACCTCCATATTTTCCAGCTTAACCGGCCCATGTAGTCTGGAGGCTTGCAGGATCGCGTCTCTGTCCCGAAAGTTAAAAATCCGGGCAATGAGAGGTCGCGGAGGGGCTCCGACCTTCGGCCTTCCCCTGGGAACCCTGTGGGCCCTCTCCACGGCAAAAAATTTACTCAGTCCCCGAGGCTGGAGATGGGTAGCGATCAGGTCCTCCACAAATAGATCCGCCGCCGCTTCCTCCCGTCCCTCGGGTACTCCGATGATGCGGATGTTATTCCTTCCGGCCCGACTCTCGGAATCCTCAAGGCGCCGATCCATAAGTGCGCTCGCCTGACTAAGCCGGCGCACCTCCAGTTGTAGTGCCGCCACCTCAGTCGTAAGGCCCGATGCGGTTTGGGCCAAAGAATCAACTCGATCGTTGGTCTTGGAAAGATCGGCCCTCACCAGGCCAACATCCACAAGGACCGCGTCGATCTTCTGTGCCAGGGTGTCGAACCGCTGGCCCACCGAGGCCTTCATCTCGGAAATGGCGCCCATGACGTCGTGGAGAGTCAGATCCGTGGGCAAGTCCGGGGCATCAGAAGGGCCCTCAGGGGACTTGTGCGGTCCGCCGGGAGATCCCCTCTGGAGGGTATAGCGGTCCATGCTGTTGGCCTGATGGACGGTGCCACGCCGGGTCGACTTGGTCTTTGACCGATCTCCATCTTGTTTCGTGGCCATCGTCGCTGGTCCCACAATCGCACCAGCAACGCCGTAGAGGGCAGGCAATCAGGGCCACGAGCTCCGGGGGGGCCACCCCAGATCGGCGGGGTGGGTCACAGCCGGCAGGCAGGCAGGCTCCCCCAGCAAGGCCACACCAACACAAAAAGCTCCGCGATCTCACTTGCAGAGACGGTGCGAAAGCGAAAGTGCGGGGTACGCGACTCGCCAGGCCCGGCCCGCCGTGGTTGTTCACTTTGCCACTGGGTCACCCCCCAACGCAAATCCGGGGTTCGGCGAGAAGAAGGCCGCAAACTTCAATCGGTGCTCACTCCGGCACCCGAGGTCCGATTTGAGAATGGAAAACGGGTACCACCTCAGCTCAGGCTCACCAACACAGTCCCCTCAACCGATGCAGGATGAATTCAGGATAGACGTAGGAGGTTGCGGAGGTCCTCGGGAGCCTCGCACCTACGCGGCCATCTTGGTTGTGCGCTAGGCTCCTCCTTCTCCGTGTCTTTCTTTATCTTTTCTAAGGTGGTGTCAACTTCCGGTCCAAATAAGTAGTCGGGGTTGACCGGCTGATTGAGGATGTTATTTTGGACCTCAGGTTTGAATCCGGAGATTCGTAACCAGGCGTGTCGTCGTAGCATGACGCTGGTGTTTATTGCCCTTGCAGCAGTGTCTGCGGCATCCAGTGCACACTTGATGGATGCGTTTGTGAGCAGTTGTCCCTCCCTGATGAGGAGCTCCGCTGCCTCTTTGTACTCGTCTGGCAGGTGTTGGAGTAGGGTCTCTAACGTGTCATAGTGTGAGCGGTCGTAGCGAGCTAGGAGGGCCTGTGTATTGGCGATGCGCCATATGTTTGCTGCCTGGGCTGCAATCCGTTTGCCGGAGGTCTCTAGAACCATGGACTCTTTGTCCGGGGGAGGAGCATTACCAGTTGTCTGAGAGTGTGCCCGTTTGCGAGCATTGGCAACTACAATGGAGTCCAGAGGCAACTGGCTTCTAATGTACGTGGGGTCCCCAGGTGCGGGTTTGTACTTCTTCTCGATCCTGGGGTTTATTACCCGTGCCCTGTTGGTTTCCTTGAAAATGTCCTTCGCTGGCTTGAGGACACCTTTTAACATGGGCAGAGTCTTTACAGTCCTCTCGGAGGATGCGAAAGTGTCCACCAAGAAATCATCCTCGATAGTGTCTGAGTGGAGTTGCACTCCATGATTGGCTGCGGCACGTTCAATGAGGGCGTTGAATGCTGCAGTGTCCTCTGTGGGGGACGTTTTTTCGCCATAAAGTTGCGTGTCCTGTGTATCCAGAGCGGCGCCTGGGTCTACAGGGTCATCCCAGACTTGATCAGGGTCTTGCTGCCCCTCAGGGTTTATGTCCTCGGGGTAGGTGGTGTCGTCACCCATGTAGTCCTCCACTGCATCCGTGTCGGAGTGCGTTGGAGAGAATGATGGATCTGTGAAAGAGGTGTGGATGGTTCCGATCCCGCCGGCATTTTTTGTTTTAGCGGGATCCTGTAAGAGTCCAAAGCTTGCCCTGAAGTGATCTTCCGCTTTCGGAGCATGAGCCTGCCGGTGTCGGCGTCGATGAAGTGGGACGGCGATGTCCCAGTAGTCGAGTGTTCGGTAGATGGGGACCTTGTCTGGGTAACGCGGGTTCTGATTTCGAATATTTTCGGCGCCGTGGATGGCGGCAAACCAAAGGTGATGTTGGCTGGTGCCGAAGGTGCCTTCTGTGCCAGTGTCGGTTCGGAGCCCGACGAGGTCTGGAGGGCTGCCTTTTCCCTGATGCGTTGCAAGGACGCTGCCACTTGTCGCACCTGGAACTCCGACGGTTCTTTGGCGCAGAGTGGTTCCGTAGAGGCAGGTGTGGACTTCTTCGAAGTGACCGGGTCATCGAGTCGAGGAGGGGTAGGAGCCGTCGACGGCATCGATGAGTGTACCGTAGTCGCTGCCTTCGAGGTGGATAGCGATGCAGTGGCTATTTTCACCTTGGTGGTCGGTGCCGATTGCTTCGGTGCCGGGGGCCGAGGCGCTTTGACGGTACCGACTGCTTTTCTTTTTGGGTCGGCGCCGACATCGGCTGCTGCGAGTTCGGCACCGAAGTCCCTTTTGGTGCGGTCGGAGCCGACGGGTTTGGCTGGCGTCGAAGGTGTGGTGGGCCTCGAGCCGACCAGTGTCAGTTTCACTTTTGGTTTCTGTTTAACCGGTGCGATGATTGGTTTCGGTTTGGTGGTAGGGAAACCAGTCGTTTTAGGTAACAATGGCTCTTGCTGTATGTCCGTGGCCGGGCCGGAGGGCGGGGCCGAAGAACTGCGGGATTGGTCTTGGGTAAGGCCCGAAGGCGATCCCTCGACCGGAGCCGTCGACTGACACACTGGGATAGCCTCAATTTGTACGGGTAGGCCTTGCTCCTCACCGGAGCTACCTTCTTCGGCCCCTAAGGCCTCATCGTAGTCTCCTACCTCGTCGTCGGCTTCTTCCCTGTGAAAAAGCTCTTCATCGATATCTTCCGATCGGGAACCGTGTTCGGAAGTGGGGCTGGAGGGTATATTTTCCACGCTTTCCACATCTTCGTCCTCGGTGCTGAAGATGTTGGTCGGGGCCGGTGCCGCTTGCTGCGCTTCCAGTCGCGCGGCGCGTCGATTCCGGAGAGTCTTCTTGGATCTGAATCGGGCACAGGCCATGCATTTCGATTCGTCATGATCCGGTCAGAGGCATTTGTTACACACCGGATGGACGTCGATATGGGGGTATTTGGCGTGGCAAACAGGACACCGCTTGAATGGGGTCCTCGATTCCATCGTCGAAGTTCAGTCGATGGTCGGATTTAATGGATCCGAAAAGTTGTTAAAGCCGTGAAAAACTAGCCTGTAAACTGTCGATACCGATCGGGAACAGTACCGTCGAAAACTAAAGGCCTTTTGGCCTGAAAACTAAAGATTCCTAACTTGAGTCAAGATAAGCACATCCGAACCCAATGGCGGAAAAAAACAATCTGAGGATGGAGAGGATGCCCATGCGCACTGTGGTCCAGGGGAGGAGTCACCTATCTCAGGATACTTCGAAGACTCTTCCAGGACAACAACGTGCAAACATCCGGACCCAACACTAGGCGGCGATCTATGCACAGATATGAATTCAGCAGCCCACATGCCTCGAACATTAAGGAACTAGATAGAGCCAGTGAGTACAGCATGTATGCTTCTTGGGATAAAAGCCAGGCTTTCTTCCCATCAAGACAGAGACAGTCAGTCATCTGTGAGAGAAAATATATTTTATGATGCAGAACCGACTAGTTACTAGCTGCACACTACCAAGACAGTGGAGGTGTTTGAGTCTACAGTGATATGTAGCAAACCTGTTGAATTTATTATAGCCTGGGTGTGTTATAACGTGTCCGGTCAGTGTCTGCCAGCTGTGCTACAGGCTTGTTGCCTTTCTCTTACATTATAGGTAGGGTGCATGAGAAGAGGTATGGCAGGAGATCTTGGCAAGGAGACTGATTCAAAGGGTTTTGAGAAGAACTTCGGTACTTATAAATGTAAGCTCTGGCAAGAACTTCGCTTCGTTTTTATGCATTGCTTATCTTGTGAGCCTTACACTGGTGTATGCAAGTACAATTGGCCTCACAACAATTATTTTGCGTTGTACTCATCAAAATGGTCATAAAGATAAATTCTTAAGATTGCACACATCGCAAAAGCGTGATGTTTCTCAGCAAACTGATCAGATCATGTGTCAAGACCTCATGCACATCACCTAACTCTTCCCACATAGGTGGTCACAGTACAACTACACTTCCCTCCATCCAAACATACAAGTCTGCCAGTTTGCTTAGGACAGTTTGTGTGCCATGAAGCCAAATTAGATAACATAACATCATATATAGCCCATCGCATAAAAAGTCTTCACCTATTGTGTGGAGTAATTTGTGTAGGTCCAAACAATTGCATTTCAAAGGGAGACAAATTGATGGGTTACCGGTTTACAAATGACAAAGAAATCTCCTTAGTCTATACCAGTCAGCTGTGTATGTCAGTCTCCCACAAACCATTGAAGTGCATCATTTCCCGCCATTGGATAGTTGTGAGTGGTGGGGAACCTGCTTTGGTTTGGCGTATTGTCTTGCGGTAGGCCCTAGCAGATGAAACAGCCATTTATCAAAATAAATCTTCCTCTGTGCATTTGAAGGCAGGATGCTGATGCCGTTGCGAAGCTTGGTTTTGCTGCATCAAAGCTATATCTAGACCACCTGAAGAAACCCCTTGGAAAGTTTTTTTAAATTCAAATCCAATGGAATTGGCCAGCTACTTTTCTTTTTCTTGTTAAACTCCAATTTGTAAAAAGGAGAATGGGATGGCTGCTAGCTCCCTATCAGCTATATATGCCATACCTAGCATGCATTTGTGGTTATTAATGAATGCACTGGCTTCTTTCCCGAACCTAAGACAGCCTGGAACAGGTACTGGTCAGGAAAAAATAATTAAAGTCTAGCCTGTTCCAAAAGGATCTATCATAATGTTTATGGGTGTACAGTTCACAGCCCTAAAGCAGAAAGCTCTGGTATATCAACCGAACACCAACACAGCCTCACTTCATTTATTTTCCATGCCCAAAGGGCCAGATTAGCCAAATCACAATCACAATTATAAAACATTTCCCTTAATTGTGGACACGGCTTGTGCAGAGTGTGCAAATCAGAGGCTCTCTATTATTTGTCTGGCCTTGGTAGTGAAGATATAATCAAAGTTGGTATATTTAAAATGAATAGTTGTAAAACAGCTGTTTTTACAATTATTCCTTATGACTAAAATACACCAGTGTTGAACCTAACCAATGAACTCTGTAGCCTAGTGTTGTATTTAAGTGAAGACGCATGAAGCAAATAAGACGAGGTAAGCAAGATGTTTATTTTCCTGTCATCCGCTCTCCTGAACTGGCGGCTCTAGTGTCAACGTTCTATTGTCACCTCTCGGGGCCGTACCAACATGGCACTGGCAGAGGGGTGTGCGGACCATACCAATAATATAACATGAACTTAGATTACAACACATCTCCCTATTTATGGAAAACAAGAATTCTTCAACTCACGTAATACACATTACACTGTACACATGTCTTAAGGCTGAGATGATGCAGCTATTCTGTCCTTACTCCATGTCAGACCATTCTCTAGGCGAACCACATTCTTTCCTTCCTTTTGCACTTTTTGGTGTGCCTGATACTTGCTCAACCCTGGTTGTACATGTGTGGGCTTCTTAACAACCAGTGTGGAACCCCTGCTGTAGTCTTGTGTTTTGACACCCTGACTCTGGTCGTACCACCTCTTGTATTTCCTTTGGTGTTGGGATCTCAGCTGCTTACTCACCCCATGGTCTATGTCCACCATTTTACTACTCCTCAACCAGTGTGGGTTAAGTTTGGTACACGGTTCCCTTCCTCTCAAAATAACAAAGGGAGACACTCCAGTGACCAGATTAGGGGTAGTGTGGTACGCCCACAAGCACTCTCTTAAGGAATCTTCCACATTGAACCCACTAGAGATGGCCAACTGAATGTGCTCCTTGATGAATCTGTTTGTTCTTTCCACCAACCCGTTAGCTCTCGGACAATAGAGTGCAGTTCTCTCGTGTTTTATGTTTAACTCTTCCAGAAAGCTGGTCATAGCTTCTGAGGTAAACTGCACTCCGTTGTCCGTAACCAACGTTGCTGGAATGCCTTCATAGACAAATACATTCTTCAAGAATGTGATTAGGTTATTCGTGGTAGTCTGTGATGTAAACTTAAAATTTACCCAATGTGACGTGTAGTCTACTAACACAAACATGAATCTTTTCTGGGTACCCAGAACTTCCATGGGACCAATTATGTCTACTGCCAACTTGGTCCACGGAACTTCTGGCACCTCTACTGGGGATAAAGGACTTTTGCGTGTAACCTTGCTCTTATCGCTACTTGCACAGCTATTGCACTCCTTTACTTTAAGTTCGATCATGGAATCCATCCTTGGGAACCAGAAATAGTTCCTGACTTTGTTTTTGGTGAGGCTCCTCCCCAAGTGACCCTCATGGGCCAGGTCAATTATCTTGTCTCTCAAATTGCAGGGAGGAACAGCTCTGTTTCCACGATGTATCATGTCAGACATTAACGTCAGTTCATATCTCACTTCCCAAAAATCTTTTACTTCTTCCGGGACCTGTGAACGATGTTCTGGCCAACCATTTAGAATTAACTGTCTGAGGATGCTCATCTCCTTCTCTCCTTTTACACCTGCATCCCACTCCTCCTTAGACAAAGAAGAGTGATGCAAAGACAAAATTGGGGCATCCATTTGTTCCTCTTTAGCATACTCCAAAAGTGGTGACCTTGACAAATAGTCTGCGACTATATTTTTTGGACCTGGTAGATATTCTACTTTGAAGCAATAGTTTTGTAACCCCAAGACCCATTTAGCTATACATGGGGATTTATTGTGTGCATTTTTTTGCGAAAACATGAAGGTCAAAGGCTTGTGGTCAGTGTGTATAACAAATTGTATACCCCACAGGAAAAACTTAAAATGGTTCACTGCCCAAAAACACGCCAATGCCTCCCTCTCAATGACGGAATAGTTCTTCTCCGCAGAGTTGAGTGACCTAGATGCGAACGCAATTATGGTGACTCGCCCCTGTTCTTGTTGAGAGAGCATTGCCCCCAACCCTTTGTTGGAAGCATCCGTGGTCAGGACAGTTTTCTTGCGTGGATCGAATGTACCCAGTGCAGGTGATTCTAATATGCTCAGTTTTATTTCCTTTACTGCCCTGCTGTGTTTTTCCTCCCACACAAATTCTCTTTCTTTTTTTAGCAGTTCACGCAACTCCTCACACATATCTGCAAAATTCCACACATATTTAGACATGTATTCAGCTAGTCCTAAGAAAGATTTAAGTTCTTCCTTATTAGTAGGGTTGTGGGCATCCTTAACTGCTTGAATCAAACTGTATTTTGGTTTGAACCCATCTTTAGATATAGTATGGCCCAAGTAGTCAACTGAGTCCACCTTTATTTTACACTTCTCTAGTTTCACGGTCAATCCTGCCCTGGTTAACCTTTGATAAACCGTGTTGAAAACGGCATCGTGTTCATCCTCCGTTGCCCCATACATCAAAATATCGTCTTGGAAACATAATGTGTTCTTGACACCCTCCAACACTTGTTGCATCACCTTCTGAAAAATGGATGCCGCCGAGGCTAGACCAAACGGCATCCTAACAAACATGTAAGCCCCAAACGGCGAGGAAAACGCCGTAAGCGGTCTCGACTCCGGATGTAACTCGACCTGGTGATAGGCCATGGACAAATCGATGACTGAGAAAAAACACCCTCTACCCATCGTGCTCATCATTTCATTTATATTGGGCAGAGGAAACCTCTCTACCCAGATGTTGTCATTTAAACTGCGTAAGTCAACACATACGCGGATGCCTTTATCATTGGCCTTTGACGCTAGAACCAGGGGGGCCAACCATTCTGATGCATCTATGGGTTGTATAACCCCCATGTCACATAGTTTGTCCAGTTCGTTTTTCAGAACTTCTCTCAGGCGCAACGGTACAGGGCGTGCCCTATGAACCACTGGTTTTGCACCCTTCTTCACTCTGATCTTGTGCTGGAAATCTTTCAATTTCCCTAACTTTTCGGTAAATAAGTCAGGAAAAGCGTTTTGTAGACGATCGCATTCGTTATTTCCAGGAAAGTCTACCAAGATGACTTGTTCCTTGTCATTAGGATCTAGGATTATACCTAGTGCTTTTTGGTGCTGCCATCCTAACAGGTTCGCACCTTTTTCAACCACATACACCTTACCCACCATGGATCTACCTTTAAACTCTATGTGGCTACTCAACATCCCTACCAGGGGAATGGGGTCTCTGGTGTATCCCTCAGGCGAAATGTCGGGAGAATGTAGCGTGCTTTTACTGCAACCCAGAATTTCCTCAAAGTCCTTTTCATTTATTAGCGTATACGGGGAACACGAGTCAGCAAAGACTTCAATGGCTTTGTTGTCTATGTGTATAACACACTTAGGATAGTTGGGCTTAGTTGTTTCATCGCTATCCTTGATTTGGAAAATAAATCTAGCTTGTGTTTCACCAACCGGATTGCTGACCCTAGAAGTGTTACTTGTCCCCTCCCTGCATACTCTGGCCAAATGTCCTCTTCTATTACATTTTTTGCACAACACACTACGTGCTGAGCAAAATGGACTGTTGGCCAAATGGTTACTGCTTCCACACCTGTAGCATTTCAAATTTTTTCCTTCCTTGTAAGTTGGCATACTCTTAGCACTTTCCTTATGATGCACTTTCAATACTTCCCCTTCAAACTCTTCGCACTGAATGGGAGCATCCACTTCCTCTTTTGCTTTCATCTCTCTCACGCACTTGGCTGTGTGCTCAATCGATTGGGCAATGGAAATGGCATCCTTCAAGGACGGATTTTTAGCAAGTAATTTTTCCTGCACCTTTCCACTGTTAGTACACCTTACCAGTTGGTCTCTTATTAATGAATCATTAAGTTCACCAAAATCACACAATTGCGTCAGTCCTCTAAGAGCCGCAATATAATTATTTATTGATTCGCTCTTCCCTTGCACTCTGCTAAAGAATTTGTGGCGTTCAAGCACCACATTGACTTTGTCGCCGAAATGCGTCTCCAATTTCATTAGTGTTATATCATACACGTCTGCATCCTCCTCTTCTTCCAACTCTGGCTCAGGTAGGGTTTCATAAACTTTACGACCATGCACCCCCAAATTATGCAATAGTATTTGTTGTTTACGCAATGGAGAGAACCTTTCTCCGCCCATTGCAATCAAATATGATTCGAACAACTTTGCCCAGTCCTTCCAATGAATATCGGGATCCCCACAGTCATTTAAAAATGATGGTGGTTGGCTCATGCCAGGCGTACCCATGTTCAATCAATTTTTTTTTTTTTTTTTTTTGAGGGTTCCTGGCTGGGTTAGCTGACCTGCTGGAGTATGATGATGACCCACGGAATTTGAAGAGGGGAAGGGCAAAGGGTGCACTACGTTTTTAATCCACAAGAGTTGGCAATTCCCTTTGACAGTACTAACAGGGACTTTCACACGAGGTCATAGGTCGAAACCTCACGTCACCTTGCTGACTGACACAACTTGCCAGGCCCGGGGATATCCCTGGATGGGTTATGCGTCTGGGACATACAAGTGGTAACACACACTGTGTGCGCACATCATAGAAGAAAATCCATACAGCAGATGAGAATTAACGATATTGCCTCACACATGTGTGCGCATCACAGGAGGATAATTCTGAAGGCACGTAGGATGTGTGCCTATCACAGTGGCAAACACGAGGTAATATGGAAATTTCTTACTTGAGCCGACGACCTTCTGAATTGCTGCTCTTCGCTGCGCAGGGCCAGACACTGACAGGTGCCCTTGGTCTACGGCGGAGGCAGGGAAGCTTCACCAAACCCGGTTCTAGTGGACTGATGAACAGGTGAACGGCTTGAAAAGAGACGTGTAGAACTCTTCTTCGCGGTCTTGAAATTGACAAAAGACGTGTCACACTGTACGCAGCTGGTTTGACATGGCTTGCCTGCTGACTGGAACCAGTGACTGGGAAATACACTCCTCTGTTTTCCCTCCGACCTGCATATAGTACTCCTTGAAGTTCCGCGGTAACTCGCAACCACCACAGCAAGTACGGCGTTTACGAGTAATCCGAAAGCTGACAGGCTGCCAGCTGACTTGCTTTGCTCAGCTGCTCCGCTCACGGGTTTACCGCTCCTCGGCACCTCGATCGCCTAGACTTTTGCTTCTTCATGCGAACAGCCGACCCAGGAGAGAGTATTACGAAAGGGGAGATGACAGGCTGCCCCCTGCGCAGAGACGTCGCCAGTGTTGTATTTAAGTGAAGACGCATGAAGCAAATAAGACGAGGTAAGCAAGATGTTTATTTTCCTGTCATCCGCTCTCCTGAACTGGCGGCTCTAGTGTCAACGTTCTATTGTCACCTCTCGGGGCCGTACCAACATGGCACTGGCAGAGGGGTGTGCGGACCATACGAATAATATAACATGAACTTAGATTACAACACCTAGTTACACTGTTTTGTGAGTATTAGTATATTAGGAAGGAAGGATTAGCTAGCTTCATTTATTTTCCTCTCTACTTCTATTTATTATTGTGTTTATCAAATCTAGCACAGTATGCCCGCCAGGGTACTTTTATTTATTTATACATTTTCATCACATACAAACAGCAAAAAATGATTGTAAAGGTAGAATGGTTGACGGGGCATGGTAAGGACATGAGGACACATTTATATTCACAAATGCATATGTTGTATCTTTCACTTTGAGAGTCCAGAGAAACATCCAATGTCCTGATGCCCATATAGCGGACTGCCAGCCCGCGTGAACTCTCAATGGGAGATAGCAGCAAACTAATAAACAAGCATTTGCAATGCAATAGGTCTCGAATTTACGCGAGTTTTAGCTATTGACGTTGCAAATAACAATGCCTTTTATTTTTGTTTGCGTTTTTAAAACATAAATAAAAGGCATTGTCATTTACAATGCCAATAGCTTAAACTCACGTAAATGCGAGACCTATTGCATTGTAAATGCTTGTTTAGGACTTGTGTCCAGATAGTAATGCAGTTCCCAAGCCCTTCGTTACAGCCCGGGCTCAGTTTTTTGTTTTGTGGCCAGCTGCAAAGCTGAAACTTCTCTGTTCTTCCTCGCACACATGTAGGTCGCCTTCTTAGTCTCTTTACGCTGCTCCAAGTTAACAGGAGTAGAGAGTTGTGTTATTGAAGCAAGCCATTCTGTTTTGCAGAAGTGAACTCACTCGGGCACACCTCTATACACACTTCTGTATTGGCCACCTCATACCAAGTACTGTGGCTGACAGGGGTGGGGGGGCTCACTTGCCATTCGAAATTGTACACTTGCAGCCTATTTAGAGACCAAGAACCAGTTTATGGGGATTCAGGGGGCTACCTCCACCACTTCTGCAGTGCTGCACACTGCACTTGCCGCCGAGGTCAGGGGTGAAGCAGGACCGAGGGATATGCTGTGATGCGCACACAGAGTATGCTAGTACCACGCAGCACTGGGTCAGCTCTCAGTTTGCTGACACAGCAGAGAGTACAGCTGTGGAACAGGGTGGTTGGACACCAGTATGCTCACCACTCCACGTGTGACTCAGTTTCTCCTTGCAGCCGGATGTTGAGTCCTTGCTTGCATGATGGCAGAAGACAGAGCCAGGTATGTATCCTGTAATACCAATATCCTGACCACCACACTTTCTCAGTTACTATTGAGGGAGATGGTCTACATCCATGCGTCCAGGTACTTTCCCTCGCTGGAATGCCCTGCTCCGCCCCTCACCTCCGGTCCAGGTGTAGAGTCCAGTGCCCTGGTTGGACTCTCTCTTGCAGAGCACCAGTGTCCTTAAGCCATGGGACACTGAACGGGGCATAAACATATGAGAATTATTTCTTAAATCAGCCCCAAATCTGGGAGTTACCCATACCTAGGGTGCAGAGTGTACGAAGATCAAAAGATCTGCATACTACGCACTACATAAACGGTCAATATGTGCAATGTCGTGGCATAAAATAACAGGACAATTGTACAATAATAGGCGTATTAATACCCTGGTCTCTGCTGACAACTAAATGGGCTGTTGAAGTGGACACAACAGACGATTTTTGGTTTGGGTGGTAATGAGCGTCAGGAAAATGACCAGAAAAACATTAGGCTTTGGATGTTTTAAATCACAAAAACAAGCGATGCTCTGGCGCGGGCTGAAGGGGCATCGGATGAGGGCCGTTGATCTAATTCTCTGTGATCCTTTTCTGAGCGAAAGCAGTTTAAAGGATTCTCTGTGTACGAAAAGAGGTTAAAAACAAGCCTGAAAGCGTCCTGCGTGAAAGTGAAAGTGTGGCAGCCCTACGCGGGGACAGAAGATGTGCACGCATACGGAGTGCACATCTCCTGTCCGTAAAAGCGTCCTACGCGAAAGTGAAAGTGTGCCAGCCCTACGCAGGGACAGAAGATGCGTACGGAGTGCACATCTCCTGTCCGTACGCGTGCACATCTTCTGTCCCCCTTCGGCATAGAAACCGACGACAATAGGTCTCGGCAAGGCAAGGCGAGCAGCGCATGCTCTACGTCGCTAGGCGAGACCTAAAAATAGAGGGGAGAGCGAGAGGGGAAGGGGGCGGGGGAGAAAGAGGCCCTCACAGATATTTCATACCCTTCTATTGTTCGGTCTGCTCCTTCTCGAGGCTTACCTTGACCTTGAAAATGCTCTTTCCGTCAAGAGAATCCTTGGATGTTCCCTTCTGGTTAGCGCTTTATGCTTAACAGGAATGTGCGATGTTTCTTGCATAGCCTGAGAGAATTCCAGCACTGTCTACAGAGGACATGCTAGACCAACAGTTGCCCACGCATAAGCCACAAGGCCAGTGGACTCAGCACAGTTAGCACACCATATCAAGGTTGCAAGAACAATTTAGAGAAGAATTAACTTGGACCACTAACGGACCCCTGGTGGAAGCGCTAGCTGATTAATGCCAATGCATTCTGAAAACCGCCATCTTGGGCTTAAACTTTCAATCCTCACCCAGACTCTGCCGCATGGAGGAGACTCGGTGGACAGCAGGGAAAAGAAAGGACTTTTAGAAGCCTATAAAGTAGCTCCAGCATATGCTACTACGGGTACATATATAGAAGTATAGCATATATTTACTCCAAAGTCTCGTCACTACGTTTCATTGAATGTTGTGATAGTTCGATGCATTTTACATTCATGTTGGAAAGACACCAGCAATACTCACAGCTTTAAAAAAAAATATTTTCAAAACTTTAATCAGAATGCAATACTACATGTGGACATCGTAACGTAAGGGTGGCAGACGAGCCCTGACCACAATAAAATAAGACCCAGTAATACCCAAAAAGCAAGACTAAAGACTGGGAAGTTTTAGATTTTTGCCAGTGCAGAAAGTAGGCTTGATGGAGCAGGGTTTTGAGAAAATAAAACCTGCTCGGATTGATTCCTCAGTAACATTTATTAATAGTGAACGGTGAAAACTAACAGGCACAAACACAAGTACATGGAAAAATGCTTAAAATAAAAATAATGCTGCTTTTGCACATTAATGCTCTTGCTAGGGACTAAACATTGGATAGTGCAATGGTGGGTGGTAAACAGTGAGAAAATACATTTCGTGAAATTAATAAGGTCTGTGTTCCATTCATTCTAGAGAAACGCATGGGCCTATATTTCTGCATGTCTGAAATGGGTTAAAAAGAGAAATCATTTATTAAGCCGAAAATCGAGCTCTGAGAGAGAAGTGGTGGAGGCGTTTATCTGTCTGCCAAGTAACGGAAGGATGGCAATGAGAAGCAAGAGAAATGTACAAACTTCTTCCGCAGAAAGCGACAGCATTGAACAATGAATGTGTAGTAATTTGTAACATGTTATTTACCAAAGGAAATATGAAGTCATCAGATGTGGATAATGTAGTGTCATTTATAAAAGACAGAGTGTTAAGAAAATATGATCGGGACTATGGTGGTGTGATAGAACACCCCCCCCCCACCGAATCAGCCAATGAGAGATAGAGTTTCTCAAAATGTTTCAACTATTGTGGGTTGGAAATGTAGGTTTTAGGGTATAATTGAGGTGGCTTAGGCGGTGTGGTTAACTCGGTGTGGAAGCGTTGAGGAGAGCTTAGAGGGAGCTTGTCGCTGTCCGTCGGTTTGCTGAGGATTACCGGTTTCCTGTTCCTATCCTGAATCTTTGTTCCCTGAATCTATCTCAGGGGACCTCCTACTATCTCCCTGGCCAGGGGGTGGTATTTCACTATTTCCTTAGGTTAGTATTAGCTAATGATTCTGTACTTTGCATAATTATTTGCAAATGTATTTTGCCAATGAAACTTGTCTCTACGCCTGAGTTTGATACCGTTTGCATTTGATAAATGCTCTCATTCTCTCTCATTCTCATTCATTCTCTCTCTTTCCGATTAATGCATTGTTTGCCCTGTGAACCTGTACATGTTGAGTTCTTATTTACTGCATAATTTGGTGATAAACTTTATTAACTTTACAACGAGTTTGTGGTTATTTAGTAATAAGGCTAGATAGATAGTTATTATTACCATCAACTTCTCAACTTTAGGTCCATCGACCAGAGGAAAGAAGTTGATGTGCAGACTCAGTTATGTATTTAGAGTGCAAGATAAGAGTCTGTATAATGAACAACTGATTTTGAGTGTTCATTAGTCTTGAAACTCACTCAGCGTCATTTCAGCAGACGTGTATTGGGGTAAGTGTTGTATGGGCCTATGTATGGTTATTGATTATCGATCCCTGATTGGTGCTGGATCAGTTTTTGGTAGCAGAGGACGGTTAATTATTGATTAGTTTGGTAATAATTATTGATTATTTCTTTCCTAACATGAAGAGTTATTGTTTTGTTCTATGTTGTCTAGAATTGCGTCTACGGAGTTACCTGAGATCCCAGGATGATAACGTATTAGCCTGAAGTAGGCAGAAGAAGAGTGTGGATAAGTTATCACACTAGATAAATAATTTGTCTGTTGTCATAATACTGAACAGCGAAAGGCTGTAGGTGTTATATTAGGGACTATTCGTACGAGAGTAGATTTTTGTGTGTTATAGCGAAGGGTCCACTTGCGAAACTCTGGCCTTATCCCCAGGGAAGTAACAAAACCTCTTTTAAATAAAAGTCATCTTGTGAAACTTTGGCCTTATTCCTAGAGGAGTACCAAGTCCACCTGTAGATTGTTTGGGTGTAGAATAGCGCTGGTCGTTGTTTTACTTAAAGTCAAAGAGTATTGTTTTGAAGTAAAGACCATCTCTTTATTTAGTGGAACAGACAAGGTAGCATTTTTTTATGCTGTTATTAAAAAGATTTTGATTAAGAAAAACCTAGAAAATATATTGCCGTATTATTTTGTAAAGGGAGGGTCAGTAGAAGGAGTAATACTGACATCACAAAATGTTGTGCTGGCATTGGTCAAATAGCGGGCGCTTAGAGAGCCGTGATTGGTTGATTGTCATAAGCTGCATTTGTACTGGTCGAGATACTGCTTAAGTAGTAATGCTCTGATTGGTTGGTTGGTGTGAGTTGCGCTGGTATTGGACGATTGATAGCAAATAGAAATTGCAGAAGTATGAAGATATGTTGTTTATATTTTAGTGTAGAGAATCTGAAAAATGGAGTTGATTAATAAGATAAAAGGTTTCTGTAAAAAAGACAAAGCAATAGTGACTAGAGAAGGAATTCTTATTCCACCTCCAAGAACGCCTGCTTCTTTTATGATGTTGGAATGTGGTTATCACATGTGTACTTGGTTAGAGAATTGGATGAAATACACAGAAGATGATGGTGTTTTAGCATTTCCAGAGCATGGTACTTTTAATGTAAGGATTCTACAGAAACTGAGAGGACGAATGAATTCTCTAGAGCCATGACCTAGACCTACTCAGTATGAAGCGCTTGAGGAATTGGGATACGAGGCGTTCAAGCGAGAGTAGTATAGGGGTGGAAGAAGATACAGGAATATAATGACTAGATATCCATTTGAAAAATCGGGAAGAAAGAATGAAAAGATGGAGGAGAGCTGTGGTAATGGAGGGTTTGTATCCAGTTTTAGTTGTTGAAGAATCAAATGGAGGCAAATGTAAAGAGAAAAAGAAAAACAAATATCAGGATTACATTTTGACCAGAGTGATTCTGATGATGAATTGATAGATGACATTTTGACTAAAAGACCTCCACCATATAAAGAAAACTTGAATGAGTCAGTTCTAAATGCACCATTAATGGGAACCCCACTAGTTCCGGTAGTTACTAGAGTAGTACAAGAGAGTGAAATGGATATGCTGAATAAAGCAAGAGAGGAGTTGACTCGGAAAATTAATCAATTGAGTCTGAATGCAGAAGCGTTGACAGTGCCAGTAACAATTGGTCCTATAGTTCCATTGTATGGAGATAAACAGAATATCTTGAGAGCACATGCATTAAAGGTCCCAATGAATAGTGTTAGGAATGAGGTAGTAACGGTAGTTGATCAGGCTGAACAGGTTGAAACAAATACTTCATTGATTGATCTTTCAGTTTGTGAGTTGATAACAGAAACTCCAAAGAGAAAAGCACAAATGGATCCGAGGAGAATAGTGCCAAAAGATACCTCAGCGTCAGGGAGTTCAATGGGTCCTTCACCAGATGAGTTAGATGATTGGATAAGGGGAATGGAAAAGCAAAAATCTCAACCACAAAGTATAGAGGTTAGTAAACTGAGAGCGGGTTTGGAGGAAATGATTATTGGCGCAATAAATTGACAGATTAGGTACTTATCGAGATGAAGAGTTGTTATTCTTGTGTAAAAATATTACTTGGAGAGCAAGGACTCTTCATGAGAAATTAGCAGAGGCTGCTTGTGAATATGGAATAGACAGAAGTCAAAAGGTGTTACAGAAAACGTATAGACTGGATTTTTCTGATAAGGATTTGGAGAGTTTGAATGCGTCTGGTAAAAGAGTGCAGATAAAAGAATTGATGAATACCATGAAGAAATGGGGAGATCTAGAACGATGGAAAGGTAGATGGGCGAAAAAGAAAGATGGAATGGCTACTGACAAAGATGCGTCTTCATTTCCATTGATGGAGACAGAACAAGCTGAAAGGGTGTGTCCGATAAGAGAAGTTCCAGGTGGTGGATACGTTCACGTTCCTTGGACGAGACAAGATATATTATCCTTTACAAATGACTTTCCTAGACTGAGGGAAAAACCAGTTGAATGGTATAAACAAGTAGGAGGTTTGTGAAAGTTTCAAAGGTTCTGTTGAAAGATCTGGATGGTTGGTTTGAGATTGTTGTTCCAGCTGATTTATGGACTGAGTGCAAGATCACTGTTAATTGGCCTAAAGAGGACTATCCAAGAGATCCGAAAAACAGGTGCACCATCAGATGAGGTGATGAAAAAGTATAATCAAGTAATAACTTATCTAAAGAGTAAAATTTCTCCAAAAGAAACAGATTGGGTTAAAATAGACAGGACAAACCAAGAACCAAAGGAATCAGTACATGCATACTATGAAAGGTTGTTACAGGTGTTCAAACAGTAAAGTGGGTTTGAGAGTATCGTAGATAAATTTATGGGACATTTTGTGTATCGTTTTGTGTTTGTATTGAAACCAGAGATTAGTAACATGATCCAGCAACATTTGATTTGCTGGCAGAGCAAACCAGTTGATGAGATTTTGAGGTATGAGAAATATTGTAGTGACAATATTGATCCGAGACATAAAAAGTAAAAGAGAAAATGATGTGGGCACAAGTGAAGGTAGCAAAGCAGCAAGAAGTAAACGGTGGTTCTCAAACAGATTATCAAATGAAAGGTCTGAACCACAATGGTCAAGTATCTGGTGGTGGTAGAGGTAAAATGAGTAAAGATGATTTGAAAAAGAAATATCCTTGTCATGCGTGCGGAAAATATGGACATTGGAAGAACGAGCGTAGATCTGTTCAGAAGAGTAATGGGGTGAATCAAAATTTGAATCCACAGATGCAAAATGAGGTGGTTGTGAATCAACAACAGCAGCAGCAGCAGGTAGTTAAACCACAGTTACAGGTACCACGAGCTATGCCAAATAATGTGAATGCTCAAGTACAGAGATACAGTGCGAGCACTGGATTTCACGCAGGTGAACAAGTTAGTAAGAATCAAAATGTGCAAATGGTTTCGCACTACTTGTTGCAATGCAATGAGAGTGATTCAGACTCATCTCAATGACGGTGCCTGAGGGGGTAGGAAGAGTGTGTGCTTGGCGCAACTCTGAGGTAGATCAGTCAGGTCCATTTGTTGATGGAAAAGTGGAAGGTAATGATATTACATTCCTAGTAGATACTGGTGCAACCCGTTCTAATGTGAGAACAGCAGAAATTCCTAACCTACCCCTCTCGGGAGAAACTATCCAGGTTGTAGGAGTATCTAATAAGCATATTAAAACTCTAATCACAAATCCAATACAGGTTCATATTGGAAGATTCAGAGACATACATCGGTTTGTGGTATGTGATACAAGTCCGGTGAATCTTTTAGGGAGAGATTTACTTTGCAAGATGAATTGCACTATCTATTGTCTGCCAGATGGTATTGCTTTTCAAACACCAGATGAAGATGTTGCGTTCAAGATGATGCTAGCAAAACAAGGGACAGAAGTGGACGAGTTGTTTTCACTTCTCACTGAAAATGATTTGCCTGTAGAGCTGAGAAATTCAGTAAGGTCTGATGTATGGGACTTTACAGGAAATTAAATTGGTTTGATGAAAGGTGTGGATCCTATTCAGGTTACAGTGAAACCTGGTGCAACAAATACCGAACACACCTCAGTACAAAATGAGTCCTGAAATAACAGCCAGAGTTACTCCTGTGATTGATCAAATGATTGAGCGGGGTATACTAAGAGAAAAACTAAGCAATCCTTCTAATTCGCCTATTAAAAAAAGCCAAGTGGAAAATATAGAATAGTGCAAGATGTGAGGAAAATCAATACAATTGTGGTACCCTGTTGTCCGATAGTGCCAAATCCAGCAGTGATTCTTTATCAAATTCCCTGTGATGCAGAATGGCACACAGTGATTGATCTGTGAGAAGCATGTTTGTCGATTCCTTTACATCTGGATAGCCAATATTTATTTGTATTCCGGTTCGGCATGGTGTCGAGTTCCTCAAGGGTACACAGAGAGTCCTTCAATTTTCAATCAGATTCTGAAAAAGTGTTTGGAGACTTTGGTTATGCCAGAAAAATCAGTATTGGTGGAGTACATTGATGACCTACTGGTGGCATCAAAAACACGAGAGGTATGTGCGACAGATATTGCCTTACTGAATCATTTGGCAGGAGGTGGACATAAAGTACCACCAGCAAAATTACAAAACCGGATCCAATATTTGGGACACAAGATAGAGAAAGGAGTCAGGAAAGGGACACCGGAAAGGATCAGAGTGATTCAGCAAATGAGTCCTCCTAAGACCCAGAAAGAGGTACGAATGTTTTTGGGAATGGTTGTATACTGCAGACAGTGGATCAGTGGCTTTTCACTGATTGCAAAACCTCTACAGAGGTTGACACACAAAGATGTGACCGATCCGATTAAATTGGATGATGACAGCTTGAGAGCTTTTATTGAGTTGCGAGACTGTCTTTGTCGAGCACCTGCATTGGAAATGCCAGATTATGCAAAGAATTTTGCATTGTACTGTTGTGAGAGAGATGGATGTGCATTATAAGTATTGACTCAAAGACATGGAATGGCACGATATCCAGTGGCATATTTTTCTGCTTCTTTGGATTCAGTGGCTGCAGCGTTACCAGGTTGTTTGAAAGCTGTGGCTGCAACTTGTGTGAGTCTGGAGCAGAGCGAATCAATTGTGATGGGACATACAGTCAAAGTTTATATGCCACATTCCGTTGAGATCCTTTTAACAAGTACACAGACTCGGCACATGACCTATAGTCAGCTGACCATGTATGAAAGAGTGATATTGGGTGCTGAAAATGTGACAGTGGTGAGATGTACAACAATTAACTCAGCAACCCTGTTGCCTAGTCCATTTTGTGAGGAAGTGAAAGAGGAAGCAGATCATGATTTTTGGATGTAACAGAGTTGTGCACAAAGCCAAGGCCGGATATTAAGGATATCCCATTAGAGGAATAAGACAGAGTGATGTCTGTGGATGGATCATGTCTGAGAAATGAGAGAGGTGAATTGAGTTCTGTCTATGCAGTATGTACAGTGGCTGCAGTTCTGGAAACATCCTGTCTAAAAGGGGCAAACTCTGCACAAATTGTAGAACTGTTTGCTGTGATTAGAGCATGCAAAATTGGCAAAAATCTGAGAGTAACCATATTTACTGATGGCCAATATGGTTTTAGGGTGGTCCATGATTTCGGGCAGCTATGGATGCTAAGGGGATTGCTGTCTTCAGGTTCCTCGATCAGGAATAGAAAAAATGTTAACGATTTATTAGATGCTTTGCAATTGCCTAAAAAGATTGCAGTGGTAAAATGTTCTACACATAAATCAGGAAATGATTATATAACGAATGGTAACAGATATGCTGATCAAGTTGCACGTTTCTTTGCACAAAATTCAATTGCAAAAACACCAGTTGATGGACAGAATGCAGAACAATGTCATACATTCACCCCAGTACAGAGATCCGGGCCTAAATCCATTGTTTTTTTTTGCTCACCATGCCATTCCAGTTTGAACCCAGCCATATGCAAATCAGTCTTGACCCTGTGCCTCATGGGAACAGTCCAGCCCGAACTGCCAAGCCAGGTCCTCCCTGGACTGGAATCAAGCATCCTAGAACCGGTTTCAGGGTTTCACCCCTCTTCAGCCAGGATAGCTTGATTCCAGTGGCATGGAGAGCACAGGACTCACATCTGAGCATACCCGTCCCACTCGAGGTGACAAATGCAAAAACAACAGTTGATGGACAGAATGCAGAACAATGTCATACATTCACCCCAGTACAGAGATCTGGGCCCAAATCCATCGTTTTTTTGCTCACCATCCACAGAGGGGTGTAAAGAAAAATGCCAATTGCCACTTGATGTTTTCTTCTTTAGAAACTTAGGAGGAGATTAGGCAGTTGCAGGAGGAGGCAAGTGACGAAGAAAAAGAAACTTGGATAAAGTCAGGCTGTAAAAATAGATCAGAGGATAAAGTATGGGTGTACACTGACGAAAGGCCAGTCATGCCAGACTGTCTTACTTTCTCAGATGACAAGGTTATACCATGGAATTGCACATGTTGGAAGAGATGCAATGATTAGGCTCTTCAAGCAGTCCTGCTATAACCCTAAATTCAGGGTCATTGCAGAGAGTCTATGCCAGAAGTGTGTCACCTGTCAGCAGCAAAATCCAGGCAGAAAGACAGTTGTTAGTTGGGGATGAATTAGAAAAGCAGCAGGACCATTTACGAGGCTCCAGCTTGATTTTATCGAGCTTCCCCCATGTAACGGACTAAAATATGTGTTGGTTGTTGTTTGATTGTTTTCTTGTTCGGTAGAGGCTTATCCAACAAGAAGGAATGATAGCCTTACCGTTGCAAAATTACTTCTGAGAGCATTGATACCGAAATTTGGTTTTCTAGTCACTTTTGAAACAGATAGAGGTACTCATTTTAATAAGGAGATAATTAGGATGATTTGTGCAGCACTACAAATTGAGCAAAAGCTGCATTGTGCCTATCGACCAGAAGCTTCCGGAATAGTGGAGAAAATCAATGGCACTATAAAGTCTAGACTGGGAAAAGTATGTGCATCCACAACACTGAAATGGCCTGACGCTTTAACTCTAGTATTGATGAGTCTTAGAAGCATTCCTGATAAAAAAAGACTGGATTGAGTCCTCATGAAGTTCTAATGGGAAGAGAAATGAGACACGCGATTGTACCAGCAAACAAACTGATGAATATTTCTGATGATCTAGTGCTTGATTAATGCAAAGGATTGGCTGATCTTGTGCGTTGTGTCTCATCAGGTTGGAGAAATTGCAATCACAACACAACTGGATCAAGCTCATGATTTGAGTACTGGTGAGTGGGTTCTTATCAAGAAACATGTGAGGAAGTCGTGTTTAGAACCCAGGTGGCACGGACCATATCAGATTATTCTGGTGACTATGACAGCAGTGAAGTGTGGTGGCTTGCCAAACTGGATTTATGTAAATCATACAAGAAGAGTCCCAAGTCCACTTGAAGAAGGTGAGCAGTAACTGGTCAACAAAAACGAGAAACCAGAAGCTAGAGGTTGTGAAGCTAAACAATCTAGAGTAACAGATTCTGATGAGCCTGTGCATGATGAACAACCAAGCACAAGCCAAGTAAAGTGGGCACCAGCTATTGGGTCTCGAAAGATTGTGGTTAAGCAAGAAAAAGAGAAAGTTACAGAAAACAAAGAGCAAGTACAACAATGTGAAGGGCTGATTAAAAGAACCTGTGAACCTGAAAAGGAGGGTAAAGAAGAGGTTCAAGCTAAGAGAGCGAGAAAAGGAGACAATTGGCCGAGTGGAGTGAAAAGACTGAAATACACTCTTGAAAAGAGAAAGTCAGAGCAAATAAATGAAGTCTCAAGTCAAACTGAACAAGAAGAATCAGAGAAAGAATTTGTGAGAAGAACAAAAAGAATACAAATTCCGAGCAAGAGATATACAGCCCCAGAGTGGACATACATGATACTAGAAGAGATTGAAAGCATTGATCAAATAAAGAGAGAAGCTGGTAATGGTACTGAACAAGTTGATGAGAGCCTCCTTAAAGAGAACTGTGAAAGGTTAGGGTGCAACAACTCCATTCAAAAATAAGCTGAAAAATGTAAGAAGGCTTGAAGAAGATTTAAGAGAGACTTGCACAAGACTGATATAAAATAAAAAAAAATAAAAAAGGAGAGTAAAGGAGAAAGTCTTGAAGTATTTGGATACACTAGATGAGGTTTGATTTTTTTTCCCAGTAAGTTTTGAAGTTTTAGAGAATTACTAGAGTTTTTTTTCTTAGATTTTTTAGATATTTTTCTATAATATATAGAATGGCAGAAGCTACAGTGACTGGACATCCAAAATCTAGTCTAAAACGTAGGTATATCAAAGCTTGCTTATGTAGTGTCTTATTATTAATGTTGATGTGGCTAATATGAACTGTTATTGTGCCTGTTTTAATGGTGACCAATAACAAAAATAATACTAATAATGTTATAAGTGAAAGAGTGAATGATGTGACTAATACTAATATACAACAGATAGATGAAAGTATTAATCACCATGATAAATCGATTAATGATTTCTCGTTAAATGTTTTTACAAAACTACTCTACAAATACGTAGAGACAATGGATGTGAGAGATTGCTATGTGTGCATGAAATTAACTTAGTCTGTCTCGGAGGGAGTTACTTACCCCTAACGTATAGTGTGTTGTGTACTAACTAGTCTCTTTTACGGGAAGTTACAGTTTTACTATTCAAATATGGATTTAGTATTTTCAGAAATTCCTATTAGAAAAGATATGAATAAGGTATATAGTAATAGAAAAGCAGAATACATGGGAGAATTTTTTCATATTACACAGACTCTAGATATAGTATATGCTCATAGAAATAACCTTACCTGTAGTTTGCTAACTAAAGAGAAGGAATTTATTAATATGATAGAAGATAGAAGACAGGAATTCCAATGAAAGGCTGCTGAACAGAAGCCACATGTATCACCATGGGCTTTCAGAGAGGGTAATTGTAAGAAAGGTGAGACTTACACTGCAATGTCCCTGGATTGGTATCATAAAGGGAAACTGTGTTTGCTTAGACTTAAAACCGACTATAACAATTATTTCATTGATACTAGTGAATGTGAACATACTTTCTTAATAACTGGTGGATGGAGATTGAAAGGAGGAACTGATCCTGTTTTCCCAGGTGTTTATTATGTTTGTGGTAAAAGTACCTACTATAGGTTGCCTGGTATGGTAGTTGTTATTTTGAGATCGCATTTCCTAAAGTCTACCACGTAGATAGAAATAACAAGATCAATGAAATAAAGCATGGACTAATACGCAAAAAGAGAGCAAGTTTCAGAAATAGTAGGATATATTTTTGGTGCACTGATACCTTCAGTTGGGGTCGTTCTAAATTTGCATTAAATTTGAAAACGGTCTACAGTAGTTGATCGCTTACAACAGATACTGCTGGTGGGTTCTTAATGAATGATACTGAAATGGTTGCAATTAGATCAATGGTTTTACAAAATTGACTTGCCCTTGATATTTTATTGGCAAAGAGGGTGGAGTCTGTGTCATGTTAAAGATTCAACACTGCTGTACTTATATCCCTGATAAGAGTAAAAGTCTTGAGGGGTATATTAAGAATATTACAAAATTACATTTTACCCAACTAGAGGTTGACGGTATATGGGAGAAACTTGGTAAGAGTTTTTCCTCCATAGGTAAATGGTTTCCTACATTTGGGAATAGTCTATTAGGAAAAATACTAATACCAGTTATTTTAATAGCCATAGTGACCTTATTAATAATAATGACAAATCAATGCTGCAAGTGTAGATGTGAAAAGAAGAAAACAACAGAGTCAGATAACAAACGTAGAGCTAGAAAGAGAAATGAGATAGAATTAGAGGACATGTGAGGAAATTATTATGAAATGATGAAATATTTAGACGAGAGCACGATGAAGAGAAAAAAAGAGTACAGACCTTTAGACAAAAATAAAGGTGGCAATTGGTATGATGGGTATTTTGTGATGGCTCAAAAATGCCATCAGAGGGGGGAATTGAAGGAGCAGGGTTTTGAGAAAATAAAACCTGCTCGGGTTGGTTCCTCAGTAACATTTATTAATAGTGAGCGGTGAAAACTAACATGCACAAACACACGTACACAGGAAAATGCTTTGCGCATGCGTGCAATAATATGAGACGAATGCATGTCGGACTAGGTCGCATTTGTGTTCTGCTTTTAAAATAAATAATAATGCTGCTTTTGCACATTAATGCTCTTGCTAGAGACTTAACATGGGATAGTGCAATGGTGGGTGGTAAACAGTGAAAAAATACATTGAGAAATTAATAATGTCGGTCTTCCATTCATTTTAGTGAAACGCATGGGCCTATATTTCTGCATGTCTGTAATGGGTTAAAAAGAGAAATCATATAATAAGCCAAAAATCGAGCTCTGAGAGAGAAGTGGCGGTGGCTGAAACTGATAACCTTCACGAGACGTTTGTTTGTCTGCCAAATAACGGAAGGATGGCCATGAGAAGCAAGAGAAATGTACAAACTTCTTCCACAGAAAGCGACAGCATTGAACAATGAACGTGTAGTAATTTTTAACATGTTATTTCCCAAAGGAAATATGTGTAGTGTGTTCTCCCTGAATACGTACATACATTGTTAAGTTAGCATAACCACGTTAGATGTTAGAATGCCATCTTTCTGCTTTTGCACACGACACTGCGTTTACATGTTATTTCTTAAATAAAACTGCTGACTCGAGACTTGCTTCACACGAGAGCAATCTGTTGTTACCATCCCAAGCTCTGCGCAGCGACCTTGGTCTGTACATGGTGTGACAAACAGTCTGGAATATTACACAATGCATGTTTTCTACTCTAGGTTGATCGACCCACTATTTAGCCATAACACACGCGCAGCTGCACATACCTGAAAGTTGGTGCTTTTAATATCACAGACATCATGTTTATTATTCAGACCGAAGACGAGCCTTCCTGCGAGAAGTCTCCTGATGCTCCTGTGATGTGATTTCACTAAGCTGATCTTTGAGGTATGGGGTCCCCTATTCAAGCCTAAGAGACCTTCTATTAGCATAATAATAATATTAGCTTATTAGTGAAGGGAAGGTGGTAGTATCCACTGTCATTATAATATGATCACTCCTTTTATATTCTATGGTATTGTAACTATGTTGCTGGTTTTGATATTAATCATTTGTCTGCTTGTATTAGCCAAAGTACTGCATCTTAGGACACGTGGTCTATAAAAATAAACTCTTTTTATTTACACCGTGTCTCTGTTGATTATTGTTGTGGACTGATGTGAGAATAATATACGAACAGGTATTTCCGATTCCCACCATTCCTGAGAGTACACTAAGTAGCTTGTTCTGGGTTGTCTATTCATTGGGATCTCTGAGCTAAATCTTGGATAACGAATGGGACACTTATGCTAGCCGGATACTGGGTTCTGGGTTCTGAGGTGAGTTTCTGGTACACCACAATTCACTGAGGTCCTGGGGTTCTACGCATAGTTCTGTGTATCAGCAGAATCCCTGCAACATGGCGCACCTAACGTTTGGTCTATGAGTTGAAACGCCTTAGTAGTGCTTACATTTAGTCCACAGCACCCTCATTCTTGTTTCCGGATAACAAGTCTGACGGATTTTAAACCTACCTAGTTCTATTGATATAGGTTCTTTCAAGCTTGATTATTAAAAAGGTTATTGAACCCTTGTGCTACTGAATACTTGAAGTGTAGCGTGTCCTTATGGCAATAAATATTGCGGCGCATAGCCGTGCGGCACTGAAACGTCACTTGACGCAATATGGAGTGCCGGACGCGGGCATGGACGTCATCTTTGTGGTGGGAGCCGATGCGGCTCATCCCTTTGAGTTATTCTACTCTTGGGTGACGATTCCGGCAGTCAGTGGAAATGATAATACATTTCATTCATACACTGCCTCTGCAGTGCCTGCTGCCTATGCGCCGTATAGGACACAGGAGATACCAATATCTGCTTGGCAACATCAGATTTGGTTTAATGGCGCCCTCCCCCATGTGGTTATACCGCCGAGAATGGGCCCTTTATCAATTGCGGGGGCCACTTGGCCGGTACTAGCCGGATTTACGCCTCATCCCCGTTACCTCACGGTGACGGTGGATGAACTGCGTGTACTACACACTGCCCTTATAACAGTATATAGGGCGTTAGTGCAGTATGTGTCGCGCACTGTACAGGCGGGGGCGCCTGTTGGTGCGGGACAACCTGGTGATCGTCACGCGGTGGTCATTAGTCCTGTTATGGTTAATTCTGTTGTAGGCAAGCGCCCCCTCACGAGGGATGATTATCCCTTTTGGCTTGCTGAAAAATTTGACCAAATAGAAGCGGTTTATCCGCATACAACTCCTGTGGAGAAACACAGGATCCTCACCATTAGTTTGCCTAAAGACTTAGTTCCCCACATGGATGATTGTGTTTCTTGGGGTAAGGTTTTTGCTGCAACGTACGCGCAGTGCTTTGGCACTCCGTCTATGTTGCAGCTGCCCTCCGTTATCAAACGTGTTCAAGAGGACCATGGAGCGGAGTCTGCGATAGAATTAGGGATGCGGCTCCTCGGAGATTTTGGCCTGGTGGCTACCATGATAATGGGAGACCTTAAGGGTGATGCGTTGCACTTTCAGGTTCGTAATGAACTGAAGAAAGTTGCTGAAGAGGACAAACCGCAGGAATTTGCAAAAATAATTTCAGAAGCATATCGTGATTTGGGTCGTAGCTCTTTAGGAGTTAAGCCTGTGATCAAAAATCCCGATTCTAAGCAGCAGGGTAAGGCAGGAACTTCTGGTAAGGATGAACGACCCATTTTTCCAAAACAAAAGTGGCAGTTTAAACAACAGGGAAAGCAGCAGCAGAAACAGGGCTCTCGGCCTGCCTCTCCCGTACAGTCAAGTAGTGAACGCACTTATGATCTGCGAGATCGTGCTACTATTAAGTCTCCTGATAGATTTCAGGTTTCTGAACCGCGTTCTCCTCGTTCTTCACAGGAAACATCGGCTACACAGTCTGGTGGAGGAGGCGGTGGCAAAGGTCGGGGTGCTCCACAACAGCGTGACCAACCCCGACAGACTGAGGGTAAAGGCAAGCAGGACGAGTTTGCTCGACAAAGACCCCCGTTTCAGAAGAAGAAAGTGGCGGCTCTGACGGCAAAATATGCCTCAGATAGTGCGGACACAGCTTCAGAACCGGACATGGGCGCTGACGCTACTAGACAGCGCGGCGGAAATTACCATAGTCCGTCAAGCTCTGCATCCATTTCTGGCGGCGACAGCAACTGATGTTTTGGTTACTGTTGAAACAGCTGACACCAGAGTGGCTCCCCCTGATAGACTTTATGAAATAGTCTTATTAATTGAGGATGACATACAACGTACCATAAAAGGGATTTTTTGGGATAATCTGACCACCACCTATGATATCCTCCTAGCGGAGGCAGATTGGCCCCCAGCCTTCATTTTGGAAGCTCCTAGAGGGGAGGAGAAAATCCTCCCGTCCTTTGCGCACACGGTGCCTAAGGAACAAGCTGAAATGTACGCTGGTGAGTGGGCGCTGGCGCTTGCGCCAGCGGTATATCGTACTCAAGTGGGTTGGGACCGGTTGTCCCCCTGCCATGAGATTCCATTACGGTCTATGCCCCAGCCTCAGCCCCAATATCCCATGCGTCGTGAAGCTAGACCACACGTCGCGGCGATCCTTGACCAATTGGAATATCAGGGTGTTATTGAAACTTGTGTGTCCCCTATGAATAACCCTTTATTCACTGTAACGAAGCCTGACGGCTCGTACCGTTTAGTTTTGGATTACCGGCACCTAAACTCCCATTGCCGGACCTGCGCGGTACAAAATACACATAGCTCGGCTTTAGTCGACAGTCTCGTGCGTAAGAGGTTTAAAACGACACTTGACATTTCCAATGGCTTCTTTAGCCATAACCTGTCCACACTGAGTAGCCAGTGGACAGCGTTTACTTCGGGCGGAAAACAAAAACAGTTTACGAGATTAGCCATGGGCTACAAAAATAGCCCTGGCGTCTTTTCCGCTCGCGTGGTTTCTCTCTTAGAAAGAATAGACCCCGAAGCATACTCCTATGTTGACGATATCTACCTCACGGATGATGAGCTGTTGCCGCATCTGTCTCGAGTCGACAATATTGTAGTGAGTTTTGCTGACTATGGCTACAAATTCAATTTTGCGAAGTCACACATCGCGGAATATACAGTGTTGTTTTTGGGCTACGAGCTCAATAATGAAGGAAAGGGGTTAGCTCCCCACTTTCTGGAAAAGTGCGCATGCTTGAGTGCGCCAACGACGCTAAAGAAATTACAATCTCTGCTGGGCTTTCTGAATTTCGGCCGTACGTACATTCCTGATTATGCCCAGCGCATCAAGCCGCTTTACGCCTTGGTACAACCCACTTTTTCGAAGTCTAGCTGGCAGCTGGAACATTCTAAAATTTTACAGTCTTTACAGGCTGATCTTCTTGCTTCACAATATTTGCTGACACGTGATAACCGCACTAACCTGGTAATAAGAATAGTGCCAGGCGCCGTGGGTTTCACGTATTTGACGTTTAATGAGGGCGATACAGTCCCCATTGCGTACAAATCCCACTTGTACACCTCTGCTGAATTACGTTTTTCTGCGGTCGAAAAAGTTCTGACTGCTGTACAGATGGCGATCCTTAAAGAACGCGCACTGTCGCATGGGAAACAGATTCTGGTTGTAACACCCTATCCTGCCTTAGAAGCAGTGACAAAGGCAAGTGTACCAAATTCTAAAGCTTTGCATCCTCGGTGGATACAATGGGCCACAACACTGACGTCGCCAGACGTCACTTACATCTTTGATGCCTCATTACAGACTCAAGAGTTCTTGCAGTATGAATTCGTTCATCCGGCACCTCTGTCTTTGCGCCCGCTCGAAGAATACCATTGTGTCATATACACTGACGGGTCTGCGCAGCCCGCGATTGGATCGAAGCACGCTTATTCAGCGGCTTGCGCAATTGTCGTAGGTACATTCGTAAATGGTGAATTCCAATCTGATGCAGTGCATACGCAGTCATTGGGTGATTGTACCGCGCAATTGGCGGAGCTTCGGGCTCTGGTGCTTGCACTGGAGTTTGCTGATCCCCGGGTCACTACTCTTATAGTGAGTGATTCCTTCTACTGTGTCCAGTCCTACAATGACAATTTACACTTCTGGTCTCAGAATGACTATCGAGACACGAAAGGTGGCACAATTAAGCATAAAACGCTTTGGGTTCGAGTGGCAGACTTTAAAGACCGTCTCCCTCTCGTGAATGTTATTCACACTCTTGGTCACCAAGGACTTGGTGTCCATGCTGTCGGCAACAGCTTGGCTGACGAGGCAGCAAAAACAGCAGTGGCTACATACTTAGTGGCAGCAGTTACCAGATCAAAAAGTAAGATTGATGATGACATCTTGGCAGCTATTTGCTGCTACAGAAAAGGGAGGCGATTACCCGAAGGGTTTTCCTTCTCGTTACATTTACCATTTAAGTCCTGATAATGTCCCATTAGTGAGGATTAACGACGTTGGTGACAGAATTATTCCCAACGCGGACTGCAGGCCAGCACTGATCTTGGCTGCACATGAGGGGTTGGCGTCTGCCCACGCCGGTGTGTCAGCTACAATATCTCTGCTAGAACAACGTTACTGGTGGTTTGGTTTATATAAACAAACGCGCGCTTATGTTCTTGATTGTGACATTTGCCAACAGATTAAACCTTCTACTGTTGCGCGCCCACCACAGACACAGCTGTACATCTCTAATAAGCCATTTGGTTGTGTTTATTTAGATCACTGCGGTCCTTTTTCCTCCGATACTGCGTACAAGTACATCTTGGTTGCAGTGGATTCGTGCACACGTTTTCTATGGGTATGGCCACAAAGGAGTGCTGACTCGCGGACTGTCATCAGGGATTTGCGTGTCTTTGTGGGAACTTTTGCGTGTGGTACCTTCCATTCTGATCAGGGCCCTGCGTTCGCCTCTAAGGCTTACAAGGAGGCTATGAGAAATTTGGGGGTCCTAGTCAAATTTTCGTCCCCCTACCGACCTGAGGGTAATAGTGTGGTGGAGCGAATGAACCGTGACTTAAAGCAATCATTGACAGCACGTGTTTTAGGCACAGGCCGGAACTGGCTAGCCCATTTGTATAACGTCCAACGTGCACTTAATAATCTCCCTAGAAGGTCTCTGGGTGGGCGGACCCCGTACATGATGCTCTTCGGAATCAGAATGTTTGTCCCAGACCTTGATGGTCTAGACATGGCGGCGTCGACCGCACCCTTTGACGTAGATGATCACTGTGCTGTTTTACAGACTCTACAAGAAGCCAGAGACACTCTTTCGAAGGAACATTTGCCCTCCATATCTGAAGCTGAAGTTCAGGTTCCGGTAGTCGGCTGGCTACCCAGAGTTGGAGACCTGGTCCGTGAGAAGGTGGAGAACAAGAAGGAGTTCGGCCCCTCTTATCGTGCACCAGTTCCAGTGCTTGGAGTGCAGGGTACAAGAACAGTCATTTTACCTCCACTTCCTGGTCGCAAAGAAAACAGGTACATCTCTATTGACAATGTCAAACTTCAGCGAGTGGCCGATACTTCTTAGTATGACTCCAGCAGTTTCATGCCAGACGATGCACAGAAATTCAATGTTGGTTCCTGCTTCTAACACCTTGTCTGATGTTGCCATCGAGATGCAATCTGTTACTGATCCCTTGTTAATACCATCGGCTGGTGGTTTGCCCGAAGAGACTGAGTACGCTTATCCTACACGTGGTCCCTCACCTGTTTTACAATCTACAGCACTTGGCCAGTCCCGTTTCTCCTTTGACACTGACTCATTACCCTCAAGCCCCCCCATCAAACATTGCTGTTTTTTTCAGCTGGTTTAAGAGACATTTTTTGATTGCCCCTTGGACATACATCTGGTTGATACTTTTCACTATTTTTTTGTTTATGTCAATTGGATTTATAATAGTTTTTTTCCGTCTTGTGGATGGCCACTATTTGAGTGAGAGATCGACAATTAGACTTATCAATGGAACTTTGGCCCCCCACTCCTCGTCCCACATCATGAAGAGGGACCAGACTTCTGTGAATATTACTGCCTGGCCCGTCTTGGATGGAATCGCATGGGATGCTGTTAAATTCCAAATTCATGGGCCTACAGAGGTCATTAATGTACCTAATGTATTTCGAGTTTCTATGGGTGATGTGGTTAGGCAGAACATACGTTCTGATGATTGGGATGTACACGCCATTGAATCACTGTTTTCTGATTTGAAATATTATGCCGCTTTTGATGCTGAAGATTTATATGAAAATGCGGCTAATTATGTGGAACAGTATTGTTTTCAACATTATGGCAATCATTTCCTGCATAAAGCAAATACATTTAGAAATTTTGTAAATTTTACCCAATGGGAACACTGTCCTACTCCCGAGTTCGGAAGTTCACAAACACTAGTTAACAAGTATTCTTATTTTACTGATTTCAGTGTTTCCGACCCGGCAGCGTTTTATTTTAAGGTGCTGCCTGAGTCTGCCGCAAAGGTTAGACTGACACACACAAAGTTACTTTATTCCAAGTCCTTTATGGACGAGTTGTCAATCAAAGGTTATGATGTATGGAAGGCTACTATTGATCTAAAGTCGGTTTGGGGTTCCAAGCCGTGGCAGGTACAGGGTACAGAGGCTTTACATCGTGCCTGTCTTATACCAAATCATATTTTATTTTTGAATTCATCCATCTTCCAAACCACCTGTTTTGGATTGGCTACTGCTAAACAATTAAAGACACCTTCTGTGCCGGATTTGGGCGCTTATCCCAATTGGGATAACCACACAGATCTATCCCTTGCTGCTTTGCAATCCTTAGTTTCAAATACATCTTTCAATATTTCGAAATTTAATAGTGAGGGTTGGTTAGTTTGGCAAAGCAGTTCAGACACCTGTCAACGTCGTTTTCTGGGACTGAAACCGGGGTATACTCGGGAACGCGTGGACCCTCGGTTTGAGTCGTCACATACTGTAACTACATACTCTGTGGGCAAGTTGTGTCAATCTTGGTTGCGACATTCCACCTTGGCGTCTGTCAAAGTTCATTTATCACAATTACATGACAAAATAGATTTGAATGATTTTGTTAAAGGTCCTGTGGGTGGCAGAACCAAAAGGTGGGCGTATGCTATTTACAACGAAGTCTGGAAGTTGTCGCAGATTGAGGCGGCTTCCAGATTGCGAGCTATTGACCAAGCAAACATGGAGAAGGTTTTAGCCGTTATAGATAATAGCATTAACACTCTCTCTTCAAGAATTTATACATTGGATAATATTGTTTCTTCTGTTGTTGATATTGTGCATGATGATATGTCTGTGTTATATCATGGTCAAAACCAGTTGCGTTCTGTTATGCAGTTTGCATGGACATTGCAGACGTTAAAGGCGGGGAGAGTCCCTTGGGACTATCTTAACACTACATCGTTATTTCTTCCCTTTAACCTTACTGACAAGCAGCGATTTATGTCCATGAAGGATGCTACATATTCATTGTTACATATTGAAAAATTAGAACCATTGCCTTTTTCTGTAGCGGAGATCAATTCAGCTACGTGGTTAGTCCACGGATTGATAACTCTCCCTTTCGCGCTTTTTAAGTTCACTTCTTGTATGAAACATTATGCTTTGGGTAGATATGAACCGCTGGGCACCGCTTTCATACATGAGGTTTGGTCCCTCCCCTTTACGTATAGATGTACTAGGGAAGGCACTGAGGTTTATTTGAAAGGCGAGGAATGTACCACGACACCAGACCATTCCTTGGTATGTAGGCACATTCAATTACACGGCGCATGCAATGTACAAGCCCCGAACTTAGCCTGCGTCCTACGAGGTATCCCAGTGCCTGTGATTACGCCTTCTTTCACGTTGCTTGCAAACGGTAGTTATTTAATTTTGAATAATGAAGCTTGCTGCGGGATGTTAGTGGGAATCCCGTACATAGTAACTGTCTCGCAGAAAGTTGTCTGCTGCAATAATGTTCTCTTTCCACCCCCGCGTGGGCAGCTGGATGTTTCAATCTGGCCTTCGATTCCAACCTTGAAAGCAGAGTTCAACAAGTTGAGCAGAATAAGAGCTTTATTGTCCCAAAAAGAGGTGCCATTGACTTCCTCTCGTGAAACATTTGTCCTTCACGTTGCTAATACGCGCACTGAGGTACAGGCGCTTCTGAATACTGACCTCCCCCTACATTTCGGCACTTTGATCCAAACTATTTTTAATGCCTCGTCCACGACCGGCCTGGCTCATTTTTTTAAACTTGTGGGCTCGGGTCTCGTGACCTCTTTCAAAACTATTTTTGGTGTGATTCCGGCATTTTTTCATTCACTTTTCTCGAGCATCTTTGGAGGTGTTCCGCTGCTTCTGGCGGCAGGTGTGCTGCTTTTACTTTTCATACTACGGAATGGCTGCTCCTTCTGTGCCACACGAGCGCCTGTCCCGCCTGCATCTTCTTCGTGATAGGATGCTTGACTTTTATGGAACTCTGCCGTTGGCGACCTTAAGCCTGGCATATGGATTATCCTTCAGGTATTCCTACTTCACCTGCGTGCAGCCTGTATTTCACTGCCTGGATTGTCCCTTTGAATGGCCTTTGGATTTGTGCTTGACCAACCTGGTGTCTCCGGTGCCGGATTTCGATCGACTGATGAGGCCCTTAGTGTCTCACGAGTTGGCCTGTTCTGGTGTCCGGATTATGGCCTGTGGTGCGGCGCATGGTATCCTGGGTAATTGGGACATCTCAACAGCTGCCTACAACTTCTTGGCTATGAGCTATTTGGAGGAACATTCCGGGTGCCCTCTGATCGTGCTGGAGGCTCCGATGGTTGAAGAACACGTATGTTCCTTTTCGTTGATGGATTGGATGGCTGAGACTTTCAGTGGACCTGCAAACGATTTTTTGTTGGAAGCAGTGGCCACATATGCTGCCTATACATTCATGGATTAACTGGACAGTTGTCCTTTGCGCCTGTGCTACTGGACAGCACTTTAGCGCGACATTTCTTCTTTTCTTTCTCTTTTTTTTTTCCCCGATGGTCGTTTTGAGTTTTTTTTTTTTTTTTACTTCCATATTTTTTTTCTTTCAAAAAACCCTGGTTTATATTTTTTGTAGTTTCGGACTTTGGCGCATTCTGAAACTCTGCATTGGTTACGCCTTGTTCTGCTCTGACGACACTGAACTCTGCGTTCTCTCTTTTCTTGCCTATTAAATAGTGCTTCGATCAAGGGGGCGTGTAGTGTGTTCTCCCTGAATACGTACATACATTGTTAAGTTAGCATAACCACGTTAGATGTTAGAATGCCATCTTTCTGCTTTTGCACACGACACTGCGTTTACATGTTATTTCTTAAATAAAACTGCTGACTCGAGACTTGCTTCACACGAGAGCAATCTGTTGTTACCATCCCAAGCTCTGCGCAGCGACCTTGGTCTGTACATGGTGTGACAAACAGTCTGGAATATTACACAATGCATGTTTTCTACTCTAGGTTGATCGACCCACTATTTAGCCATAACACACGCGCAGCTGCACATACCTGAAAGTTGGTGCTTTTAATATCACAGACATCATGTTTATTATTCAGACCGAAGACGAGCCTTCCTGCGAGAAGTCTCCTGATGCGCCTGTGATGTGATTTCACTAAGCTGATCTTTGAGGTATGGGGTCCCCTATTCAAGCCTAAGAGACCTTCTATTAGCATAATAATAATATTAGCTTATTAGTGAAGGGAAGGTGGTAGTATCCACTGTCATTATAATATGATCACTCCTTTTATATTCTATGGTATTGTAACTATGTTGCTGGTTTTGATATTAATCATTTGTCTGCTTGTATTAGCCAAAGTACTGCATCTTAGGACACGTGGTCTATAAAAATAAACTCTTTTTATTTACACCGTGTCTCTGTTGATTATTGTTGTGGACTGATGTGAGAATAATATACGAACAGGTATTTCCGATTCCCACCATTCCTGAGAGTACACTAAGTAGCTTGTTCTGGGTTGTCTATTCATTGGGATCTCTGAGCTAAATCTTGGATAACGAATGGGACACTTATGCTAGCCGGATACTGGGTTCTGGGTTCTGAGGTGAGTTTCTGGTACACCACAATTCACTGAGGTCCTGGGGTTCTACGCATAGTTCTGTGTATCAGCAGAATCCCTGCAACATATGAAGTCATCGGACGTGGATAATGTAGTGTAATTTATAAAAGACAAAGTGTGTTAAGAAAATACGATCGTGACTATGGTGGTGTGATAGAACACCCCCCCCCGAATAAGCCAATGGGAGATCGAGTTTCTCAAAATGTTTCAACTATTGTGGGTTGGACATGTAGGTTTTAGGGTATAATTGAGGTGCCTTAGGGGGTGTGGTTGGCTCGGTGAGGAAGCGTTAAGGAGAGCTTAGAGGGAGAACGTCGCTGTCGTCAGTTTGCTGAGGCTTACCTGTTCCTATCCTGAATCTTTGTTCCCTGAATCTATCTTGGGGGACCTCCTACTATGTCCGTGGCCAGGGGGTGGTAGTATTAGCTAATGATTCTTTACTTTGCATAATTATTTGCAAATGTATTTTGCCTATGAAACTTTTGTCTTTACGCCTATCCACTCCTTCATGTACATTTTTGTTTATTTGATACTGTTTGCATTTGATAAATGTTCTCTCTCTCTCTTTGTGATTAATGCATTGTTTGCCCGGTGAATCTGTACATGTTGAGCTCTTATTTACTGCATTATTTGGTGATAAACTTTATTGACTTTACATCGAGTTTGTGGTTCTTTAGTAAAAAGGAAGATATATAGATAGTTATTATTACCATCAACTTCTCAACTTTAGGTCCATCGACCAGTGTAAGATACGAGTCTGTATAATGAGCAACTGATTGAGTGTTCATTAGTCTTGAAACTCACTCAGCGTCATTTCAGCGGATGTGTATTGGGTAAGTGTCGTATGGACCTGTGTATTCTTATCGATTATCGATCCCTGATTGGCACTGGATCAGGCTCTTATTTGCTACTTCTAGAGTTCAAACATGACAGAAAGAGGGTTAAATAGCAAAGTGCAACAAAAACATGATTTTTGAAAATATTTTAAAGGTATTCAACTATAATTATCAATTGTATTCCGAGTGCACCTATGAGGAACAAAGACAACGAAGTGGACAAAAGGTGGCTACCTTTTTTTAGAGAATGCAGATCTTGTTAAAGTGAACACACGAGACCTAATGTGATATGCCTGTTTGAAAAACAGGCATGTGAAAATTGTACACTGCCTGGTTGTGACGAAGCATACAATTTGCGATGCAACTTATGGACTAGTAGGTTGCACGGCAAATTTACCATTTGCAGGTGGTCGCAGAACAACCCACTAACGAATGTTAATTTAACAGAACGCTCTTTGCGACCCCCTGCGATTCGCTTTGAGTACAGGTATTGTGGCCTGCAAGGGACCCCAGACCACTAGCCCCCGGCTTTTGTGTTTCAAAAAAGGAAACTTTAAGCACCTCATGTCCCTGAACATAAAAAAATATACTTTTGGTTTTTTTTTTATAAGTATTTTCCTGTTGGGACTACAGTGTGGCAGAAGGACATAATTACTATTTCTGAATTCACTTTTGCAAATCTGTTACTACCTTCATTGAATGCGGTAGTAAATTATTGCTACATACTATTGTGCCGTTAGGAGGCGCACCCCCTTCACAAGTTCCCTAACTGCTTTGGATTGGGTCGCACAACCCATGGTGCGATTTAAAATGACTTAAGTACATTGTACATCAAACTTTCGAAATCACAAATCCTGTGAATTTGCTAAATGGCTTTGAGAACGCACAAGCATGTAGTGCTTAGGGTACAAAGTGCCCTGTAATTGGAAGGTAAACATGCCAGTAATTTAATGCAGGCTTAGTTTATTGAAGGGTACTTTTCCCCTAGCAAAAGGCGCACACACACAAAAAAAGAAGAAATCTTACATTCACTCCAACACGCAGTGGTCTCTTGCTACATCGCGCACTTACTGCTTCTAGGACAGGCTCCCAGAATGCACAGCAGCCAATCCTTATTCTGCAGGAAAGCAGCATCGGGATTGGCTGGAGCGCCAGCATCTTGCACTCCTGGACAGACTGGGAGCCAGTGCCTGCTTTCTCCAGCCCCAGCAACGCAGCTGGGGCTGGAGAAAGTTCCACTGTGCATGAGGGTTTGGCCGGCTTGAGAGGGCTGGCCAAACCCTCATGTGTAGTGAGGGGAGTGCACCCCTCCTCCCCCACCACAGTGTCATTCCCCTGGACCCGCCCCCAAGACTCAGAGTTCTGGAGGCAGGTCCAGGGGATCAAAATAAAACGAGCCTTAAACCCGTTTAATTATAGTTTTATTTGCTGGTCGTAGCGGAGCTCCTCGCTCTAATGGAGAGGCCGCTGCTGTTTCAAATAAGTTCCATAACACGATCAGCTGCATGCGATCCTTGCACACATTCTGCTGCATTATCGAATTTTGAACTGGGAAGTTCATACGACCAACTCAAGCTGAAGTCACACCCCCAAATCCATGTTACGCTCAGACAGCACAAGAGCCCATTTCATGTTTAGTACCATGACAAAGTCATCGATGCAGTGACATCCCAGCTGGAGGAAAACCATGTGACATATTGGAGAGGAGTCCCCATTCATGATCTTCTAGATTCAGGAAACACAGGCCATCCACATTCAAAACGCTGGAAAGATAGCTGCCACCAAAAAAACCATAGCATACATTTTAGCCCATTCCACAAGAGCAAAGCCTCGCAACACAGGGTGCAGAAATCCACTTTCCTTCTCTGCTGAGGTAGTGGATGGTGATAGTAATATCTGAGAGAACCTGCACAACATGGCGCTTGATGAATGGGAGAAACATCTACAGGGCCAAAGGAACAATTTGCAGCTCCACCAATATGTACAGTTGGTTTTTGGCAGGGACCAAAGTCCTCCAATGTTTACTTCCCCCAGGTGAGTGTCCCAGGCCACCGAAGAGACGCCAATTACAACAGTGGCCTGGGACTGCCGAGGGCAGAAATGACCGATTGTGAGACTGGAGTGATATATCCATCAGTCAAGCTGGAAAAGGAGTGATCTACACGCAAGCAGCGAAGCTTCCTTAAGCAGAAACTACTGCCATCTGAGGTACCAATAGTGACCTCATCCTCCTCCAGGTATGCAGTACCAGTAAAGTACACATGGCCATCAAACACAAAAGGCGCAAGACTGTGAAGGAAAGTCTCTTAAGTAGATTGTGCCCAGGATCGCTCCAATAAAGGACAGCTTCCAAGTCATAGTTAGATGCTATTTATTAGGGATCAAAGATAATAGATAAAGGTCAAAGTGCGCATCTAGTTGTCTTAAACCAAAGTGGGTGAACCAGTTTTCAACAGGTAGTCGTCCAAGAATGGAAATACAGGTACTCCTGACTTTCGGTGGGAGAATACCACAACTGACAACAACTTTGTGAAGACGCTCACACTGGTCACTAAACTGAAAGGCAGCACAACAAATTCATTGTGCTGTGACCCTATTGGCAAGCGCACATAATGCATGAGAGATGAACGGATTTGGATGTGAAAGTAGGTGTTGTGGAGACCTAGGAATACCATCCGGTCCTGCATGTTATGTTTACATTTCTTTACTGGTTTATCAAAAGAAAGGGGGGACAAATAAGGCAGGAGACAATCCTGGACCATGACTTATCAAAACAAAATCAGGAAACCCGCTGGAACTGCCCCGAATCCTTCCCTGGGAACCACCCCACCCAACCGCACACTAGATATGCGTGTAAACACCAAAGCTACCTCTGAGCTGAAGCAAGTGGAGGCTTCGTGAGTCACAGTAGTCGCAGGTACTTGGGGCATGAGAGTTCATAAATACCATGGGAAGCAGTGATAACAGGTGCTAGAGGTCGGGGAACGAAGCCCCCTGCATTGATAAGGGAAGAGAAATACATTCCATACCCAGGATATACCACAGGCAATGCAGCCATCCCACCTGAGTGGGGAGACGCCCAGATCCCCAATGTGCAAGGATATTCAGTAGGGCCGCAATCCAGTGCCAAACCTATCTGTCGCCCAATACGGGACTTAAGGAGGAATGTGAAAGCATTAGGTAAACCTAAGATAATGTAAGCTGGAAAACGGTGCAACGGTGTGTCGAGGAGGGCATCAATATTGTCCAGTTCTTGTGTCCAGTAGGTAGCTATCTTGGGGTAATCCCGGAACAAGTGTTTCAGAGTGCTAATGAAACCACACTCACACCAACACAGAGGGCTATGAGCGGGATTCCCACTGTGCAGTCTGGGGGGAGTGAGACACCAATAAGTGGCAATTTTAGTGGCTGTCTCTATGCTTGCCACATTACAGGCTGTATGGCTTGTGCGATGATAAATATTATCCCATTCCCGCTGTGTATTGGAACGGCTCAGTTCGGACTTCCACCGGGAGAACTTGAAAGAGATATAGTATCTTCGTTAATATAGCCATTTTACCACGGCCACCCAGCCCAGCCAGGAGAGGGTATGCGGTCTCCAGCGGCGCACTTTCCCTTGTATCTGCTGAAGCAGGGCAGCATAGTTAAGGGACACCGTGTTTTGTATGTCGAGGCCCATTAAATAGGGTAGGAGCGTTGTAGCCCGGAGAGTGTGTGGTCCCTGAATGATAAATTGAGGGCTTGGGATTTTATGGATGTTAACCTCCTGGGCGAACAGGTCAAGTCCAGCCATAAAGGCCGGGAGAGAAACCAAGGGATCTTCCAATGTTGCCACAATGCCATCCGCATATACTGATCGCATGCCTGTCTCCCCAAAACAAACTCCAGATATAAGAGGATTATCGCGAGTCCTTTGAGCCATTGGCCCCATGTACAGAGCGAAAAGGAGGGGAGAGAGTGGGCACCCCTGCCTCTCTGGATTGGGAAGGGGGTGAAGGTATAGCCATTCACTCGCACCATTGCAGAGGGCAGAGTGGAACTGCTCAGGACCCACTGAGTAAACAGAGTAGGAAATCCAATGGGTCTCTCTCCGGCAGCGCCAATGGACCCTATTGAATGCTTTTTCTGCGACAATCGGTAACAGCATGTGTTCAGTATCAAAGCAATGTGCCTTATCAACCCATGTACCATGTAAGACAACGTCATCCCCTTCTGGGTGGGCAAAGAGACAATTAGAGTCTTATGGTGCCACCTTTCAGTGCTGGAGAGCTACTGCTAGAGAACTAATTTCTGCATCAAGTCTAGTGTATGGGGATATTGATAAGGTGAAGAATCTGCAGGAAGAAGTATCCCCCAGAAGCACTACTGAAATATTTTATTATATTCATCTTTTTTTTTAATTATTTATTTTTAACAAAAAAATTCAACAGTCAGTGCTTATATTGTTATTGCTATTAGATATGTGTACATACAGTAATAGTGCCAGATTCCTTCACCTCCCTCCATCTACTCAGTCTAGTGTTTTTGACCCCATTAGGCAATTCCGGATTGCAAGAACATAAAGAAATAAGGCAACCATTGCATTATAGAATAAAGTTGATTCCCATTGTGATAAAGCTAAACAAAACTCCAGCCCCTATAATTAGTTGTTTCCAATTTTCCCTCAAGATAATGGAATGTCTTTCGCTGTTCCAGGGTGTTCTAGAAGTTCCCTTTAAGAATCAACTTTAGGATATAAACGTTTGGCACTTTTCGCACTTTAAGGTAGGTTTGCTCACTATAGCCCTATTAACTTTGCATCAAAAACCAATGTCCAAATGTTACCCTGGTTAAATATCTGCACTTTCTCAGCAGAATTGCACATTGCTCAGGCCATACCAGTTTTAGACAATGTAGGCATTTTTTGCTCTATTCTAGATCTGCTTATGGTTGGCTTAACAAACCCTGTATTAATGACTGCCATCTATGTGAGATCGACCTTTTTACCATGATCGATGACTTCACTTTAATATTTTATCTATTTATATAACTTGTACTGTATGTTCTAATCAATGTTTATGGTTTTTATTAACTAATAAACAAAGTTACCTATCTAACTTTAGGCTATTATTGGTTCACAAGAGCCAACATTGTACATTTCCTGCATCTAAGAATCGAACGTGTGGCAGTTTACTAATCTCCACAGCCTTAAGATACATTGTCTTTCTGTGGCCAGGGCTGTAGCTTACCAGCGAGCCCGCTGATGGGGAAACATTGTGGGATTGGTCAAAGTCATGCAAAAGGGCAGGTGTGCAGCACGTCTCATAGTTTATTCTCTACTTGTGTCCAGAAAGGGGTTAGTGGGGGACATTCCCAAAGTATATGGACAAGGTCACCTTCCTGGGAGCCACATCCCCAGCATGATGCCTGGGTGAGAATGCCAGATTTACACAGTTTCTTGGGAGACCAGTGCCACCTGTGTAGCCCTTTATAGTAGCTGATCTTTAGGTAGGCTTCCCACAATGGTCTGTCATGAGCACCCATAAAGATCTGCCCATTCATCTTCAGAGTATTGCACCTGTAGCCGGTTTGTCCACCACTCTCTCAGGAGTCATGAAACTGGGAAAAGAGACGTGGGAAGGAGTCCGAATTTTACATGGACCCAAATTACTTCTTTGTAGGTGCCCCAATCCATTCAATATTCAAGGATGAAGGATGTTCAGATGGCAATTGAAGATGGACTTAGCAAGTTTCTAAGGCATTAAGTAATACAGTGATAGTCGACGCGCGCAGTTTCAGAGGCACGCTTATCTGCTAGAGACTGAACTGTAATAAGATACTGTATTTTTTAACTGTATTGGGAACTGTTTTTAAAAAGTGAATTCTCGCCAGTAATATAGCGCTGACACCTTCTGTCACTCTAATTGAAATACGGTTTATTTGAAACTGCACTTGGTAGCGGTTTTAATAATTGTATTTTCGCCAGCTATATAGCGTTGATACTACTTTATTACGCGCACCTGTGGCTGCATTGTTGTCCTTCCCCGGTCCACCACGGGTGCAGTCCCGATTGTGTGGAGGGAGAAGAAGGCAACTTCCGGTTTCTGGGGTTGGCACTCTAGCTCTCGCACCACACACCCCTTAAAACCAGATGCTTTGGCAAACGCGCAGCGGACGCGCACAGATGCACAGAGGCACGCTGATCTGCTAGAGACTGAACTGTAATAATATACTGTATTTTTTAACTGTATTGGGAACTGTTTTTAAAAAGTGCATTCTCGCCAGTAATATAGCGCGGACACCTCTCTGTCACTCTAATTGAAATATGGTATATTTTAAACTGCACTTGGTAGCTGTTTTAATAATTGTATTTTGGCCAGCTATATAGCGTTAATACTACTTTATTACGCTCACCTGTGGCTGCATTTTTGTCCTTCCCCGGTCCACCACAGGTGCAGTCCCGATTGTGTGGAGGGAGAAGAAGGCAACTTCCGGTTTCTGGGGTTGGCACTCTAGCTCTCGCACCACACACCCCTTAAAACCAGATGCTTTGGAAAACGCGCAGCGGACGCGCGCAGATGCACACTGATCTGCTAGAGACTGAACTGTAATAAGATACTGTATTTTTTAACTGTATTGGGAACTGTTTTTAAAAAGTGCATTCTCGCCAGTAATATAGCGCGGACACCTCTCTGTCACTCTAATTGAAATACAGTATATTTTAAACTGCACTTGGTAGCTGTTTTAATAATTGTATTTTCGCCAGCTATATAGCGTTAATACTACTTTATTACGCTCACCTGTGGCTGCATTGTTGTCCCTCCCCGGTCCACCACGGGTGCAGTCCCGATTGTGTGGAGGGAGAAGAAGGCAACTTCTGGTTTTTGGGGTTGGCACTCTAGCTCTCGCACCACACACCCCTTAAAACCGGATGCTTTGGCAAACGCGCAGCGGGCACGCCGAAGGTGCGCCAAAGGCAAGCCCGTCTGCGCCCCTCCGCGCCAGAACGGGCCCAGGGGCCACAAACTTTGGAGGAATCAGCCTGAAACCTATCACATACAGCTCCCAAATACTTCACTCACTGCGCACTCAAATTCCAGATAAGTGCAGGCACTCTATGAATGCCCTAAGTGAAGAAACCCAAAAAACACAATGCTCTCACTGTGACTTTACCTTTTCACCGATCTGCAAAGCCCGGACACCCCTGTTCTCATAAACATGTTTCTACTGAATTGCAGATCTGTCTCCAAACATACCTCTGAACTTGCTTTGCTGCTGGAAGATCTAAAGCCTAATGCTCTCTTCCTTACGGAGACATGGCTCCACACGGAGTCTGACCCCACCCTTGTACAAACCATCCCTCCTGACTACTCTATACTTAGGAACGACCGGAAATCCGGTAGAGGAGGGGGCATAGCCATTATTTTTAAAGGCACTTTTGAATGTCACATTACTGAAAGTCCACTGTCTGACTGCGAGAGTATGACCTTCTCGCTGGAGATCTCCCCCACTAATACGTTTTCGGGCATCTTGGCTTATCGCCCTCCAGGCAATGCAAAGGAATTTACTAATGTATTGCCTACCGTAGTAGCAGAATTAGCTAGGAGGCCCTCAAATTTCACTCTCTTGGGTGATCTTAATCTTCATATAGATAATCCCTCGAATAAAACTGCACTGGAGCTAACGGAGAGTCTAGCAGCCCTCCAGCTCAGGGAGAAGGTGGGAAAACCGACACACTCTAAGGGTCATCTTTTGGATCCAGTTTTTAGTAACTGTGATAAGCTCAAGATAGGACCCCCAGTCCCTCTGCCTTGGACCGACCACTTTTTGATTCCCATAATATGGGAAATTACCAGACCAGAGACATCTGCTAACAGAACCATAGTATGCAGACGCAACTGGCCTAGACTCCCAATCGACCAAGGAAGTCGGCTTTGGAAGTCAACAGACCGCTCTGGGAGGACAACTGTAACGTAGGGAAAGCTAATGAGGAGTTTAACTCCTGGATTCAGGGCACATTGGATATGATACTTCCCAAAAAATCTGCCCCCATGTCAAACAGGCCGAAAACTGGTCCTTGGTTCACTGATAACCTCAGGATACTTAAACGCCATAGCAGATAGCTTGAAAGGAAATGGAGGCTAGATTACTCTGATTCTAGTAAAACAGAATACAGAGAATCCATTAAACAATATAAAGCCGCAATTAAAGCTACTCAAGCCACTTTTTATGAACAAAAAAATTGCGCTAGCCGCTAATTCCCCTAAAAAAAAACTTTAAAATTGCCAGGACACTTACCAAACTCCCCCAGAAACCCCCGAGCCTACGTGACCCCATTGCACACTGCAACAAGCTAGCAGACTTTTTCTACAAAAAGATTCAAACGATCTATCAGGCCTTTTCACCTTCTCAAACCACGAGTACCATAACCACCCCAGCTGAATCCATGGTAAAACCTCATACTTTTTTAGAGCAATTTCCCCCTCTTGATTTATCTCTGTTAGGGCCCATTAGGACTCATATAAAATCGGGCTCTCCTATCGACCCTGCTCCTCCCCAAGCACTTACCCTAGTGTCCGATACTATCGGCCCGATAATGCTGAATCTGCTCAATTCCTCCATCTCCACTGGGACAGTTCCATCGGTATGGAAAGGAGCTATGGTAAAAGCCTTGCTGAAAAAATCTAACCTGGATCGGGACATTTTGGCCAACTATCGCCCCATCTCCCTACTGCCGTAGACAAGTAAGATTCTGGAAAGGCATGTGAATAACACTTTGGTAGCCTTTCTAGATCTAGAAGCCAATGGACTACTTCACCCCTCCCAGACTGGGTTCCGCCCGCAAATGGGTACCGAGACGGCCCTTTTAGCGGAGACTGAGGAATCAAGAAGGATCTTAGACTTAGGAGGAACTGCAGCCATCATCCTTCTTGACCTCAGCGCTGCATTTGATACTGTCAATCACTCCACACTATGCGCCAGACTTATGAATTTGGGAGTGTCTGGTATGGCAGTACAGTGGCTGCGATCTTTTCTTACTGGTCGCTCTTTCAGGGTTTTTGAGGGAGACGCTGTCTCCAATCAGTATACCCTCCACTGTGGGGTTCCTCAAGGCTCCGCTTTGAGCCCCACCCTATTCAACATATATTTGAAACCTCTGGCAGAAATTGTTCATCCATTTGGCATCAAAATTGTTTCATATGCAGACGATACTCAGCTCGTGGTAGCTCTTATCCATCTGGAAGGACCATCTAACACTCTAGCGTGCTGTTTACAAGAGGTTGCCAAGTGGATGGAACGATCATGCCTTAAGTTGAACGGGGATAAGACGGAGCTCATGCTGTTGGGCAACTCTCCTATCTTTAATTCAACCTCCCTATGGCCAGTCTGCCTAGGCCCTGCCTCTATGCCCAAAGATCAAATAAAGAGCCTTGGCATCTGGATTGATCATTCACTCTCATTCAGTCACCAGGCAACTAAACTCTCGTCTATTTGCTTTGGACTTTTGAGGATGCTTCGTAAGGTCCTTCCCCTTTTGCCCTTCCATGCCAGAAGAATCATGGTTCAGGCACTGATACTCTCCCGCCTGGACTATGGCAATGCTTTATAACTCGGAGCACCTCAGTACACCATCAATAAACTCCAGATAATACAGAATTGTGCGGCCCGCAGACTACTTCAGATCCCGCGTTGGAAATCTGCAAAACAAGCATTAGAAAGCCTGCATTGGCTGTCGATCAGGCAAAGGATCCAGTTCAAGGCTATATGTCTGTCCCACAAGGCCTTCTGGAAAAAGGGCCCTGTCATTCTTCAGTCACTTATCACCCCCTACCACCCAAAGAAAGATCTACGGTCATCCGGATCATTCCTTGCCTCTCAACCTAGAATAAGAAGGACCAGATGTGGTGGTCGCTCTCTCTCTTATAATGCTGCTATGGGCTGGAATGCCCTCCCACTTCAACTACGTAAGGAACCCAATCTCCTATCCTTCCGCAGGCTCTTGAAAACCTGGCTGTTCTGAGTCTCTTCCTGCATTTGTTATTCTGCTCTTTGTCCGCAGCGCTGGGAGGCCTACGGGTAGCCATCGCGCTTTATAAATCTCATTTCAATTCAATTCAATTCAAAAGAGTGAAGCTCCTACAGGCTCAGATCGAGTATTTTCAAAAGGTTTTTTTCTCCTTCAGTCAGAAGGTTAGATATGGTGTGGAGGCCCCTGGTCCCAGCTACCTCAATATTGGCCCGGTACTGCCAATTTATATTGAGTAGTTGCACCATAAAGGAGCATGTTTGTGTGGAAATACAATTTCTCCCGATAGTTTGTGGGCTTTCTGCTAGGCATAAGCTGTTGTGTTTAATAGGAGGTTAATTGTCTATTTGGATACCCTCTGTATAACATCCTTATATCCCCTAATTTGCCTAAGAGAGCTTTTTATAGCTTAACTCAGCCTTGTGCATCAAGTGGGTCATGCATGATGTACCTTAATGTGTGCCAGTTGAGAGACCAGCCAGTTTGTGTGAGATAATCGCAGAGTTCCTTGCTGTGTTGTGGCGTGCAGTTTAGTCATTTTAAGATGCAGTTTTCTCTCGCCCCAGATGAAGATTTCCAGAGACTTGTCGTTGTTCATTATCATTAGAGAGGGGATACGTAGTGGGATCATGAAGATTAAGTAATTGAATCTGGGCATGATGCTCGTTTTGACCAGCTGTGCTTTTAGGTTAAGGTGGTCCCATCTGGCTAAGTATCACTAAGTGGAAATTATGTAAATCCGTTATTAACAAAAACACTGTCTGGCAGACTGGGCATCACTACAATTAGTGTACTGCAGCTTCGTAGTCGACTATTGAAATGATTGCCCTCCTTGCGCCGCTATTGTGATGTATCTAGTCAGTAAGAGTGTCTCACATTTAGCACAGTTAATTGTATAACCGGATATGTTTGGGAAGAGAGAAATCAGGTCTAGAAGGGTTGGATGACCATCAATAGTATATGATCTGCGTACAATGATATTTTGTGTGTTCCAGTTTGCACTGCTATCCCATGAATGTCGGTTGTCTCTCTGATGGCTATTGCCAGGGTTTCCGGCACTAGGGTGAACAACAGTGGAGATAGGGGACATGTCCATCTGGTTCACGATTTGATGGCGAATAGCAATGATTTGTAGCCATTACATGTATCCTTTCTGTAGTCTGTGTATCTAGTCTTTGGATTCTTCCAGTGCGATACAGGCTGTAAGACCTGCAACAGGTAGTCCCATTCAACTCTATCAAAAGCTTTTTCACCATCAAGGGAAACTGCCAGCTTTTGATCTTGGTCCTTGCAAACCTGCCATAGGGCGTGCATTAAAGGAAGAAAGTGGGATGCAGAGGTGCGGTGCGGGACAAACGCTACTTGGTCCCTATGTACAGTAGCACCAGTTGGAGTCTATTCATTGGCAAACTCTGCCATAATCTTTGCATCTACTTTTAGGAGCAATTATGCCCTACAACTTATTCAGTTCAACAAGTTTTTGCTTAGATTAGCGTGATATTTGTGCTATTAGTTTCTTTCAGTATGTTGAGGTTATTTTAGATTCCTTCATACATGTTGCATAGGCATTATAAGGTCTTTCACTAATTTCTAATACTTCGGCAGGTATCAGTCTATTCCAGGGTATTACTATACAGAAGGTCATCAATTACCATTTTCATTCATTTCTCTATCATGTCAGTGTCCAGACTGTTTTTATTCAGGGGATAATGTTAGGATTGCATCGTGTTATTAAATCTTCTGTTTCAGTCCATGTATTACAGCATTTTGATGAATAAAGGGCTATGTAATGGTCTCAGAAAGTATGTAGGATTTCAAAGGGGTGGGTCAGAGTAATATTTTGGTTTGATTACCAGAATAGTGCGATTAGCCACATGTTGCTGGATTTTCATGGCCAGTAACCTCCCTGCTTACTGTCCCTATTTGGAACGCCTTTGTCTGACGCAACACAGAGCAATTTCAAAGTCTATAGGCTTTTAACTTCATGTTTCACTTCACGTAGTGCTCAAAGTGTCTCTTGGCAGTCTGAGGAAAAGTAATCAGCGGTTATGGTCTTAATTTGTTGCTCTAGGTTATCTCTCGAGTATGAGGTCCCCCACTTTCTGCGTGCATTCTCTCACCTCGTACAATGAGCTTATCTACCATGACAGTACTCATGGAGAAGAAACTGCCCCCTAGTTTTCTTCCAGCTAATAATCTCAATGGTTTTTGTCATGCGGAAGTCTGTATCTGGAAATGTTCAATATCCATTGGCTAGAGGAAGATTGTGGAACTCCCATTCTAAGCAATATTTGTATGGCATCATAATCAGACACTCCAGCAGGCTGGATGACCGTGCATGTACTATAGCCTAGAAGGGATGTGGATATCAGTAAGTAGTCTATGCTTGGTGGTTGGCACATGATGTGAACACATAGTCTTTCTCGTTGGGGTGTTGGAGTCTGCATGGATTCACCATGTAAAGGTCGGTCATCAGGTGCCCTAGCATCTTTCTGTCCACAAGTGGATGGGTCAATGGGTGTTCAGATTTATCTACGAATAAGTCGATAACTAAGTTCTAAAACCACAAACAGGAATTTTGTAGTTTTGGCCTGCTGATGCAGTATTCTGGAAATATCTTCTATGGTCTTTGGTCTATGTTCTTTTTTTGGTGTGAATCGGGGCATAGATCGACCCAATGAGATGAGTGTGTTTATGAAATGTGGCTTGTGCCCGCCAGGGAGAGATGAGTTGGCAATATGGTGTTCAGATGATCTCCTAGTGTTCTGACAAAATTGGGGTCTACTATTGATGGAGAGGTTCGAGGGTGATCATGCATGGAGTGACCCAGGTAATGGGGTTTGGTCAATCTGTGAATAGAGGTTGGCTCTTTAGACAGGTGGATAATCATATGCCACTTCACTTGACTGCACCCCATCTGGCACTTCATCAGGAGTGTTTATGTTAGGCAAAACCAGGGAGATGGTTGGAGTGTGTGCAATGGCTACTGGCTAGTTTATCTTAGTATGATTAGATCTGGATCCTGTGTGCAGTGCAAGGTGTTTAGGTTATCTAAACGTAGGTCATCTGAAGTGGTTTTAGTAGTGAGTGAGTGAGATGTGTCCTGCGCATGTGGCTGTCGGAGTTGATTTTTGGACTCGAATGTTGTGGACCACTGCCTGGTGATCTCTTCCAGCCTTTGGCGTTGTACCGCTGGGGAGGTTGGAGTTCCATTGTTCCATGTAGTGATGTTCAAGTCTTTGCTGATGGGTCTCCATGCAGTATCTGAGTGAGTTTCTTCAAGAAAATCCAACTAGTCCTCTAGTTGCCCTGGATCCTCAAATGCAGATGTTTCATTTGCATGGGTGATGAACATCATGGTGGGGTATAATAGGCCATAATGAATACCTAAATGGTTAAGGCGAGAATGCAGCAAGATAAAGTGTTTGTTTATTCACTGTATCTTCTTGAGATATGACTATCTTATAGTCTTTGTGGTGGAATGGTCCATTTTTTTGCTTCTGTGATAAATCTGCTTGCTCGCTGGTGTCGTAAGAAGCAAGCCATAATCTATCTTGGGCCTTTGTTGGATGTCGGACATCTGGGCTGGACCCTGTGCACTCTTTAGAACTCTGGCTAAGGATCAAAAGTTACATTTGTGATGGCAGCTATGAAATGTGAAAGAAAGATCATATTGTCCCTTTCCAATTTCTCTGGTACCCCAGATAGTCTCGGGTTGTCTCTGCAGTGTCGGCCCTCGAGTTCTAGGGCTTTCTTTTGTAGATATCAATGATCGTGATTCCAGTCACAAGGAGGTGATCTGTTTTTTTACCTGTTCTAGTCTGTCTTTGGTGCTTTGCAATCTTGCATTAAAGGAAGTGATAACCATGCAGATTGATTGAATATCTGTCAATTACTTTGTGGTAGTGACTGCTACTGTGGACACTGTTTTGAGTGCTGCCTCCTCCTTTGTGACTGGTAACTAGTCATATCGATTTTTTAATATCAATATACAATAATATCGAGTTTAGTACATCGCCAATACTAAAATATCGATGTTAAAAAAAATATTTTTTGTTGAAATATCAAAGTATAAAATATCGAATCAAAAATCATAAAAAATATCTTTTTTTAGTGTTGTGTAAAAGAGAAAAAATCTAGAATGTATAAAATAGATTTTTTTAAAATATCGTTATAGTATTGTACATTAAAATATTGTTTTTTTTATGTAATAGTTGTTGAATATTGTAAAAAAAAATTGTTATAGAAATTTTAGGAGCGGGATGTTGGGTCTTTAGAGATAAAGGTGGGGAGTGTTTTAAAATAATGAAAAATGAATTTTTGATAATTTAAATTATGAAATGTTTTAGGAGCGGGATGTTGGGTTTTTAGTTACAGAAATGTGAGTCTATGGTGCTAAAAGTGTTTGTAAATGTATTTAATTATAGTGTATGTTTCTTTACAGGTTTTCTTTTATCGAAGTCGCGTTTGGGAGAAGATAGCGTTTTTTTGATTAAGAAGTGTGTATTAGTTTTATACAATTTTTCGGCTTTTCCTGGAGTGTTTTTTTTTTTTTTTTTTTAAATATATATATTTTCGGGTTTTTTATGGTTTAATCGAGTTGTATTTATCGAAGTCACCTTTTGGAGAAGATAGCGTTTTTTTAATTAAGAAGTGTGTATTAGTATTTTATACTAATATTTATTTAACACCCCGTTCCCTTTAAGGCGCGCGCGCGCACCTCTCCTGACGTCAGCTAGCACTGCCGTCTGTGGAGCGCGCACACAGCCAGGACGTCGCGAGAGAGAGTCGCGCCCTGCCGCTTTAAAGAAGCGAGCGGCGCAAAAAGCAGGCACTTTTGAATGCGGTGTGCGTGCCGGAGGAGTCGTGACGGAGTGCAGGTAAGGGGGCTTGTGGTCTTGAGAGCTTGTGGCCTTGGGGGGCTTGTGTGCATGTGGGCATGTGGCTGCAGAGCGCGGGGCAGATTGTGGCCTTTTGTTTAAGTATTGATGGTAATCACAGCCCGTGAAGGGGCTCTGATTAACATCAATACTTTAACAAAAGGCCACAATCATCCCCGCGCTTTACTAACAAAAGAGTAGAGCCAGTTTCAAAACACAGGGTGTACTTTGGTACACGCTGTGTTTTTAAACTGGCTCTACTCTTTTGTTAGTAAAGCGCGGTGCGGGGACGATTGTGGACTTTTGTTAAAGTATTGATGTTAATCAGAGCCCCTTCGCGGGCTGCGATTACCATCAATACTTAAAAAAACTGCCACAATCGTCCCCGCACCGCCCTTACTAACAAAAGAGTAGAGCCAGTTTAAAAACACAGCGTGTACTTTCAGAAAGTACGCGCTGTATTTTGAAACTGGCTCTACTCTTTTGTTAGTAAAGCGCGGTGCGGGGACGATTGTGGCATTTTGCAATCTACAGAGATTAGCACAAAACTGATAGCTGCGCAATAAGAAAACATCCCATAGAAATAATACAAATTAAAAGGAAAGCTGACATAGGTGTGCATATAAACACACTAGTCGGCACAGACGATTTTGTTAAACGCAAAGTGGACAAATTGTTCCCTCTCCAATCCCACAACTGGCGTGTCATTTGCACCGCAGATTCTATCCTCACTAGCTCTTATAAAACACACAATAAGCGCAGCCATTCATTGCTTTTTAGCAAGACAACAAGGGTGTCTGAACCAGCGCCTCCATATGAGCGATGGTGTAGCAGCGATCAGCACTTTGCACCGGGTGAAATGAACGGGTGAGGTTCCCCCTTATCAGGTGGCTGATTAAGGGGTTTGTATTCCGCCCTCCAGGGCGGACTGCTGCTGCTGCCACGGATCACTAAACATGCTCATAATGACCCTGATGTAGGTAGGCAAAAATAGAGAAAACTATGGTACACTAATGTTAAACATATTGCATGGGATGATGCTAATGGAATGGATTGGACTGTGGGCAGTTATTTAAATGCTGGTAGGGGGGTTTAAATGGATTTATGCACCGACTGGGAGTATTGATGTAAATTTCACTGACTGTTTAAAAGGCCTCTTTAGACTGCGAGATGTTTTGGCCTCTCTCCTGATGCAGGACTTCTCATTCCTATAGAATGTTGGGGATTCGTTAATAGGCTTGTTAGTCCCTCCTTAGTACGGCCTTGTCTTCATTGTACCCTCCCATGGCGACTGGCCCTTTTACTTCAGTTGTTACACTGGACCTGTTATTTAGTCTTGATCACTATTTACTTATTGAGTTTCTCTTACTGCAAGCTGGACATGCGCTGCTTCAGCTGAAACCGCTTGAGTTTTTATTTTTTTTCAGCAGCATGGCCACCCCTTTAACATGGGTGCCTGCTTTCGATCACTTTAACCAGCATTATCTCACGTCTGTTTCCAGCCCCCAAGTAAAATGGATTTAGAAATGATTAGCAAATTAAGTCATGTGAATTCTAGGTAGCACATAATCCTGTGCTAATGGACTGAAGCTGACAACAGCACATCTGTGTTACATGTCATCTGTACTTAAGTCACCCGACGGGTTGTTTTCAAAAGCCTGTTTTATTAATAACACCACCACCAGATTGTTGGCTTTTGTGTAAGTATTCATGTTAATCACAGCCCGTGAAGTTCCAATTAAAAAGCTCCTAAAAAATGTGTTGGTGAAAACCCCCATAATTGTCCCTTTGAACAAGAAGGGCAGCCGAGGCAACCCTGTCAATTACTAACAAAAGAGTAGAGCAAGTTTAAAAACACAGCGTGTACTTTCTGAAAGCACATGCCCTGTTTTTAAACTTGCTCTACTCTTTTCTTAGTAAAGTGAGCATAGCTGCCAAGGTTTCAGACTGCTTATGTGTGACATTTTCATAATTTCAATGTACTTATGATGACTAGCATTCGATGGCCAAGGGTGACATTTTCTTGTGAACAAAATCAAAGCAATGAAGATGTGGGAAATATGCAAAAATCTGCAAGTAAAACAAGATTGAAGGTTATTCTTCTTGATGCAGATTTTTAAATTTAAGGCTGAATTTTTTTATTTACTGTTCGAAAACACCCTTACGTTCTTACAATAAAAGTCTATGTTATTCTTCCGCTCGGGTGGTCTGTCGCAGGCTTTCTGCCATTGCAATGAATGGAAATGCCGCTCTTTGGTAGTTAATAGCTCACTGTTCAATATTAGGATTTAAACTTATAAACTGCAAGTAACAAAAGGGGCTTTCTGACAGAAGCAGTAATGCACTGACCTATTTACATTGCATGTAATTTGTGATCTGCATGGTTCACCAGCTTTTCATCTGGCTTTTTAACCTCCTCGGCTACTTGAGGAGTCAACAACCACTAGACAAAACTTAGATCTCTCTGCAGCAAGTCCATCATTCTTCAGAGTTATCTTGACATATTTATGGTTGCCTGAAAATGGCTAGAACCTACTTATCACATTTTTGCACGCCACTGCAGCATCTTCAGGTGGGATCTTTTGATGGATTGTGTGCTGCTCAATCCGGTCAATTTCCTTGTTCACCCACCTCAATCATTTGCACAGTTTGAATGCTAGGGAAAAGCTGCATCACAGAAGGTGCAACACAAAATACAGATTTATAGACCAGTTTAAGATAATGGATGCTAATAATGAAACACATGGGCACACGCCTGTTTGTCCTAGACTGGAATCCCAGGTAATTATTTGGTCATTTTTCCTATTGGGGTCTCTAGACCGGTCCCATTCATAGTTTGTAATTCTTCAAGCGTTTGCTGACTATCTTGTCTTCAATTGCAGGTTTCCAGTCTGTAAGGTATTTGGATACGAGTGGTCAGGTGCGAGTACCCACAAAGACAAGGTAATTCTGTTTACGTTCCTTGTTGGGTTGGGGGTTGCTGGGTAAATTTCACAATCTGCACCCCTTTTCTTTTGCAGGTTTGTGAGACCGTACTACGAATACAATTGCACAGGCAGACGGGAGTACAGGCAGAACAAACGGGTAATTGTTTGGTAGAGTTAAAGTAGTGCATCTTCTGTTGCAGGTTTCGCTGGCAGAACCCCACACATTTAAACGGGCGTACGTGAGTACAAGCAGAAAAGGTAATTGTTTGGTAGAGTTGAACTGTGATGCATCTTGAACACTGTAGTATAATATACTTACCCATGTTTTCTTCTGTTGCAAGTTTCGCAGCCAGAACCCCATACATTTAAACAGGCGTACGTGAGTTGAAGCAGAAGAGGTAATTGTTTGGTAGAGTTAAACTGTGGTGCATCTTGTACATTGTAGTATAACGGATTGCATTCATGAGCTAGGCGTCAACGTAAGCCATGTTCCCTTATTTTGCAGGCTTTGTGGCACAGCAGGTTCAAACCAGCGAGCACAGAAATGTTCAAGCGCAAAGCTGTAACTTTGGGAGAGTGCAGTGCTTCACCACAAAGGAAGAAATGTTGCCTTGTATTCAAGGAAGAGTTGATGAAAGAAATTGTGGAGGCTGAGATGCAGAAATCACGAAGCAAGGTTCGCGTGCAACTCGGGGAACTTTTTCAATACAGTCCAGACGTGGGCTTGATTTGCAAAGCATGTGCCGGAAGAAATGGAGTGATGGTTGGAAACTGGATTACATGAAACGCCATCTACTTAGCAGAGTACACGAGTCTGCCCTGGTGATATTGAGAAACAGAAGGGCTGCTGCCAGGTTTGGTTATGGAGTGCGGGCAATGCGGACAGAAACTGCCACTGACAAAGCAAATAGAATGGAAATAGTTGAACGCCAAAGATCTATGCCTGAAGAGATAACGATTCTCATCAACAACGTGTTGCTGGCAGTCAAGATGAATACTTCAATGTTATCTGTACAAGACATCCATGACCACCTAGCTTTGTATGTCAAGATACCAGACAGCTGGAGGAGCAAGAACTATGCCTTTGAGTTCCTTGAGGCCATCAATAACGTGATACACTGTGAAGCTATGGCAGAACTTCGGCACGCTTTGTATCACACATTGATAATTGATGAGAGCACAGATATTTCTGTTACAAAAATGCTCATCCTGTACTTCAAGTTCCGACCTGCAACATCAACAGAGCACAAAACACAGTTTGGGGGCATAGTGAAGCGGACTAGTTGTAATGCTGAGGCTATCACTACTGCTGTGAAAGAATTCTACACTGCCAATGAACTGGACCTTTTGAAAAAGTATTGTTCACATCCGATGGTTCGTCCGTGATGCTGGGTAAGACTAATGGTGTTGCTACTCGCCTTAAACAATCCATACCTCATCTAGTTGAGCAGCATTGTGTCGCCCATCGAGAAGATTTGGGAGTTGATGATGCCTGGAAAAGGGTTCCAATGGTTAAAGAGATGGAGACATTGAGGACTGTCTACACCGTGTTCTACAGATCTCCTGCAAGGAAGTCCAAGCTGGATGAAATTGCATCGGTCACTGAATGTGAAGTGGTCTCTTTTCGACCACTGAATGAAGTCCGGTGGCTTTCAAGGCATTTTGCTGTTGGTGCACTAATTTGTAATTACGAGGCTGTTCTTAAGTACTTTGAGCATGAGAAAGTTGAGGAGAATGAGCCAGTTGCTAAATATTGTTACAAAAAGCTATCAAACTCCAACTACCATATTTCACTTGCAGTACTTAATGACATTCTGGGTGAATTTGCATCTTTGTGCAAACTATTCCCAAAAAGTTCTTTGACTACTGTTGAAGCTGTAGAGTATGCAAGAGCAAAGATTGGCCAAGTTAAGCAACAGTATTTGGGGGACACGGTCTTTTGGAGCAGCAATGTAAGAGATCGGATAGTGTTGTACAAGGAAAGGCAAGAGTTTGACAGTGGGCCTATTTTGTCTTTTGTTTCCCTTCTGTGTGAGCACATGCAAAAAAGGTTCCCTGAAGACGAGCTGAAAGAATGGGCAAGTTTTGAAATCCAGGCAATGGCAACACAATCACATTTTGATTTTGGGACTGAGAATATACAAAGACTTGTAGAAAAGTATAAAAATGTCTTGGTCCTGGGTGAGTGCGAAACACCATAAGATGCTGTTCGACAATACAGAGACTATAAATATGTGGTGGCAGAACATGTAAATGGTGGGTTATTTATCACCTTTCAAGACATGGTGAAATTCACTCTACGCAATGCTGCTCAGTATAGTGTGGTGTTTCAGCTTGTTGATGTCTGCGCAACGTTTCAAGCATCTAGTGCAGATTGTGAACGAGGATTCAGCCTCATGAATACTATCAAGAGTAAATTGAGGAATAGACTAGAGCAGAAGCATTTGGATATGCTGATGAGGACAAAGGCCTACCTCCTGAATGGGAATGTTGACCTAGATAGCGTTTATCACCACTGGAAAAATACCAAGGATGCCGTGAGAAGCAACCCTGTCACGCCTCTAGTGATGCTACTTGACATGTCTCCCTTATTGTTTATATGTGATATTGTATAGGCTCTCAACATTTCCCCACCCAATGAACAGTGCTCAAGTTAAGAATATTTATTAAAATTTTATGATGGTACCACTGTTGAAGTCTTGTGCTTTTCTAAACTTGAAGTGTACTTGCCTGTGTAACCAATTCATGTCATGGCGTGTTTATCCAATTTGGAAACTGCCCTCAAGACCCTTATTGTGGCACTGTATGTGTGAAAATGCACCATCTTGTCACTTTCTAAAATAAACGTTTTGAGTGACATTTGGCGCCGCGCACAGTCTAGTTCCTGGCGCACATAGCCATGGTTGCAGCGCACTGAGACCCTCCACTGCCGCACACAGAGGAAGGAAATTAGAGGGAACATTGATTAACACTTTCTTAATTTTTCGTGTTTTCCTGAAGCGTTTTAAAAAAAATATATATTTTCTGGTTTTTTTTGGTTTAATCGAGTTGGATTTATCGACCCTGGATTATTTTCAAAACAGTTGCATTTTTTTTGTGTGGGGGGGGGGGGGGGGGGGTAATTTTTAAATTTATTTGGATTGCAAGATACCTGGATGGATTAACTATGTTTGGAATATCTGTTCTGCAGCTACATGAACCGTAAGTAATTTAATTAATAAATGTGGGAGGACAATGTTGAGAATAATATTTTAAAATAGGTGTTATATTTTGTAAAATTTAATTAAGATGTCAATATATATTTATTTTATTAAATTAAATCTATGACAAATTATTTATATTTTACAACATTTAGAAAAATATGTATAGATACTGTGTGTTTTGCAGAAAACTATTTTTAATTACTGTAGATTAATATTTTAATATATGGTTTTAGCTATTAGTGATAGGTATTCTAGGCCTCTTGTGCATGGGTATAGTGCTACCTGACTTTGTAGTGAGTCAAACATTTTTTTGGTTTGTTTGGTGAGTTGTAGGCCCATTTGGGTCACAGATTGTTCCATTCCGAGTTGCTGATAGCTCTGTTCTTTTTGGAGAGCTTGGAATGGTTTGTGTAGGATAGGTTGCCTGTTGTTGCTTGGAAGGCATTATGCCATCCTTCAACAGCATTGTTGGTTTTAGCTTGGTTGTTTAGTGTGCTCAGGTACACATTCCACCATGGAATGTGGAATTTAGGTAGTCTTCTGTGCCCCGATTTGTGGAGTCTTCCCACTCAGGTATCTTCGAAGTAATCTAAAAGTGGGCTTAGTTTTTCTTCATTTCTTTTATAGTAGGGGCATTCTAGTAGGACGTTATAGTGTTCTGCTACCTCAGTTACAAGGGACATAGGCCAGTGCGATCAGTTCTTTTTACTTGGTATGCAAAAGTACTGTCAGTTGCATATTCAACACTTAAGGTTGACATTTTTGAAGGTGTCTCCATAGACATTAGTTAAAATGGTAATAGCAACCCTGGATTGCTGTGTGTGGGTAGCATTTAAGTATAGCATTAATCATGGCTTGTTTGAAATCAATAATTATTTTCTGAGAAAAATAATTATTTGTTTCTGGTTTTATTTTGATTAGAATTTCAAGGTAGGTAGAATGTTGTTTATTGGGAAGCAGGGTATAGATAAATGGAATATTAGTAATTTTGAACAGACCATGGACTGTGTACATCTGATAAAATGGTTTGGGAGAAATATTGAAAGTCCCATCCATCATCCATGTGTCGCATTGTTATAATTTGAGTAAATTGTTTGCGGAAGCAAACATAATGATTCTTTTATCTTTGCATTTATTATCAAATAGTATAAATGGTTCATTGTGCGTTATACTCAGTTCATTGGGAATCTCTACCTCTTAAAAGGTTTTAGGGGCACGTGTGGTAGTTGTAGTGGGTTTCCTTTGTCTAGCTATTGTTCTTTTTAATGAATCAATAAAGGATAATTGGCTAGATGCATGTTGGGGTACTGTTAGGAACTGCTGTTTTAGTATTTCTTTGGTAGGTCTATCTGTATCAGTGCTAGATTCTTTTATTGATTCAAGCGCCTCTCTCACTTCAATCTCAGTTACATTTGGGGGGTGGTTATGTTCTTTTACAGATACAACAGTGGTTTCTTGTGTTATAGCTCTTCCACAACATTTGCTCAAATAATATTTGCTGCATTTCCAAAAGACTTTTAAACCAGTTTGTTTTTCTGGTGTATATACATAACCCATGTAACATAATAGCATCTTCCCTTTTTGAGACATAATAAATTGTGCGCCTTCAGTCATGGTGGTTCTTTTAGTGCATATAAAAATGTATTAAAATAATACAGTATAGTTTTTAAGTAAATAAATATACATTACTTTGGATATACTTACAATGTTGATGTCAATAAAAATGCTGTTGCAATTTTTTCAAGCTTGTATTTTCGTTTTGTTGAAGATATTTCTGTTGGGAAGTAAAAATATAATTTAAATATTTTTGTTGTATTGTGTTGTAGGTGGTGGGGACATTGTGAAAAGTGGGTCTTTGGGTGGGTATTTTAGGTAGTTGTTTAATAAAATTTCATATAACTTACTTTCTTAGTAACTTTATTGCCGACGCTGCTGTAGTATTTTTTGGATGCTTTAAAAGATATCTGTAGAGGAGATATAAGTTTAAGAGAGACATATTAGTGAATTATGTTTTGTATATATTTTTGGGTGAAGACTACAAGTATTGTTATATTCTAAATGCAGTTTTACTTACTTAGTGCAGTTCCAAAGCTTTTTTCTGTAATTTAAATCTGTGTTCTGGAAGTAATCCGGCAGAGTCTCCTCTTCTTTTTTTCTTGTAGGTTTGAAGTGTAAATTAAAAATACATTTTCGTTGTTTATATAGTGTTGATTTAATTGATAGTTTTATGTTATTGGTGTATTTTATTAGTGTGAGGTTTTAATTAGTTGTTAATTTTTTTGTTTTTGTTTTGGCAGTTGGTTTCCCTATATGGCAAACGCTAATTAAGAAGCTGTTAGCGCTAATTTTTAGTTTTTTAAATGATTGTTAGTTTAGTGTGTTTTACATTGCTTTTAATGTTAAATGCTGTATGTATTATATTTCATAATATTTCACTTATTGTGTTTTGCTATTATTTTATGATTTGATATGTGAATATGTTATAATAGGATCGTATTATATTTATAATGTGTGTAGTGAGTGTTTATAGTGTAAAAATACATTTTGGTGTAAAGTGATGTTAATTTTAGTCATTTTTAAATAGTCGATATTTGTATAAAAACGATAATGTTGTCTATATTTCTAATTTCGATATTAAGGACATTTTGTATATTTTATTTTACGATATTTGTGTGTTCGATAATGTTAAAAATTATATTTTTTATTGACGATAATATGGTTTCGATATTTGAATATTTTTTTAAATAAGTATTGCTGGTCGATAATAGTGTTATTGATATTTTAGTGCCAATATTTTGGCATGACGATAGTTTGTCTGTCGATATTATGTCAGTGATCCTTTGTGACTACCTCCAATGTCTTATCCTGTAATGGTATCTCACTATCTGGTAGTGTTTTGGATGTTTTGTGTGAGACCACCTCTGTAAAGAGTTGTTTGCTGGTTTTGACATGGTCCACTGCCATTCATTGGGTAATTGGTGATGTCTGCCAAGTAGACCCCGCAGCTATGGAGGGGAGTGTAGTACAGATTAAGCCAGCACTGTCTACTGTCGTGCAATAATATGAAATTCGGAGTTGGTTTTTCAAAGGAAGTCTGGGCTCAATTCTTGGGATGCAGAGCCTATGTTGGTTCTTTTTTGGCTAAGTGTACATGCGCAATCTATGTGTGGGTTGGTTACAGGTGTGTCAAAGTTCGATGTCTAGCTGTCAATATCGTCCTGCTCTGTATGGAAAGTGAGCAGATTCCTTTTCCCTACACTCCTATTTAGGCAGTAGCATGATAAGATGTCTCTTGGGGAGGTCAGGTCTGCTTTCACAAAATCTATTGCCAATTCAGTATGGGGCTATGAAATGTTCAAGCACCTTTGCTTGAGAAATCCCTTCCCCTGTGGTATGGTGCTGGCTACTGGCCTCCTGCCCCACAATTGGAAAAGACCTTTTCCTATATGCGAAGTCTCTCTAAACCTTGGGTTTCACTTGTCCATTTTAGGGTCTGGACACTACCCTGGCTCGCGTAAATGGTTCTGGGTTCACTGTCCTTCCTAGGGTTCTAGGAGTCTCAAAGGCTATCCTCGGTTGCTTGATGTGGTGTGAGAGATTAGGGGGACCAGGCACCCCCACTCGGATTGTCTATCTGTTCTACATGATGTCGTGTGGCACACTGGGCCCATGTTCCGCAGCCGGTAGAGTCCTCTTTCTATTTTCACAGTCTATCTAGGTTTTGGATCTTGAGCGCACAAATCAGGGCTCTGTCTCTCCTCTAGCTCCCCAGCCTGCTTCCATGACCACTGGCACTCCTGGGGCCCACTGTCTCTCTGCAGAAAACCTCACTGCGTGCCGTTTGCGGTGCAGTTTGCTGAGCTGGGGCATATTACGCATTGTCACTGTTTGCGCCCCATTACGGTGAATGTGCTGCCCCCAGGGGAGCCGCGAACTCATGCTGCCACCAGGGCAGCGCATTCATGTTAAAACACAGAGCAGCTGCTTTACAGGTGCTCAGTGTTTTCACAGAGGAGGTGGCAACCCACCTGCACTTTTAAAGGTGATGTCTGGGGTCCATAGGACCCAATTTCTCCCCTCTAGAGGGCTGCAAGTGTCCCCTCTGAAAGTCTTCTTTGCCTCTGCGCCTGCAATACGGCGCCGTGCAGAGGCACAGGGATTCCCTAATTTGCATAAGGCACGCCTATATACAAATGCGGGAAAGCACCCGCTGCACCCCCAGGGCACTTATTGTAATACAGCCCCTTGTGTGAAACCTCTTCCAGAGTCTGCCTTCTCTCACATCTGCACTCGAAAGGCAGACAAGTTCCGACAGTCCCAAGCTCTGTGCTCAATGGCCTTTGTCACAAGGAGTCTCCCATTCATACCCCCACCCACCCGCCGTTTGACAGTTTCAGCCTTCTGTGCAGTGTTTGCGTCAGCCTTTTAGGGCATTTGATGACAGAGACTCAAAGAAGGGCTGTAATGTTCACAGGCGCCAAGGTTTGTGCCTCCCTTCTGAAATTTTTAGATCATTAACTAGTATCACCAATGTGAGACAGTCACTCAAAATCCCTGAGACAGCAGATCCAGCAGAAGAAAAGTCATAGATACCTCAAACGAGCCCAACCAGCTTGCCACAACCTATATAGAGAAAGAATGGGTTTCTGCTGGAGTCAAGGTGCTAGCACAGCAACAAACTATAAACGAGCATAATGGAGTTGAATAGGAGCATCCACACGACCTGTGCGTTTTCCTCACACTGTACTTGTAGCGAATAATATCAGAATAGATGTCACTACAAGTGCTGCCCGCTCATATTATCTGAGAAAATACTGAGTGACCACCCAGACACCAGGAACACAACACGTAAGAGAACTAAGATGCAGTAAAAGAGCAACAGGCACAAATGGTCAAAGCACAAATATAATGCACTAGAGAACTGGGCAGTACCACCATCTAGGAGGTATTTACAAAGGTATCTGCTGCTTTTCTGTTTCTGTCTGTCTTGAAAACGCAGCGCCACAGAGGGAAGTCTCATCTACTCCTGTCATCACCGCCACTTGCCAAGTGTTCTACCTGAGACCACCTCTTGGTGTGCTGCCGGTCTTTCCCTCACAATATGAAATGCAGTCTTCCACTATACTGTGCAGACTCCATTGTGGTTTGAGTTGGTATGGATGTCATCTTGATTTTAACCATCAGTGACCATGATGACGTTTGAGTGGGCCAGACTGTGGAAGTGGCAGACACACTCATGCGCACACAGCAATATTCACACAATAAGCCCACAGCTATGGCACCCTCTATGACTGCAGGCTAACTGTACTACAGTGCTCAGCAATTGTGACAATTATGGCATGGCTTCAGAGTGTGGAAAGATGGACAGTAGGCACCTCCTGGGTGGACTGATGGCAAAGGGGTTAAATGCCACACATTTGACCTGCAGGGTCTAGACTGATTTGCATATGGCTGGGTCCAAACAAGGGGGGGTGGTCAGCAAAAAAACGATGGATTAAACCCAGATCTTTGTGACTGGGGTGAAGGTTGCATTGTTCTGCATTCTGTCCATCATTTGTTCTTTTTACACACTTGACCTGTAGCACTTGCTGAAGTCTCTGGTTATTACTCAAAAGTCTCTGGTTATTACCCTGATCAAATCAAATTAGGGGTTTTTAAGGGCAACTACTCACCCGAAAGGGTCTCAAGGAGCTGTGGGGGGTGCGCAGCTCCTGGATGTTCATGGTGATTCATCGAAGAGCCAGGTCTTGAGATCCTTCAGGAACTTGGAGAGTGCTGATGTCTGACGGAGGTGGTTAAGGAGGATGTTCCATGCATTGGCCGCGAGGAAGGAGAAGGAATGTCCTCTTGTTCTGATCTTCTTGATGTGCAGCACTGTATCGAGCGAGAGCTGGGCTGAGCAGAAGGATTTTTGGGGTACGTGGAATGAGAGGCGGTGGTACACGTAGGCAGGTTCGGCGTTGTGGAGAGCTTTGTGGGCATGGTTGAGAAGTTTGAATGTGATTCTCTTATCAACGGGAAGCCAGTACAGTGTCCACAGGTGTTTGGTGATGTGGCAGTGGTGTGGTTGATTGAGGACTAGTCTGGCAGAGGGGTTCTGGAGTTTGCGGGTGAAGGTCTTGTTGATATTGGCGTAGTGTGCGTTGCCGTAGTCGAGTCTGCTGCTGATGAGGGCGTGGGTGACGGTTTTCCTGTGTGTGAAGGAAATCCAGTTGAAGGTCTTTCGTAGGAGACAGAGTGTGTGGAAACAGGAAGAAGCGACAGCATTGATTTGGCAGTCCATTTTGAGTTTGGAGTCCAGGATGATTCCGAGGTTGTGTGCGTGGTACGTGGGGGTGGGCGGGTTCCCGAGGGCGTGGACCACAAGGTGTCGTTCCAGGTGTTCGGGTGTGGGCCCATGGTAAGTACTTCGGTCTTGTCCGAGTTTAGTTTTATGCAGCTGTTCTTCATCCACCTGCCGACTGCTTCCATCCCTTTTTGGAAGTTGTGTTTGGAGACGTTGGATTCGGTGCATAGGGAGAGGATGAGTCGAGTATCATCTGCGTAGGATACAACGTTGAGTCCGTGGGTGTGAGCAGACCATGTTCTCTGGCACAGGCACTCCACCAAGAGTGTCAATAATGCCAACAACATTTATGAAAGTGAGAATTCAGTGCAACTGCAAAACATTATAAAGGAAAGAGTGCGCTTTTCTGTCTTCTTGCTTTAGAAATCAGAATGCTACAAAAGGTTTTGCATTAGTATTCATTCTAATGGATTCTTGTGGTATTTTATACCATAGGTTTAAGAAGATGGCTAACAATGCTTGTGGATTTTGTTTGACAAAAGAGCCAGCTCCATATCAAAAAATGTAAAGCAGGGGGCATGGCCAGCAGCCGCTGAAGATGGCAGCCATGTGAAAGCTTCGCTAGCCACCAGCAAACGAGCCCATTTAAATCCGGCATAATCTGTAGTTTTAAAGGCAACCGGTAATAGGACGTTGATTCAGCATGTGGTGGCTGTCCCGTAATCTGAAACGGCCCTTTGGAACGGCAGCATGGAGTCGGACAGGCGGCGTGAGGAAATTCCAGCCGGTGGGATCAAAATGGTGCTGCCCGTGTCGCTCCGGGAGCAAGGAAACCCTGGCGAACTGCCCGAGAAGCTGACACACCCCATGGCCACACAGCGTGTAGTTGATTACAGCCTGGCGCAAAACTATCGCGGAGTGTCCATCTCCGCGATACGCATAATTACAGGCGCCGGTTGGGAGCGGAGATCCTGACAGCTGGAGCGTTCCATAGAGCGGAAATTCAACACGGCTGCATGAGTGCGATCAGACTCTGCGCTTGACCCGGAGGACTACAGCTGAGCCATTGAAGTTAGTTGCTGGAGAGAGAGCGCAAGACTGAGGGGCAGCATGAGAGGTAAGGCCTGCCGGTGGAGTGATTGCGAGGCAGACCGGGAGCTGGAAATATGCTCCCCCTTCCCCCGCTCCTTGCTTGAGCACGTGGAGAGCTGCCTCAGAGCCGACTGGACTGGGACACAGCTTCTGGTAGATACAGGGATTGCAGTAAGTCTGGAGGTGAGAGACTGGATCTGGACTGCAGGAATAGTGTGAGCCACATGCTGGAGTCTACATGAGATACTGGGACCTACATGGTGTGACTGGGTAGAACCGGGCGAGATTCCCCCTTGAGTGGCTGAGTCTGTGGGGTAATCTCCGATTGCGCTGTGAGACCGGTGTCGCGCCTGGGACCCTGTGCTGCGCTCACGAGAAAGAGTTACTGAGTAAAGGCTTCAGACACCAGTGCCGGTGCAGAATACTCCAGCCGGAGATATAGTAGACCTCAGAACCTGAGCCCACCAGTGAAGCCTTACACATTTCAGCTATGGGCGGTGGGGCCTGGGCAGGCCAACCAACCACATAGATAAATACACAGTGGCAGTTGGCCGTGAAGGAGGCGCGACAGGAGGGGAAACATTGCCTGAAAATGACAACCAGTCCCCAGATCCTTCCCTGAAAGACGTTATGAAGGCAAATAAGGGACCCGAGTGCCTAAGCTGGACTGTGTCACCAAGGAGGTAAACCTGCTTCGCACTGACCTCCGAAAAATGGCTAAAAAGGTATCCACGGTGGAGGCAGTAATTGGGAGTCTACAGTCCAAAACCAAACGCCTAGAAGAACAGGTCTCAGTGCTCACTAAGAAGCAATCCAAAATATTTCCCAGCCTTGAAGATCAGGAAGGGAGAGCCTGACCGAACAACATTCAGGTAGTAGGTGTACCAGAGGGAATGGAAGGGTCATCAAACCTCTTCCTGGAGGACTTGATCCTGAATAAATTGAAGCCTAAAGGCCTCTCCACATTCTTCATAACAGAACGTTCACACCGGGGCCTACCACTTAGGGCCCGATGTGAACATTCTGTGGTGAAGTATGTGGAGTGCCCCCTCGCACGATCATAGCCCAGATATTTAATTTCAGGGATCGAGATGCCATCCTACAGGCAGCGTGCCAGCATGGGGATCTGCATCATGAAAATGCCATTATCCGCTTTTTTCCGGATTTCTTGCTCCAGGTCCAGCGCCAGAGGCATACATTCAACGCAGTCAAAAGAGCCCATCAAGAGCAAAATGTGAAATACATGATGCTATTCCCGGAGAAACTCAAAATAATTGACGAGGGGAAGGCATACTTTTACTCACCGGCTGAGGCGAATGACTGGCTAGAAGGCTGTTGAACTGTCAAACGAAAAGGGGGCAAACGCCGAACACTGCCTAGGGACGGCAACACCACCAAAGGACAAGTGGAGCAAGAGCCTAGCAGCCCTGATCTGAGACAATGAACAGATAAGTGACAAAAGGGATGTTCTCCCAAGTACTGAACTTAATTGTCCATTCCTGGAGCCGCCGGGGAGGGCAGGAAGCTCAGGAGCGATACTATAAGGGTATGGAGCAATTTGAAGTGAGGCGCCGAAAAGTCACTAGTGGAGATGGGACTATCATTATCCACCACAGGGATTAGCAGAGGGAGCCGATAGACAAGGTTGCTCTCGAGACATTTTGGGAGGATCTGAATGTATCCAACAGTAGAATTATTCTACTTCATGCTGGAGACTGGCCTACAGCCCCCACATTTATATTAATTATTGCACAGTTCGGGCGACATGCACTCTTGGGAGGTTTGTTACTCACGTAGCAGGGATGGAGGAGTGGGGTAAAATGTTTTGTTTTATTATGTGTGATTTCATGCATACTCAAGACCAACACAGCCAGACAATACAGCAGGTTGAATCAAGACCATCATGAGGGAGGGGAGGATTACCAAGAGTGAATTTCACAACCGGAAATTATGGGTGATCTAGCTAATATACAGGTGCGGACCTGGAACGTTAATGGACTAGGGAACAAGATCAAGCGTACATTGGTCCTCCAAAAAATTAAGAGGCACTCCCTGGACGTGGTACTAATACAGGAGTCCCACTTGAGGAGGAGCAAATGTAAGGCTCTAGATCGCTTTGGCTATAGACTAGGGGCTCGGGGAGTGAGAGTCCTGGTTCGCAACACGTTGCCTCTGGCTGTAACTGGCACCTGGATAGAAGATGCAGGTTGCTGTGCTGCAGCAGCGGGTAGATGGGAGGGGCGCTTGATTATATTATGTTCAATTCATGTACCCCGGGACTTAACAGCATTATTTTTCCGAAAGTTAGTTTGTTCCTGATTAAACTGCCTCTAGGCATTCTTCTAGTGGAAGGGGAACACAATTGCTGTCATGAATCCGGAACTAGATTGGTCTGGTTCTCGATCGGGCCAGAAGGGAGAGCGTGACCTGCCGGGCTTCCTGGGGGCCATGGGCCTAGTAGATCTGTGGCGGGTATGCAATCCACTTGCACGACAATATACATACTATTCCGCGCGCCATGGATCCTTTTCTAGGCTGGACTACCTCTTCACACGGAATGATAGGGTAGGATAATTTAGAAACCCAAGACATATGGCAAGGGGCATCTCGGATCACTTCCCGTGGGTGTGACCATTTGGGGCCCGCTCCTTAACAGCGCAGCATTCCAAGGATTGACCCGTGCGATACCCAGCACTCAGAAACAAAATCCGAGAGAGCTCGGAACTATACTTTACCCTCTATTAGGAGCTTTCTGGCGGATCTTGAGGCCTTACAGCTCTCGCAGATGATTACTTTCCCCACACATAAAGGTGGGCATATTCTTGACCCGTTCTTCACAAATCTAGAAGGACTCAGAGTTCTTGGTTCCTCCCAGTTGGTCTGGACAGACCACATGCTGGTGAAAACGGCATGCTCTTTGTCTGACTCTCCTTTTCTATCTCAGGATAGACTTGTTCTTAAACGACACTGGAACAAATTAAGACTGGAGGATTTTTACCATCAGCTCGAGAAGGTTCCTTTAGGTCCGCTCACCGAGGTCGATTGTGGATACGACTCCTTCTGTGAGTGGATATCTGGTGCCCTCGATTCTCTGATTCCTATGTGTTGGTCCAAGTGTCACCGGAAGGAGCCGAGCCCTTGGTATGACACTTCCTTGGCATCTCTTAAGAGGGCCTGTAGACAGGCCGAAAGATTATGGAGGAAGTCGTACGACCCAGATCTGAAAATATGTTATCTGGCCAAGGTCAAGATTTATCACAGGGCAGTGTGTCAAACTCGCGCTTCCTTTTATGCTCAACAGTTTCAGAACTCTGCCAATCCATCGAAACTTATTTTTAAAGTATTAAAGGACTTGATGGCGAAGAGAGCAACTGCAGTGGAAATATGCTCGGACTCACATTGTGAGGGTTTGGCCTCTTTCTTCCATGAAAAAGTGCAAGCCATCTATCGCACTTTCCCAACGGGTTCCCTGATGCTAGAGCAGGTTGGTCGCACCTTAGGTGAGGGGGAATGCCTTTCCATCTTACCCCCCTTATCTCTGGAGGTGTTTGACTTTCTCAGCGCCAAAATCAAGTCTGGATCTCCGGCAGACCCGCTGAAACCGGCCCAACTCAAGACCCTGGCACCGATTTGCCGTACCCTGGTGCTGTCCTTGATCAACCTGTCTCTCTCTTCTGGAGTGGTTCCCGTTAGATGGAAGCAGGCAGTAGTCACGCCAATTCTGAAGAAGGCGACCCTTAACCCCCTTAAACCTGAAAGCTACCGCCCTATCTCCCTTGGGCCACGAAAATAGCGGAGGCCCATGTGAATGCCACTCTTACAGACCATCTTGGTAGGCTTAACATTCTCGACCCTACCCAGAACGGGTTCCGTGCGGGTCATAGCACGGAGACGGCCCTTCTCTCGATGGTCGAGCATCTGCGTTCCGTGCTGGATTCCGGTCGGACAGCGGCACTACTGTTATTAGATCTTAGTGCCGCCTTCGACACGGTCTCGCACGGGATTCTGATTCGGCGTCTTGAGGAGGTGGACGTTTCTGGCTCCGCCTTGCACTGGTTTCGTTCCTTCCTTACGGATAGGTCATTCCAGGTGGCGATCCCGCCCAGTAAGTCGTCATCCTACCCGCTAGACCAGGGAGTCCCACAGGGGTCTTCACTGAGTCCCACCCTTTTCAATCTGTATGTGAGACCGCTGGCTGCGGTCGTCAAGCGGTGGGGCCTGACCATGGTCTCTTACGCAGATGACACGCAGCTGGCGGTCACACTGAGTGGGGACTCAGACCTGGAGGCTCCCAGGTTCTGTGATGGTCTGCGGGAAGTGGCTAACTGGATGAATTCCAACTGTCTCCAGTTAAACACCAAGAAGACGGAGATTATGGTGGTTGGTAAACAGGTGGCTTTGTGGGATGACAAATGGTGGCCTTCGGAGTTGGGTGTGACTCCCCTCCCAGCGGCAGAGATAAAAAACTTGGGGGTGTGGCTTGATCCTTCTCTGAGCTTCATCTGTCATACCAAGAAGGTGGCGGCTTCTTGCTATGGCATCATCAGAGGACTTCGACCCATCCTCAAATTCTTTGATGCACCCACAAGACAGCTGGTGGTCCAAGCATCAGTGCTGTCCAGGCTGGACTATGCCAGCTCCCTACTGGCTGGGATAAACCAGTCAGAATTTCTGCGGCTCCAGCGGGTTCAAAACGCTGCGGCCCGACTGGTGACAGGTCTGCCTAGGCGATGCTCGGTGTCCAATACTCTGCGCTCTCTCCACTGGCTCCCTGTGCAGCAGAGGATTAGATTTAAGGTTCTCTGCTTTGCATTTAAAATCCTAAAGGGTACTCCCCCACAAATTTTGGAGAAATTGCTGATCCCCTATGTCCCCTCTCGCACTCTTAGATCGCTAGGCCAGAACTTAGCAGTGGTCTCGCGTTTTAAGTTGAGCAGAATTGGTGGCCGCTCCTTTCGAGTCCTGGCAGCGAGTTGGTGGAATTCTCTTCCTCCACAAATCCGGGCCATCGATGAGCTCCTTCAGTTTAGACGGGCTATCAAGACCTTTTTATTTGTTTAGCTTATCTGTTGTGTCTTGTCTCCTTTTGTCCGCTTTTAGTGCTGTGTTGTGTTCACCTTCACAAAGCGCCAGGACGCCCCTTTGCTGGGGCAGCTGTGCGCGTTACATATAAAAATAACATAACATAACATAACAGAATGCAGAAAGCCTGGAAGTGAGAGAATGGATCTTGAGTGGGGGTTGGGTGGGGGTGGGGGTGGATGAGCAGTAAATTCACACAACTTTATGGGAGGCCTACAAAATGGTGTTGAGGGGCAGATACAGGTATTAACTGGGGCCAAAAAGAAGGAAGATACTTTACAAATCCGGTTGTTAGAGCAGGAAATAACTCAGAAGGGGGTAGCGGCGACAAAGGACACGACTAGCGACCTGCGTCACAGACTAGGGCTGCGACAGCATGATCTACGTGCCGTGGCTGATAACGAAGCGAGAGCCTACGCCCTGGCAACTTAGCATCGTTTATATGAGGTAGGTGACAAAGCATCAAGACTCATAGCGTGGTTGGAAAATCGCAATAGGGAATGATCATGGGTGACAGAGTTGCGAGACAAAGAAGGGGTACTGAAAACAACAAGTACAGATATAGCGGAAGCCTTTGCTACGCATTTTGAGGGGGTTTACCAGTCTGTACCAGACCTGAAAAAGACTGCGAGGAACTACTCAGAGACAACTCCCTAACCACACTAACAGACAAAGCGCGTGAGACTCTGGAGGTTGACCTCACGGAAGATGAACTGGTGGGGCCCTGGGACTCCTTTATTCAGGGTAGGCAGCGGGTCCAAATGGACTCCCTGTTGAGATTTACAAAATGTCAGGCTTCCACAATAATACCACAGTTACGTAACATGCTGCTAGAGGCACGAGAACAGGGGCAACTCCTGCCGGATCAGCGGGTGGCCACAGTGGCGGTGATACACAAGGCAAGGAAACCACCGGACCAGTGTGCCTCGTATCGCCCAATCTCCTTGATCAATGTAGAGGCCAAAGTGCTAGCCAAGGCTTTAGCAAACATACATGTAGCTCAATTGGCTGTTATGCCAAATAGAAGCACTCATCACAATCTAAGGAGGCTCTATGGGGTGCTCCATATGACGCGTGGCCCTGCTGCTCAGCAGACGGCACTGATGGCATTGGACTCAATGGCGTTTGACAGTACAGAATGGCCCTATTGGTTTATGGTACTGCGTAAGTTGGGCTTTGGCCCCAACTTCTGTAGCTGGGTGAGGCTGCTGTACAGGAAACCTCAGGCCCGAGTACGAGTTAATGGAGCGTTATCCAGATCCTTTCAGCTGCGGAGAGGCACTAGACAGGGTTGCCCTCTGTCCCCTTTGCTGTTTGCCCTTGCACTGGAGCCGCTGGCGCATTGGATTCAGAAGAACCTGATGATCTGGGGCATAGAGGTGCCTGGGGGGTGGGAAGAGCGAATCTCGCTTTATGCGGATGACATACTCTTGTACTTAGCAAGACCATATCATTCTATGGCCAGCGTCCTCCATATTCTTGAGTTGTTTGGGAGCTACTCAGGATATACTATCAATTGGTCCAAATCGATGGTCTTCCCGCTATCGGGCCCTTCTCCTAGGATACTGGCACGGTGCACGGCCCCAGTGGTGGAAGAGAGACTTAAGTACTTAGGCATATATATCGTGAGAGATCACGGGATGTTTCTGAAGAAGAACCTCAAGCCCCAGATAGATTGGTTAAGTGCTGATGTACGTCACTGGTGTACTCTCCCATTATCTCTTATGGGCAGTGTTGGAAAGTGGGTTATTGGTAGGGGCAAATGTAGGTCTGCCACTGGTAATAAGGCCACTAACACATTGTAGGACTCAGCATAGGTCTTAGAAAATTATTCCTATGCTCAACCCTTGGTAACGTGGCTGTGAACAGGCAGGCTTAACTTCAAAGACAGGTATGTAAAGAATTTAAAAATACCATTTCAGTAAATAATTAAGACAACACAAGATAAAAATCAAACACCAATTTATAAAAATAAAAATATTAAATGACACCAAAACGAAAAAAATCCACTGTAGGGAACCAGAGATTAATTTTTAAAGATGAGTCACTTTCTAGTGCTTAGAAACCAACAGTGCCCCTTTTAATCCTTTCGTTTTCTTTGACCGGGACACACCTTTAGAAACTGTTCTGGAGAATCTCACCAAATGTGTGGTGCGCCTTCTCCAGCAGGCGGCGTCCAGTTAGAACTCTTTCCTGAAGTTCTGCTTGCAGGTCCCAAAGTATCCAACACACAATCCAAGGTTCTGAAATCTCCAAGAGGGTCCTTGAAAGTGTGAAACTTTAATTTCGCAATCCACTTGAACAAAACCCTTACAAATCCACTGGTACTCCAGGCTGGGAACTCTTTGTGGGGATGTCCAGGTGAGCTCTGTTAACCTGTAGCTTGCAGGGAGTCCACTCTTTAGTCCTTTTGCAGCAAGGTAATCCACAGGACTGCAGTTTCAGTTGGTGCAGTCTTCAGGAGGTCAGGCCTTAGAAATCTTCGCACAGCAAAACTTCTCAGCAGGGCACTTCTTGCTTCAGTACGTTTCAAGCAGCAGATCTGGAGGGCTCTGCCCCTCTCAGATACTTATTCAAAATTCTCTGGGTCAAGCCACAGGTCACTTCTGACCAATGAGAACAGGGTAACTCCTCATAGTTATGACCACATCCTGTATAGTGTGGCAGTATTTTGTCCCAGAGTGCATCAAATCTTCCAAATCCATAATGGCTGATTTTCAGGCAAGGAGGAAAGAGCTGGCTAAACACACCCCCTGGGATGGCTTATTTCCATGGACTCTCCCCCGACCATCTGCACATACCTTTCTTAAGCCTAGCCCTGACTCTGGGTCAAGAGTGTAAAAGTAACTGACACCCAGGCCTCCGCTCTGCCTTTGAAGAGCATGGTTTACGACTCCACCCCCTGGCCTGGCATTCCTATGGACCAGCACACTACCCTCCCAGCAGTGTTGGTAACCCCAGGGGCTCTTTATCACCTATTTAAAGCAGCCTGGCTAATCCACTTAACTCTGACCAATCAGGGCAGACCACTGGAAGGCTGAATTTGGACTTACAAGCAAGAAAGTCGTATAACTTCTTGTATGTACACTTTCGGAGAAATTCAACAATATAATATTGTTGGATTTACGACTACCATTCGGGGAAGTCTTTGAATGGTCAGGCTAGTCCTCTCCTATCAATAGTTATTAATCAATAACTTCCTACCATGTTAACTTATGGGCCAAGGGATTTGCAATGGGGAAAATGAATTGGGCCAGCTTTCTAGCACCAGGGCTTATAAAAACATATTTTATAAGTATTTCCCTAATTTCTACAAAACCCCCACCCCCTGTGCAACTAGGGGAGACTTTAGGGGTTCTGAATCTGCAGAAATATGGCAGATCCTCCTTACCTAGTGCTCCTAGCATCAAAGTCGAATTTGAGCAGCACTTTAACACAATGTGGGGAGTGAAATGTGAGATTTCACTTTACCCAGGCATATACAACTCATTTTAGAAGGGTGTACATTATAGATAACTGACGCCCCACCCCTGGGATACCTAGGGGAGACCCTGGGGGTCCCTAATATGTCACAACATTGAAGGTTATCCATTTTTAAGTGCCCCTACCACCAAAGTCGAGTTTGGGCACAATTTACTTTTTAAAGCAGTCCTGGCACCCAGGGCTGTTTTTAAACTGACCTCAGGCTTCAGCAGAACACACATGCAAGTGCAGAAAAAGCTGATGGCCTCTAAACTGCCATGCCCCAAGGTACTGGGGACTTCTAGGTAGTTTCGATCCCCTGCCCTATTATATACTAGGGGCTTTTGATGTAGGTCATGCCAATTACAGGGGTACCCCACCATACCATAGTGCACCCTAGTGTATGTTAGGTGTTTTAACTGTATTCTAATGTGTTCCTTTCAGCTCAGCACTGGCCCTGGGCAGGCTCTGCCCAGGGTCAGTCAAAATCAGTTACCACCAGCATCAGTCAGCAAAAAGTTGAGGGGTGCCCAGGGCACAGGATGACTTTGCAACAGGCAGAGTGGCCCTTTTCAAAATGATGGCTCTTCCGCGCCTTTTGTACATTCTCCAAAACACCCCCTTGTCCAGTCCCCCCGGCAGTTTTGAAAAAAATAGCTCAGGAAGTTAGAACGCTTCTGTGGCAGGGTGGCTCACCCAGAATAGCACTCCATAAACTACAAAAAGGAGTGTACGATGCTGGCCTAGCGGTCCCAGATGTTACACTTTACTACTGGGCTTCGCAATTGCTGGTTATAAACAACTGGATCCACGCAGACGTGCACGAGCCAGCCTTTAGAGTAGACAGAGCCAGCATGCTAGGAGGAAATTGCGAATCAATCTTGTACTCCCGTAAAGCACGTCCGGAATGGCCGACACACATGGGGGTAGTTGTGGGGTGTTGGAGGGAGGCTAACAGATACCTGGGCTGGACAGAGAAATTAACTAGTCAGACTCCACTGTGAGCAGAGGAGGCGGTGAAAGAAGTGGCCGCCCTTGTGGGCTTTAGAGGGTGAAAGCTGATAGGAATTGAATACCTTGGAGACGTGTGGAGGCTCCGCTTGCCTTTGAGGATCTACAGCAGGAATATAATTTAAATCAGACACAGAGATAACACTATCCAAGACTGATGCATGCCTTGCAGCAATATATCCAATGTGGTACCCACGTTCCAGATCACTCCCACCTGGAGGATAGGTTGTTATTGGACCCCATCCCGGAAAAATCGACATCCACGATATATCGCAAATTAATAAACAATGTGCCAGACCCCCTGGTGACCTTGCGTGTGACATGGACTGACGACCTTGGGAACATAGAGGATGAGGAATGGCAAGAGGCAATACAAAGCCCAAGGGAAATTGCAATCCACACACAATTTAGACTGGTGCAACTCAAGATATTGCACCGTACCTACTATCCACGCACACACTTGTATAAATGGGGTAAGGCGCATACAGCGCTCTGGGTCAGGGGTTGTCAATGTGAGGGGACTTTCTTTCACATTCTATGGGAATGCCAGGAGATTGCCCTATTTTAGCAGAAAGTCACAGATGTAATGTCTAGGGTGTCAGGAGGGACTGTCCCTATGGATGCCAAATAGCTCCTTTTGATGATTCAAGTAGACAGTGACTGGCCCAGACACGTGGGAATATGGTTGGTACTAGCAGCCGGGATTGCCAAAAGAAACATCGCAAGGAGGTGGGAAGCGCCTTCACCACCGTCGCTGAGAGAGTGGGAAAGGGACCTTGACTGGTTCCAATGAGCCGAGCAAACAGTTTACAAAAGTAGGGGCTGTGTCAAAAAGTGGGAGAAAATATGGAAATCATGGCGTCAATATAGAGCAACGTTGGGAGTGGAGTGATACGCACCAGCCACGTCTTGCTGGAGGGTGGGGTGGGACTGTTGGACAAGGTTTTTCGTCTTCTGTCTGTGGATGTCGTCCGTGGCGAACCTGGGCTTTTGAAGCCACAAAAGGTATGGGACCTCCTACATATAATTGTTGCATTGATGAAGCTAAACCATGTATCAATGCATGTGATTAATGTAAAGTATGGTCATTTGAGCAAGGTTAATAAAAAAAAAAAAGATTTCCCAAAAAATAAACATTTCCAAAGCAGATTAATAACTAATTTTTACAGGCAGGCAAAATATTGAAGATCAGAGAGCAATATATTAGCTACCATTTAATTTCAATGGTTCTTTTACTTACAAGATGCTCGGATGACATGGTAGGTGCCATTTGTGAAGTGAAACCATCATACTGAGTAGCATCCATATGCGGAGAGGTTGTTTCTGGCTGGAAAGATACTGGCTGACTTGGCCCAGCATCTTCCCTTCGGTTTGATTGATCTGTTGAAAATAAAGAATACTTTAGATGCTGCAAATATGTACAGATATACCGCAACATATATTCCTTATTATTTTATTCTTTGAATGTGTGAATAAAGCTGCTTCAAATGTCTCTGGCTTGGGGTCACCCTGTCAACATGTACCAGGTTAGTCACTGCTAGATGGATCAGAGGCATTGCTTAGGACACGCAAGATTAATTTGCTGCATTAAAAATTAAAAAAAGGATGACAACAATTTGAAGAAATTCACTTTTAGAGCTAGTTAATTATTTTACAAGCGTCAAAGACTAAATATATGCCAGTTATGACAAGTGAACTTTCACATTCACTTGACCCTAAGAAACTGAAGAACTACAGGATGTACCCTGATCCTGTTGGACCTATCCGGCAGCTTTGACACTGTTCCCCACTCTGTAATAGTGGCCGTTCTGGTTGAACTTGAGATCAATAGCAAGACTCACTAACTACTTAATTCTT